>NW_020837946.1:1140391-1341881 GCF_003676395.1 Aethalodelphis obliquidens
AAATAAATATAATAAATAAATTATATATATATAAATAAATTATATAATAAATAAATTATAATAAATAAATAAATTGGGTATAAATGCATTGGGTCTTAGTTGCAGCTTGCGAGCTCCTTAGTTGCAGCTCTCTGGCTCCTTAGTTGTGCATACAAACTCTTAGTTGTGGCATGTGTGTGGGATCCAGTTCCTGGACCAGAGTTCGAACCCGGGCCCCCTGCATTGGGAGTGCAGAGTCTTAACCACTGCGCCACCAGGGAAGTCCCTGGGAGTTAAGAGTTTGACATACGAATTTTGTGAGGATACAACTCAGCCTATAATATCCATCTTCCAGTTCATAAATTCTCCCTTCAGCTGAACCTAATTGCTTTTTAACTGTTCCATTAAGTTTAAATTCAAAATTCCTATAGAGTTATTTTTAGAAGTTTGTTTGGTTTTTTTCCCTAAATCTTTTTCTCTACTTAGTCAATTTCTCCAGGTTTTATTTATTCATTTAAACTTTCATATTTACTTCCAGGTTACTTCAGGATATGAATGTCTTGGGAGTGCTGATCCTCTCAGTTTGGGTAAATGCTGACTGCTGAGCATATACATTCAGAAGGTCCACCCACCCACACGCACTGGAATCTAGGTTGTGGGAACATGCCCCCCGCGTGGTTCCACTTTTGTTTATGCCAGATGCCCAGGACTGGCCCAGGGCTGAATAAATGTTAACTTATTAGCTTAAAATCCCATGTGTTAGAAAGCTGGATCCGCCAAAATGTTCAAAGCACAGGCCTGGAGTCTGATTTTTCAGGAGAGAATTTTTCCACTGAGAGTCCAGGTGGAGATAAGAAAGCATCTTGCATCTCTGAGCTGGTGCGTGAAGACTTACTTGTCCAATTTTCAGACACCCCTCACCCCGGCTCACCCCCAGTGCCCACAAAATGGAAGTGAGGATGTGGGGAAGCAAATCTAGCACTTCTGCTTCGAGGCCTAGACTTCCACACATGGGCACAAAGAAACAAGTACAGAGGTGATTTTTGCAGTCATGTGCATAGCAACTTACATTGGATCTGAGGTATTTGGTAGGTTATTTCACAGAAAGTTCTGTGGCTAATACGGCATAATGTTAATGCACATTGAATCTGGGTGTGAGTATACGGGCCTGTTACGTAAAAATAAAAACCTGCACTTTTTCTATGTGGACAGATTTTATACTTCCATATAAAATGAATTCATTATTGAACGGCTCAGTTTAACTCTTGTTAAGTGATTTTACTTATTTCAGCTTTATAAAAAAAGAAAAATACATACACATTACTGTGAGGAATTATAACAAAATGAAAAAACTATCATCACTAGGAGATGAGATAATGGTTGATGATTACTTTCTTTTCAAAAGTTTTCTGTGTTGTATCGATTTCTTTCGTAATGGATATATATGACTTTATAATGGAACAAAAGTTTTCCCTAAAGGGCTCCTTTTGACACGTTTGAACATTTGTCAATGATTCCGTCCCTGTGGCGTCCCAGCTGTGCTCAGTGGAGACACAGGAAAGGGTGTGGCCCTCAGCCCTGCCTGGCGCCCCTCCACCTGCAGCTCTTCCCCCCGACGAGCCCCTTGACAGGCGCCAGCTCCTCCCTGGGCAGTCAGCCTTGGCAGTACCGTCTGGTACTGGGGGTGGTGCCACTGCAAGCCTCCCCACCATTTCCACCCCCTGCAACACTGCAGCCTGACCACCCAGCCTGACACTTCCCTCCGTGGAGCGGGGTCTCTGAGGGGTGGAGGCGGCCCTTGCCCAGGTCTGCAGCTGCCCCTTGGAACCTTGGGGGTTCCCCGTCTGGAGACACAGCTCGGGAAGTGGGTCTGGACCTCAGCTGGAGGAGCCCGCACCCCGTGGCCCTGATTTGCATCCTTTGTATCCTCACTACATGTGGAGAAACACTCTGTTCTGCTCCTGGCATCCACCTCCTTCCGTGTGGGTCCCTTAGAGAGTCAGGCAGCCCCTCGGAGCCACCACCTCCTGGAAAGTCGGAGTGAAGCTGCCTGGGGGCCGCAGGGTTCCCGCGCTGTGACCGCGGTGCTCACTGCACTGTGCAATGGACGCCCGTTAAGGGCGGCTCTCAGCATCACCCCCTTTCCACCCAGTGAGCCTGTCTCAGGCCACACGCCCCCTCAGAACGATTCCCTTGTATCTCTCTCGTGTCTTTATCCAGTTGGACGGCGAAAGGCAGGTGGGCACTGCCTGCAGCAGGCTGGGGGCTGCCGAGACCACCCCCCAGTTCCCCCTTTCCCCTTTGTTGCCCCCCCCCCCCAGCCCCCAGGGAGCTTCTCACCGAGCCCACTGCCTCTCCTTGTGGGCCCCCCT
This sequence comes from Aethalodelphis obliquidens, assembly GCF_003676395.1. Classification (NCBI taxonomy): domain Eukaryota; kingdom Metazoa; phylum Chordata; class Mammalia; order Artiodactyla; family Delphinidae; genus Aethalodelphis; species Aethalodelphis obliquidens. The sequence continues at coordinate 1,142,743 of NW_020837946.1, forward strand.
GTCTCTCACCTTCACCAGGGGTGGGGCAGCCGGGGATCGCCATCTGTGGTGTGATTTGTGGGGTGCGGGGGGTTCGAGCTCACACTGAGGGTCTCCGGCCTCCTGTAATGAAGCTGAGCTCACCCACTGCAGCCCCCCCCCCCCCCCCCCCCCCCCCCCCCCTCCCCGCGCCCTTCTGCCGCCCGCTACCCGCTATTCTCTGGCTGGAGACTCCGGTCCGGCAGAGCGAGGCTGCGAGCTGCCATGTGGTCTCCCTGCCTCGCCTGCAGCCCAGAGAGCTGCCCTGCAGAGTCAGCATGTTGACGTTCGGGCCCAGCACGGGCTGTCAGAATCTCAGCGCTGGCGGGACGCGCTGCCCACGGCGCCCTGCTCACCCGGGAGCAGAGGGTGCTGCTTCCGCGGGCTGTCTGCTCCTCGCCCACCCAGGTGCTGCCGTGCAGGGCGTGTGCTCCCATCCAGCTCTTGTGCCGTGGGTCTCAGGGCTGCTGGGGGTCAGGCCTGCCGTGTAGCACACAGTGCCAGGCTTTGTGGTGCGTGTCCTTTGCACCCTCCCTCCCGGCTGGAACTCCCTGTTGAGCCCCACCTTGAACTGGGCCAGTTCTGAACTGGGCAAGAGTTGTTCAGGGTCGAAGCTCGAAGCCTGAGAGAACCCTGATTCCGCAGAAGCAGCACGTGGAGATGAGGAGGCCTGTCCTCACCCCACGCAATTCCAGGTGAGCTGGTGCAGGTGTGAGGATGGCCGTGGGTCCTGTCTCTGCCACAGCCTGTTTGCACAAGACTCTCTGCTCTTCGTGCAGATACGGGAGGTACCCACTCCCCTCTTTGGAGTCTCCTCACCTGCTCAGCCCCAAACCCTGGGGCATCGCGGGAGGTTGACCCTGTCTGTGCGGGGCTGTCAGCCACGGACGCTCAGGACCTGCAGAGCCTCAGGAGGGCACGTGTGGGAGGAGGTCTCCAGCAGACGGTCCAGGCTGGCCGGATGTGAGCGGGTTCCAGGGCCAGCTGTGGTTCGGGAGGCGTGGGCTTTTCTGAGCACTGACAGCGGCGCCTGCGGAACTCAGCGGGACTCAGCCTGCGGGACCTCGAGGTCTAGCTCCCCAGCCCCCCACCCAGCAAGTCCAGAAGCTACACGCGACCTTAACTTTTAAGGCTTTCTTAGGAATCTCAGTTGGGAAATGCATGATCATGCCTTGAACAGAATCAAATTCTGAGTTGTCAGAATGGCATTTGTCATGGTGGTTCGATGTTTATTCATGAGATTTCTGAGTGGTGATAGAAGGTTATGCTGGGGTTCATAGCAGGTAACATCCTTCCTTCCATTCTGGAACCCAAATTTCTCATTATTTCTACATGTTGCAGGCAGGTATTGCTAACAGGAATAGGGAGGTCTCCAGATCTGGAAGATAATCGTTCGTCAGATGCATAGAGAATTTTAACATTTTGAAAGTGCTTTTATAGTAAGGGGCCGGCTCACGTGTTCAGAGTGGTCCTGTGTTGATAGGAAGCAAAGCCTACACGGGGAAATGTGCATGCACATTCTTTATGAACACAGAGAAAGGTGAGGAAGGATGAGCAAAAAAAATAAACTTTGTTTATCCCTGAGAGGATGGGAGACAGGGAGAAGGAAATTGCTGACTTTTCTTCACACACTGCTGTATTATTTTACTTTTTGGAATGTTTAAAAGATTCAATAAAATAAGGAAGAACAACAAAACACTTGTATTTTAATCTCCTTCCTTTGAAAGGGGTACAATTATTTTCCTAGTGTTATGTGCAGAGGCAAAGCAGGTGGGCAGTTCTTCTTCCTCTTCTTTGCTGACAGCATTTATTGAGGTCCTACTGTGTGCTCATCTCAAAGTGAGGCCCCAGAGACCTCCCTGGCCTCAAGTAGCAGAGACGCAGCCGGGATACACATGTGGTCTTGATGGAGTTCCAGAGATGCGCCCCCTAGAATCCCACCCCTCCTCTCACAATAATCACACGATGTCTTGCACACAGCAGAAACTCAGTAAACACTTTTTTGAGTCCCCATTTTACAGATTCATTTATTCTTCATTTATTCACTTAGTGAAGATTTATTGAGCACCTACTATGTGCTGAGCCATGTCTGCAGAGCAGACCAGTAATTGAGAGGCTGCAGAGCCGTGCGGCCAAAGCCATGGTGCTTTGAGACCCCCAGGGAGGGGGACCTAAATCTGGCCGGGGTCTTGGAAGTCTTCATGGAGGTGCTTCTTGAGCTGGGTTGTACAGACCAGAAGGAACTAGCCAGACAAAGAGGAGTGAGCCTCACGGGTGGAGGGAACAGAGTGTACAACAGCTCAGAGGCAGGGGTGACTGAGCAGAGCATCTGTGAAGATCCATGTGGTTTGACACCAGAGGGGCCAGTAAAGGCCGCGACACGAGGAAGGCGGGTGCCCAGGTGGAATTTTATCCTGACTGCACGGGAGACACGCAGAGAGATTTGCCTTGAAAGAAAACTAGTCTGAGAATGGAGGCGTCTGAGGGTGAACACATGCATTTTCCTCCTATTGCCCGCTTCGGAAGCCCCAGTGAAGTGGTAGTAAGGAGATCTGCAGGAGACGTAAACCCACAACTGCAAAGAACACGGGAGAGGAGGCCACAGCAACATCTTCAAAGTGGGAGAGTCGCCCTTGAGAAAATGGGGGTCAGGAAATTAAAGACGGCTCTGATGGTCCGAGGGTAGCCCCAGTCTGATGCAGGTCTCTGCGTGTGACCTGGACCCTTACAGCGAAAGGTACCTGAAGAAACCAGTTTTCCATTTCACATCCACCGGGATGGCTAGATTCAAAGGTCAGATAGTTACAGGTGTCGGCGAGGCCTGCGGGGGGGCTTGTAAAATGGCGCCAGCCCTGGGAAAATAATCTCAGCGTCCCTGAGGCGGCCCCGCAGAGTTACCACAGACCAGCCGTCCCACCTCCAGGACCAGCCCAAGGAGAAGGAAGACGTGTTCTCACGAGACCTGTACGTGAACATATAGCAGCATCATTCACAGCAGCCAGAAAGCGGGAAAAACCCAGATGCCCGTGACTGACGCGTGGATAGACTCGTCATCCACACAGTGGAATATTATTTGATCATAAGAAAGGAATGAGGCACTAATTCACACTGCGGCATGGATGAATCAAAGACATGCTCAGTGAAATAAACCCAGGCACGGAAGGGCACATGTTGTATGATTCCATTTATACGAAATATTCAGCTCAAGGAAGTCCGTGGACAGAAAATACAGTGGTGGTTGCCTAGGGCTGGGTGAGGGCTGGGGAATAGGGTTGTGACAGCTAAAACGTACGGGTTTCTTTTCGAGGCCACGGAAATGTCCTAAACTTGACTGTGGAGATGCTGGCCCATGTCTGTGAAGGTACCAAAGCGCACTCAATTGTACACAATAAACGACTGAGCTCCACGGGGCGAGTCACATCTCAAAACATCCATCACAAAAAAGCAAAACAAAACGTGTCACTAAAACCAGGACAAAGGACCAGGCTTTCCAGGGCTGGTGGCAGTCTGGTGAGATGACGAGAGCTTTCGCCTTCGCGTCTTTATTTCACACCCACTGGGCGAGGGCCAGCGTGCTAACTAGAGAAACCGCGGCCTGTCCCTGGTCTGCACAGCCCTCCGGGAGGGTGGGCGCCGCAACTGGGGCTCGGCCTGGCCGTCCACAGGGAGCCAGTTCTGCTTCGCACCCTCCCTCCACAACCAGTCGTGGCAGGTGTTTTAGCCTCAACACGAAATGGCACTGACATATAACTATATAACATATAACTTAATACTATTTCAGTATTAAGAAAAAAATGCTGATGAATACCACTTTTTTTCTTGGACCTTCAACCCAAGTGTGGACTCGGTTCAAGGAAAGAGAGGAGGGGAAGGGTTTCTGGGCTGCCGGGGGTGTCAGAGGAGAGCAGCCTTGGCCATAAGGAGATGGGGATTTCTTAGAGTTTGGGTTCAGGTGGGAAGCTGGAGGCCGGGCCGTCTGACCATCTCTGGAATGCCCCGCAGTGAGACCAGACTTCCTGTCAGAAGCAGAAATTTCTAGGGCAAAGGTGGGTGGGGGAAGTGGGGTGGGGAGGGGAAGAAGGGGCGCGACGCTCAGAGCTTTACGTGCTTTCTCATTTAATCAACACAGCAGCTCTGCTAAGGGGGCTTAACAAACACGCCTAGGAAAAGTTCAATTGATGAATGAATGAATGAGTGAGTGAGTGAGTGAGTGAAAATAAAAGTCTCTCCTGTTTTGTTGGGGAGGAAACGGGCTCAGAGAGGACTCACCTGAAGCTTCGTGGTTAGAGAGGGATAGAAAAAGCCTGCCTGGCCCCAAACCATACCTGCCAGGACCAGGAGCAAACAGGCTGGGCTGATGCAGACGCACCTGGCGCCCGAGGTCTGCCGGGCAACATCGTTTTGCTTTTCTAAGATTAAAGAAAGTCTAGAGAAAGCGTGCTCTGATTTTGTATGTTTTGTGGAGGTAGAATTTTCCGTGTGCTCTCCCGCTGTGAAGACCGAGCTGCCACCTCCTGGGTTTCCTGCCCACAGGGCTTTGAGCCGGGGGGCTAACGTCACCGGGCTCAAAGTTAGGACAGAGAGGAAAAGCTGGAATAAACGTTCCAACCTGGCTAGGGGTCCCCAGAGGAGCCTGCGCTTCTTCCCACAGCTCAGTTTTTACTCAGCGGAGGAAATTGCCGATGGCCTTGACCATCTTGTTTTGATCTGTGGCCACAAACTCAGAGGTCAATGTCCACTTGAAGACAAGGGGAAATGAACCGTAAACCTTTCTCAAGGTGTCTTTCAACAGAACAGGGTACAGGTGAGCGCCAACAGAAGCGTCTGGAGTCCGGAAACCACGGAGGGCGGCCCCTCCGATCTTACCTCCCTCCTGGCGCCCCTGCCCTTAGGTGAGGGTGCACAGCATCTGGGGAAGGCCCCCACCCTTCCCTGAGATGACGGGGGCTCCCAGACCTTGACCAAGCTGCAGGTTCAGAGAAAACCACCTGATGTGTGCACCAAATACTCACCTGCGAAGCAAACACAAACACCTCTCTGAGACCTGCGTCCTGTGCCCGTGCCAGACATCGCTAATCAACACAGGGGCACGTCCCTTCCGGGTCTGAAGGATGCAGCCTCAGCCCAGCACACACGGCACTGCCCCCCAGCCCTGGGCTCATAAAAATGGCCGTAAGGTGAGACCCGCTGCCGTCCGGCCCTGGAACCAGGCAGTCATGAGTCCTTTCGCTAGGGACGCCTTGCAGGGCCTTGGCCAGCACCCCATCACCTGAAATCCAAACCTCAGCAGTCCTGGAACGGGGTCCCCCGTGGACGCGGCCGACCCGTGCCACCCCCTCTGGGGGCATCACGGAGGTGACTGGAAGCTGAAAGGCAAGCTGGGTGCTCTGGTTTCCAGGAGAGGCCCTGTGCCTCGCCGCCCCTCCCCCGGGGGCCAGCCCTGCTCTGGCCGCGGACCAGGACAGCTTGCGGAGAGCACGCTTCTCGGCACAGCCCCCCCACGTGCAGCCCTGGGGCCAATCAGCTGTGGGAAAAGGAGGGAGGGTCTGGTGGGCTCCTCCCCCATGGCTGGCTTGGGGGAGGGGGGCAGCAGGGAAGGAGTCCCTGGCCCCTCGTCCACTGCCTGGTCCAGCAGCAGGTGGCGGGGAGGATGGTGGGGTCTCATCTTCCCTGCCCCTCCCACGGGGAGCCGGCCTCAGCGGAGGGCTTGTTGGTGGCTCTCCTGTGAAGTTACTTTTATCTAAAGGATCATACGTTGTCCTGCAGTATTTCCTGTGTTCTCAAAGTCTAGTAGGATCTTCAGACGATGACAACACCCCCGTGGGAATTCTGACCCCTCCCGAGGTCCTGAGGTGCCAAAGTCTGTCTAAGAATAGACGGCCCCCTGCCGCAGGGTCCAGCTCTACAGAGGCTGCCGGCCAGGCTCCCGCCTGCGGAGCCCTCGTCAGCACAGGCTCGTGACAAGAGAAGCACACCCCTGCCGGGCGGGCGGCTGGCCAGACAGAGGCAGGCTGCGTGGCTGTCCTGTTGCCGTCCTCGGCCCCCTGTGCTGGGCCCTCCCCGCCCATCCTCCAGAGGTCGTCCCTCAGGGCAGCTGCCCGAAGCCCCTTGGCTCTCAGGTCCTGGTGGGGGTGACCCGGCCTTCCTGGTGAGGGGCGTGGACGAAGGCGGGCTCAGAGCACCTGGCCTCCAGCCCCGGCTGCCACGCTGAGAAGCCTGGGAGAGCAGAGGCCCTGAGATGGCTGGGGACTCGTGTTGTGGATTGAGTGTGTCCCCCAGTTCACATCCTGATGCCCGAACCCCCGATGTGACAGTATTTGGAGGCATGGCCTTTGGGAGGTGATTGTGGTTAGATGAGGTTGGGGGGAGTGATGGGATTAGCATCCTTAAAAGAAGTATGTTCTGTCTCTGTCTGTCTCTGTCTCTTCACCACTTGAGGTACAGGAAAAGGCAGCCGTCCGCAAGCCAGGAACACAGCTCCCACCAGGAACCGAGTCCGCAGGCAGCCTGATCTCGGACGTCCAGCCTCCAGGCTGTGAGACATCCGTGTCTGTGCCTTAAGCCTCCAGTCCGTGGTGTCTGGTCCGTGGTGTACCGTCGCGGCTGCCCGAGCAGACTGAGAAAACACCGCTGGCGATGGGGGCAGGGAGGGCTCCGAGAGGGTCCGAGAGGCCCACGAGCTCCTGCAGAGAAAGCCGCTAGCTTCCTTGGTTAAGGGCCCCCCTACTGGGACGGCAGCCGCAGAGTCGCTGTCCTGGAGCTGGGATCTGGGACCCCGCAATCAGCGGTGTGTGGGGGACAGAATGTCTGCACCTGGACAGGGCAGCTGCACCGGCCCAGGCAGCACAGAGCCAGGCGATCTGTGTGGAAGCCCCTTGTGGCCACCGCCCAGCGCAGCAGGACCTCAGTGGCATGAGTTCTCCCAGCACACCCCACCCCTTCAGACCTCTGTTTACAGCTGGCAGGGGGCTGAGGGGCAGAGCTGTCTCCTGGCCCACCCTGGTTCCCCGCCTTGCCCAGGCCCCATCCTCGTCAGGTTAGGGCTGCCCTTGCCCAGAGCCTCCTTCTCAGCCCAGATGCCCTGGCCCAGCAGCCTGCCTCCCCAGTCCTGGTCTGGCCTCCTTCAAATCCCAACCCCTGCCTGACCCCTGACCTCTGACCTTCTGTTGGCAGGGACTTCTCCAAACCTCTAGGCTGCCGACCTCCGCTTCCCCCTAAGCACACACGTGCCTCACCCAGGGGCCCGTCCACCCCCATCGCCACCCCCCATTGATTCTCCCCGATGCCTGACCCGCGGCGTGGGGGGCTGGCTCACCCCCCGTCCAGCAGTGATGCTTACAGCCACAGCCCTCTGAGGAGGGCGGCGCGGGAGTTCCTAGGCCCCTCCGCTCGTTAGACCCCTCAGTGCGCTCCAGCAGAGAACGCCATCTGCTTTGCACGTGCCGTCCTGCCCGGGTCTGTAAGTAGACCCGCCGGCCGACAGGCGTGGGACCCGGGCAGGCGAAGCTGCGAGAGGAAGGGCAGCTTGAAGGCCTGGCGAGCCGTGCTGAGCGTCCCAGCCAGAGATGCCAGCTCCGGCCCAGCCCCGGCCAGTGGGAGGCCGGCTTGCCCTGAGACCTGTGGGTGGCAGGCGGGCAGTGTCGCTCTAGCACAGGCATGTTTCCCGTCTCAGCTAGTGGACACGCGGGAGCCGGGCCCTGCTGGGCAGTCTGCTCCAGGAAGGAGCCCAGCCCAGCCCACCAGCTCACGGCCCTGAGCTCCGGCAGGCGGTCTGGCAGGCTGAGCAGCTGCCCCGAGCAGAGGGCTCCAGGCCTGGAGCTGAGCTCTCTCCTTGAAAGCCGGGCCACCGCGGCTGGGTTTCCCACCTTGGTCTTGTTGCCCTGGTGTCCATGCCCAAGACCTGACTCGCTGCCTTGCCTCTAACAAGCCTGTGGGTGCCCCCTCCCCCAGCAATACCTCACACCTGGCCCCCAGCACTGAGCCAGAGGGACGCCCATCCCGCTGAGCGCAGCCGGCCGTGGCGGCGCCCGCTGAGCGCCGAGGGGCAGGGGCATCCTATCAGCTCCTCCTGAGCTGGCACTCCCGTCATCCTGTTTTCCAGGTGAGGGGCCTGGAGGCCCCTGTGCTCTGACCCCCGCATCGCTCTGTCCAGTTGAATGGTGGCGCTGAGGCTGCCGTGAGTGAGTGAAGGAGAGGAGCTGGCACTGCTCCAGGGGGCGGGCAGGGGGTCCGGGCTGGGGGGAGACGATGCACGCCCAGACCCCTGCCCAAGGCTGTGCTGGGAGGGACACCAAGGCGGGGGCCAGCAGCCTCTCTGCCCAGCATCCCTGCCGAGGGGGCCGGCGCTGCCACTCGTGGGGCCGGGCCGGGCCGGGTGCGACTGGAGGGCAGGAGCCGGGTGTGGGGGATGGAGTAAAGGACAGATGCCCACCCGTCCCCGCAACCTGTGTGGGGAGGCGCTGCCTGATCCCCCTTCAGGGGGCACCTTTCTTCAGCCCCGGTGGTACCTGGACCCTCCTCTGTTGAAAGACTGAAATGTGTGTACAGGGGCCTGACACGTGGCCTGCTCACTTGTTCCATGTCCTGGGTCACTTTGCCCAAAGGGCCACGAGGAGAACGTGTCTGTCTACACAGCCTGCACCCCGTGCCAGCCTCGACCCTGATCCAGGCTGCATTCTGCACCTTCCCGGTTGTGCTCAGGCCAAGTGCAAGAAGCAGGCGTCCCTGCTTGGCCCTGGAACCGGGCTCACACGGTAACGGTAGCAGGGGGCCCTGGGCTCCACGTTTCGGGGTGCTGGGAGCCCAGGTGTGGCGATTCAGGGGGGCTGGGGCCTGACTCTAGGACCACCCCAAAGGCCTCTTTGCTGCCCTCTACCCTCCATGTCCTCTCGGTGCCCGTGTCTGGAAAAGACCTGGATGTTCAGATGCTGAGTCCTCCTCACCCGTAAACCGCAGGCTTCTCTCATTAAGCCGGGCCGACGACACGCCATCTCCCAGCACACTGCACTCATGTGGGACCGCCTCCTGGGCTCTCCTGGATTACTCCCTCGTTCTTCAGAGTGAGGCCTGGCGTGTGTTTCAAGGACTGAAGCCCCACAGACCTTGGCCTCAGGAGAGGGCTTGGACACACAGCAGCTTCCTTTCCTGGCCAGGAAGGACCCCAGGCAGGACCCCAGGTCTCACAGACCTGGCATTCCCCTCCAGGCACACCCCTTCCTGCCCCCGACACACCACCAGACCCTCCTGTTCTCCAGAAACCCAGATGCCTGGGGGGGTCCAGGTAGGCCCTACAGGCCTCTCCCTGCCCCTGCCCCGCCCCTACCCCGCCCCTACCCCACCTCTGCCCCACCTCTGCCCCGCCCCTGCCCCGCCCCTACCCCACCTGGACCTGCTGCAGCCATGTCTGTGGAGGATCTTACCGCCCTGGCTCTTGTCTGTCGCCTGCAGAGGAGAGGGCAGGCGGGCCCTGTCTTTTCTGAGCTGAGCCCCCTGCCCTGGCCTCTGTCCTGTCCATTTCAGCTGGGTCGCCAGAAATGTCACACAGGAGGTGAGAGCACAGGCACACCTGTCACTCAGCGAGGCTGCAGGGGTGGGTGGGTGCAGGCAGCCCATGGCAGCAGCCCGTCAGCCTGTCGGGAGGGCTTCCTGCAGAGGTGATGGTGGGAGAGAGACCCTGTGAGGGGGTGGGGCGTGGGCGTCCCTGGGGGGGTTCAGAGGGCAGCCAGGCTGGGGGTAGAGGGCTGCCTTGCCCAGGGGCTGTGCCCCCTACTTCCTGGTCCCACTCCGGGGGCCCTGAGTACTCAGGCCTAGACCCCGGCCCCCCATCTCCTCTCCCGGTGCTGCCCCTGTGTTAGGAGGGAAAGCCCTGGAGGAGGCCCCGCAGGGAGTCTTCAGTGATGTCCGGCATGCCTGGAAGTCCTCAGGACCGCCCCGTCCACCTCCGCGTTATAAAGGAGCCTTGTCTCCCCTGCGGAGCAGCGCCCTTTCCGTGGGGCCCGAGCCCTGCGTCCTCTGCCCCGGTGTTCCTAGGTCTCCCAGGGTCACGGGGGTCCCTCATTCCAGCCGGCCTCTGCCCCAGCCTTTTCATTGCAAACACTTTGGGAGGAGCTGCTGCGTCCCAGGGTCCCAGGCTCCCAGCCTCCCAGCCTCGTGGGGGAGACAGAAAACAAGCAGGGAACGCTGGCGCCGACCTAATAATACGCGTGAGGGTGTGAGGGGCCAGGATAGAGGAGACTGGCAGCGTAAGTCAGAGGTGGGCAGGGTGGGCAGCACAGGGACGGGAGGGCGGTGCTGTCTCGGCCCCTCAGACCAGGATGGGAACACGAGCGGGAAGCGTGCGTCCCTGCGTGACCGGGAAGGCACGCTCCGTCCAGGGTTCACGTGCTGGACGCCGAGTGGACCGCAGCGCCCGGCCTCGGCCATGTCTCCCCCTTTGCTTCACTGCCAAGGCCACCTTCAGCCCCCCTCCTCCCTGCGGCCGCTGCAGCCCGTCACTGCCCACGCCCCCTGCTCTGCGGTGTCACCGGGAGCTCCTGAGTGCCCCAGGCAGGGCCGTGCCTGATCACAGGGCCCCCATCACAGGGCCTGGACACTCACGCAGCCTCTGCTGTGGCCACCTTGAGTCCTCAGGAGGTCAGGCTGCCCAGCGGGCAGTGACCAAGAGGGGCAACCGTCCCCTCCCGCCTGGGTACGCTCCTGCACTACCCGCCCTCAGCCTTGGACCCTGCCCATAATGCCAGAAGGGGAGGAGCCCCACCATGACCCCCCTCATGACGATGGGGCCGGGGGGGTGTGGAGCGGCGGCTGGGGGGGGGACGTGGGATCCTCTCAGGGACAGCGTGGAGACCAACCGTCAGGGTCTGTCCGTGGGCGGCACCAAGTGCTGATGGTGGCCGGGAGGCTGGGTCTGCCCAGGACCGTGGCCTCCCTGAGGGCCAGGTAGGCAGGTCTCTGGGGACAAGGGACAGTCACCTGTACCACCGCCTTGGGCCAGAACTCTTTGGAATAGCACGAAGTAGAAATAGAGATCATGGTAGTTGGTATCACATGAAACAGAAATCACTGTTCGCACTGGTCACAGTGGCCCGAATTCTGGACGCACGCGGCGTGATCAAGAAAGTCGGGAGGACCCAGTGGACGCTGGTCTGGGCTGCGACCGTGGCCCACGTGCTAGGGAGGGATGGCCGCGTGTCAGACACCCCTCTTGTTCTGGAAGCCGTTTGTAGTCCTGTGCTGGTCAGGGAGCAGTTCAGACGAAAGGCTGCAATATTCTGAGTGTTCCTCTGGGGACAAGGACCGGTGATGGATTTCAGGCTTTAACGTGCGCATGTCATGACTCAGAGCTTAGTGGTCGCGTGCAGGCTCTGCTTCCTGGTGGCTCCTCCCGGCCCTGGGCCGTGCGCACCCTCTTGCCCTGCCTCTCAGGCCTCTCCTCGGCTCGGAGCCGCAGCTCTGACAGCCGGGCCCCGTCCTGCTGCCGTTTCAGCCTTCAGTTTGGGGTTGAGGTGGTGAGGATGGCGGGGGCCACTGGGGGCTCTGGAATCTCTGGGTGCAAGAGCCCGTGGAGCTCCCTCACCTGCCGGCCAGGTGAATGCCCAGGTACAGGGCAGCAGCCCAGGGAGCCGGCCGGAGCCCAGCGCCGTGGGAGGACCTGCAGGTCCCGCAGAGCTGGACAGGTGAGGGCTGAGCTCATGGCCGCCGCACCTGTGCCGGCAGCAGAGGGGCTGAGGGTGTGGGGAGAGGCCTGCAGAGTGTCTTCCCGGGCAGGAATTCAGCAACAAGACCTCATACCACACGTGGAAGGAGAGTGCAATGGGGACGAGAGCCGTGACCCTGACCGGAGGGGCGTTCAAGGTCCCCTTCCCAGCACACACCCCTTCCTTTAGAGCTAACGTTCTCTGGGAGCCCTGATGGGCATCTCTCTCCGTGGGCCTCTCCTTTCTCTACAGGCCTGCCTGGACCCCACGCACATGTGCCTGTCCTGGAATTCTCTCCACCGTAGAAGGTCACCAGGGGCCTCCACACCCTCCCTGAGCAGGACCTGTTTCCCAGCCCGTGTGTCCCAGAGGAGGGGCCAGGCCTGGGGGCGGGAGGGCAGGGCTGCGGGGGGACTTTCCCTGGAAGGTTGCTGACCTCACCAAGAGCCGGGCCCATGTGAGGCAGGCCCAGAGCAAGCAGCATCCTGGGGGCAGGACAGAGAAGCAGGGGCCTGGACCGCGCCTGGCAGCAGGGGAGAGCAGCCCTTCTGGGGGGGTGCAGGGACCACAGGATGACCTGCTGGACAAGAGCATATTCCTCCCTGCTGCCCCGCACCACTGAGAGGGTCATGCCTGCTCGGAGGCCACGTAGTGGGGGGTGGGGGGGGCAGGAACCCTAGGAGCTGAATCCACAGCACTGTCCAGGTGGCCTGGGATGGCTCCAGGAAGGGGGGGGCAACTTGCCAGGGAAGGCATCCTTCAGGGGGCGCTGGGGTGTCAGTCGTCATTTGGGTATAATGATAGGTGCAGCTTCTGTCTGTCTTCCCAGGCTGTCGATGCCTGGGACATAAACGTGTATATGTATCTATAAATGCATGCAAATTCCATCTCTTATTATGTATCAATTGGTTGTGAATTATACATACACAATTTATACATAAATTATACATCGTACTTATATATAAATACAGAAAGTGGTTTGTCCATCTTTATGTTTCACGTATTAATATATTAAGTGTACGTGTACTACTTTTCTGCTTTCTATTTTCACTTAATAATTTATGTTGCGGGCTCCCCTGGTGGCGCAGTGGTTGAGAGTCCGCCTGCCGATGCAGGGGATGTGGTTTCGTGCCCCGGTCTGGGAGGATCCCACATGCCGCGGAGCGGCTGGATCCGTGAGCCTGCACGTCCGGAATGGGAGAGGCCACAACAGTGAGAGGCCCGTGTACCGCAAAAAAAAAAAAAAAAAAAAATTATGTTGCAATTCTTTCCATACAGGACATACAGATTTATCTTATCCTTGTAGGTGGCTGCAAAGCAGGTGACTGTGAGGATGGCTTATGATGTATTCATCCGCTCCACCATTGATGGGTATTTGGTTCATGTCCAATTTGTCACTCTTGTACAGAATGCTGCAACCAACACACCATTTTCTCCTTTTACCTATTATTCTGTGACGTTAATAGATTTCCTAGCATTGAACCATCCTTGAATTCTCAGTGAATAACGCAGGTCCTGTGTTTTTCAATGTACCAATAAATTTTGCTTCTTGACATTCTGTTTATGAGTTATATCAAACTTCTAGAGTTTTTCTTTTTCTGTAATGTGCTTAACAGCTTTTAGTAGAGTGTTATGCTGGCTGCAAAAAAAAAAAAGTGGTTTATCTATTTTACTAATTTTTTTCAAAGAATTAGCCCCTAGATTTAATTATCAATTCTAATGCATGTTTCTAATTCATTACTTTCTGGTGTACAACTCAGATTTTCAGTTTTCTTTAGGTTCATTTTGTTGCTCTTTTTCTAATTTCTTGAGTTAGAAGTTTGAGTTTATTTATCATGATTATTCTTTTTGTTCACAGGTGCGTATTGGACTCCCTTAGCCGTGTCAGCTCCATCTCTGAGATTTTCTTATGTTATCACGTTATAATCTGTGTTTTCTAGTTCTTCTGCAATTTGTCACTCTTTTTGACCCAGTGTTGGCTTGGGAGAACATTAAAAACTTTCGAAGTGCTTTTTTTTTCCAGACTTCAGTATTGTTTTTGTTAATTGGTTGATTGGTTCTAACTTTGTCAGTGATTACCAGTTTGTTGTGGTTCTGGTTTTATTTTTACATGGTGATTAAGGTACGCGGGCTTTATCATCACTGGTTTCGGGGTCTGTTGAGGCTCTGTCTGTGATATAAACCTCCAAGGTGAGGTGTGTACGTCCTAGCAGGTGCACAGGTCAATCCGCAGGAGTGAGGAAATGTGGAAACTTCTACTTACATCACTTACACGCACTATTATCACAGCTTTGCACAATGTCTGCTTTTGTGTGTATTTTATAATGGGCATGATGTAGTATACTTTTATATCACACGTTATGAATTATAATTTATAAATAAACTATAAGCATCCTGATACTGGTGTGCATGATTAAAAGGTTTTTATTGATGGGGTGCATGACTGAAAATCATTAGACATCACTGGTGTAGTGCATGATCTATTTTTGAATATTTCCTGGGTACTTAAATGAGTGTTTTTTCTGTATGCAGGCTACATACTTAACACAAGGTGTTTATCTCTCATTAATTTTATTATGCTCATATTCTCAATTCCCTATCATTTTTTAATCTACTTGATCTGTTAAAGACTGAGAGACACCTCCCACTCCTATTGAATTTTTGTGGGTTTTTCTTTGCATAGCTTCCAGCTGTCTACAGCTTAATACCATTAATTTGTTGTATTTTGTTTGTGAATAATAGCTTTGGAGTGGATTGTAATCTTGGTCATTATAAAGTGACCTCTTCTCCCTTCAAACAATCCCCTGCCATCTCTTCCCCCCCCAGAGCACTGCACTGGGCAGAGCAGCGAGTGACCGGCGGGGCAGGGAGGTGGGGGGCAGGCCTGCTGACCCCGGGCCCACTCACTGGAGCTCTGGGGTCCTCCCGATTCCAGGAGCCCTAGGTTAGAGCTGCACAGAGAGGACAGCGCTCAACTAGCAGATGTGGTGCAGGGAATATCGCAGAATTCCCCCCAGTCAAGCCAATTTCCAAGACCCAGGCTGGCCTCGAGGCGGGCTGGCTCCAGACGATAGGAATTTCTGTGTCCTCCAAGCGCCATCCCCGCCACTGCCCCCCGCTAAAGCAGGTTTCTGTCCCATCTCGTCCACAGCTAAGATTTTGTCCTTCGATGTTCTAGGATTTCCAAGTTTGGCTAGACTTTGAAGAGGCAGGTTTCCGAGCTCCCTCTTCCAGACGAGTGAGCCTGGGGGCTCTGAGGATGCTGAGACAGGGGCAGAGCAAAAGCAACGAGCTGGGACCGAAAGGACAAAGGACGGAGGGAAATCCTTGTGCTAATTAAGACCGAGGCAGCTCCTTAGCGGGGAACCGGCAAAGGTGTCAAATGAAAGTTTCTGCTCGAGTTACTGCCAATTTAATTGTTGTGTAATTAATAGCAGTGCTGAGTGTGATTAATAAGATTCCCCAGCACGTTTCTGCCGGCTCTCACCTCCTCTCCACACCCCTCCCCCCAATATTTCCTTTCAGTCCTCACACCCTCAGGGACCCCATGTGAGGCTGAGAGGGACAGCTGGCTTGGACCTTGGCACCTGGCAGGGGACACACCGCCGTTTGCCAGGCGTACAGGCGCTCCGTGCTCCAGACCCTCTCTGCTCCCAGGGTGGACATTCTGCGCCTGCAGCAGCCCGAGCTCACCCAGGTGCTGGGTGTACGGCCCTCCTCTGCCCACAGCACATCAGCCCAGCGGTGTGGTGCCCTCCTCCCCCACTGCCCCCGACGGTCCCACTGGCCCTGAACGGGATGAGGGCTTGGTGAGCAGGAGACCCGCAGACGGTTCTCCGGTGACCCCTGCCCAGATCTCGCCCACCTGCCACACTCTGACTTTGTCAGCCACAGCCCTGCCCCTGGACACTCTCCCGATCCCAGCTCAGGCCCACACCCGCTCTGCACCCCGGCGACACACCCTGGGTCTCCTCGCTGCACCCCGAAGCCCCTGCCTGTCCCTTGATCCCTCCCTACTCGGTGCCCACACCTCTCGGGGCAGCCGCGGGCCCCCACCTGCACGGTGCTGGCCCTTGGTAAACGGTGATTGAATGGAGGGGCCCAGCTCTTCCACAGAGGCCCAGCGAGGACAAATGAGATTATAGGGCTGTGCACGGACGTGGGAGAAGTGGTCCCAGTGAGCACTGGTGGCTTCTCCCCCGGCCTTCTACTCTCAGACGCCCAAGACCACAGCAGTGGTCCCGAGGGACCGATGGACCAAGGCCAGCTCCCTCTGCAGGGGCAAGTGGACCCAGCATGGCTGGACGGGCTGTGCCGGCCATGTGTGGTGTTTCTCCTGCTGCCAGGACGCTACTCCTCTCTGATGAGAAAAAACCCTCTTTACTTGGTGCCTCTCGTGCCTCTTGTTACTCTGGTTTAAAACTTAATAGCTCCTTTGAGGAAGCTGTGCTACTTTTAATTTTTTAAAAGAACCCTTGCTCATCGCAATTTTTTTTTTTTTTTTTTTTTTGGCGGTACGCGGGCCTCTCACTGTTGCGGCCTCTGCCATTGCGGAGCACAGGCTCCGGACGCGCAGCCTCAGCGGCCATGGCTCACGGGCCTAGCCGCTCCGCGGCATGTGGGATCCTCCCGGACCGGGGCACGAACCCGTGTCCCCTGCATCGGCAGGCGACTCTCAACCACTGTGCCACCAGGGAAGCCCACTCATCGCAATTTTTAAAAAGTCACAAATTCAGAAAGTGGAAGAAAAAATGGGAAAAAAATATCACTGGACATCTCACCAGCCAGAGAGAAGAGTTTGGTGAATTTCTTTTCAAACTCTGCACTGAATATATGAAGATATAATTTTTTAAAGAGTGGGGTTATATTATTAGCACTATTCTATCAATTAATGCTTGCACAGAAATTCTTGGGTAATTTTCCACATTGATAAATGTAGATGCAACTCAAATATATATATATATATGTAATATGTGTAAATTTATATCATATAAAATACATCATGCTATGCTTTTGCATACACACACTATAAATTATATATATATGCAAGCACACACACATCGTGCATTTCCATCTATTTCAAGAGCTGCATTATATTATAGATGTGCAGTGGTTTACTTAACCAGCATCATTTTGATGGACACTTGGCTTGGTTCTACTTATTTAGAATCAAAAATAATGCAGCAGTAAGCGTCTTTGTATTCGTGGGTGAGTGTTTCTGGAGATAAATTTTTGGAGGTGGGTCAAGAGCGTGCATAAATTAAAGTTTGATGGGCATTGTCAAGTCGTATTTCCATCAACGTGCGCAAGCGTGTGTGGCCTCTCACCTTGTCAGCATCAGTGGCACCAACCTCTGTCATACAGGCCAGTCTGGGAGGCAAGAACTGCCTGCTCATTACTGCGGGCTGAATGTTTAAAGTCATTGTGAGATGAAAGTGCTTTCATATGTTTATGGACAATACTTTATGGCTAAAGAAGTAAAAAAGGTTTGAAAATTAGCTTCAGGTGGATACAAGATTTATATATTTTAGAAATTCATAAAAATAATGTTATGTAGCATAATGCTAAGGAGGGAAAATCTTTTCTTAGCATAACAAGGCCAGAAAGTCGATTTTAAAGGCATACATTTGATTGCATTTTAAAATTCAGTAAAATAAAAGGCATCACAAAGAAGTTGAAAGAGACACAGCAAGATGGGGAAGAGATTCTCATAGAAAATACAAAGTAATATAGAACCACAAGTTCAGAAGGAGAAATAGTGAAAACCCACCAGATCATATGGGTAAGAGGCATGAACACGCAATCGATGGAATAAAAGAGCCCCGTCTGCCCCTTTCTCAGGAGGCTCCGGGACAGCAAATGTCACCAAACGGAGGGACAAACCAAGAGAAAAATGGGCACCACGGAGACAAGGGCTTTCTGCTTCCCGGGGAGGGAATGTGGAGGGAGTTCCTGGGACGACGGGTGGTCCAGGGCGGCTGCTCTGGACAGACAGCAGGCCAGCTGGACGGGAGGGCAGATGGTCCAGGAAGAACGTAATGTGGAACCAGCACATATCTGATGCATTCCCCGGGAGGGGGTCTGTCTGGGTTGGGGAAGCATTTGTGAAATGGAAAAGCACAGAAAATGAAGCCAACAAACCCAAAGAGACCCGCGTCAGAAGAGCCGCGTAATCAGAGTTTGGCCCCTGGCTCGGTGGTGAAGAATATTCCATAGCTGTCATACTGCGGGCGTGAGCGTGGAGTGAATTCAACTGCGGTATAACTCAGGCAGGTGGCGGAGGCCCAGCGTGGTGCATGAGGAGGACGGGCAAACCTTCAACTCCTCAAGCGAAGAGGCAGTGGACAGGGTCTGACGCTGGAAACCGGAGCGCACGGCCGTGGAGCCCGCGTCTGCGCCCAGGCTGAGGGCCAGCAGCTGAGAGCAGGCTCGGAGGGGAGAGGTTGGGGCAGGGCCTGCTGGCTCCATCAGAGGCCTGTCTCCCTGGCTCTCTGGTTGCCTCAGCCCCTGCAAGTCTGCCTTTCCCAGGTCCCGTGCAGTCGGACCCCCTGTGACCGACTCTGGCCGGTGAGGCTTGCCCGCCAGACGATGGTGTGGGCCGCACCTCCCCCGTCCACAGCTGGAGCCAATGGACACCCACGTGACAGGGATGGAGTGACCAGAGGGAAGTGTGTCCTTGAGGACATGAAGCTCATCCACGACGAAACGGCCTTTCGTCCAGGAAATAGGGGGAAATACTTCATTGCTTTAATACCATAAGGAGAGAGAAAGTGATATTTTTAACTGATGTTCCAAAGGAATTTAGTGAAATTTGACAGCTGTATTAATAATCAACGCTGTGTAACAAATCACCCTGGAGCTCAGCAGCGTAGAATTATAGACATTCGTCATCTCAGAGCTTCTGCGGTCAGGACCTGGCGTAGTCAGCGGGTCTCACAAGGCTGCTGTTGAGGTGCTGGCCGGGCTGCGTTCTCATCTGAGGGGTGGGTGGGGCGTAGCCACTCACCACTGGCTCGTGGGGTCGCCCGTGAGCCTCGCGGGCCGTGGGCCAGAGGCGTCCCTCGGTTATCCACCAGGAGGCCTTTCCGGGGCGCGCGGTGGCACCTGGCTCTTCCCAGGGCAGGAGGTGAGAGAGCCGTCTGGCTGGGACTTGCCTTCGCTTTGCCGGACGCTACTTGCTGGGCGTGGACCCCGGGTCGGCCCCCACAGTAGGGGAGGAGCCTCGTTTCGGAGGAAGCGCAGACACGCTTTAGAATGCCGACAACAGGCTTAGGGGATAAACCTTCTTGCGGAAAGTAGGAAATGAAGACGCGTCTTTCTCAGTATAATATGGATTACGTAGCACGTTATTAAAAGGCAGCAGCAAGTACCGCGCTGGTAACGCACAGATTGAATTATGATACCAGTTAAGGCAGGGCCTTGGGAAATTAACGGAACTTAATTAAAGCCATTGCTTCAGTTATATTACTATGGCTCACGTGGTCACACGCAGCCACGAGAATGAAGGAAGGTGGGGGGGGTCCTGCGGGAAGAGGCCTGGCGCTCACGGTGCCCCCCACTATCAAGGTCAGGGCCCTCTAGTCGTGTAAACGTAAAGCCAGTGCCCGCTCGCCGCTCTCAGGGCAACTGCAAGGGTCCCCGGCAGGTGGCCCTGTGGCCCGCCCCTCAGGGTGGGCACCAGCCATCCAGCTGTCCCCACACAGGTCCCAAGGTCAAGACGAGGGCGTGGCAGGAGGCTCCGCGTTCAAGCCACATCTTCTGTCCAGCTTTGCCAGCCCGTGCACGGATCCTTATCCGTCGAGTCAGAGTCTGGGGGAGTGGAGAGGGAAAAGCCCAGAAAACCCTGCCGGTTAAGGGAGCACTTCCCAGAGGCCTGTGACTGGGAGACCAGAGGGAGAGATGGCCCCTGGGGTCTGGGCATTTGTGACTGCCGTGGAGCCGGCTTCCCTCCTGGACCAGTGGCATTCTGGGAGGATTGTTCTTTGCTGTGGGAGCTGTCCTGGGCACCTTTGACCCCTACCCGCTAGATGCCAAACACTCTCACCCCAGCTGTGACAGCCAGAGGTGTCTGCCGGCGCCTCTGGAGGTGGAGAAGCGCTGCTTTACAACCGGGCAACGTCGGCCTGGCTTAGAAGCAAGTGAGGAATCCTCCACGGTCGATGCTGGGTCAAAGGCCGATGTACGGCCAAAGGCTGTGATCAGGAAAACCTGCACGCCCTGCCACAGGGGCTCCACAGGGAGTGGACGCACCTGGACCTTTCCAACATATAGAGTACCGAGAATTCTGGGGACGGTGAGCTTGGTGAGGGGCCAGTCTGCACCCCCCTCTGTGGTCAGCTGTGGCCAGTGCCTGAGCAGGGCTCTGGTGGAGTGAGCTTGGCCTAAGGGCTGCGGGGCACAGAGCAGAGAGGGGTCCAGGAGCCAGGGGCTTAGCTAAGGGGTCAGCCCAGACCCTCAGCTCTCTGGTTACGCTCTCATCAATAACACTGTGAAGTGGGAGGCTTTTTCTTCCATCAGACATTGTTAAGGCAGAAAATCAGAGGGGATGCAAATAACTTCTGAAATTTATCAAACTAATAGCCACGTGAAAGCCTAGCCCTTAAATTGCGACTGTCACATTCAGTGAGTTTCCAGGAGGCCGAATGCTGAAGACTAATACCGTTTCCAGTCTGAGCGACCCCGTCTTCATTAAATCCACACCACACTGTGTTACTTTAACTATGATTTTCCAGCCGAAAGTATCGTGAAAAATGTCTTCTCCCTTCTTACTTTAATCAGATTTCACAATATTTGTGTTGATGTGTTGGTGCAAAGGCTCTGTTTGCTCAGGCAGAAGGAGACGGGGTGCTCCAAATCCCTTCCTGATTCCAGGAGAGAAAGGGGAGGATGTCTTTACAATAAGACTGATCCATTCTACGGGTTAAAAGTCAATTATAAGCCAAAGCACAGAGAATAGATTTGCCATGTGTGCGATGGCAAAGAATAGAGAAAGGACAAGTCAACAGCAAATACAGATGCCCCAACGCAAAGTGGGCAAAATATGTGAGCAGATGCTTCACAGCAGAGCAGGTCCAGCGGTGGGTGGGTCGGGCGGGATGCACTACCTCACTGGCAACAAGGGATTGTAACTGCAGCTGCTGCTGTGGTCCCCAGGTCAGGGCCCCTTACTGACCCTCAGCTGCAGCCCACACTGGCCGATGACGCGCAGGTGACTTCTCCCTGGAGGATCACCTAAGGCCAAGCAGAGGCCACCTCACCCTGGGGCGCACTGGGGTCAATAACTAACTGGCTGAGGGTAGGACCGACAGGCCAGACTCCACCTTGCGCTGGAAGCAGCTCCTTGTGCAGGTCACACCCCGGAGCTCCCTGTGGGACCCGGGAGGGCCCGGCCCCACCTAGACCACCTCCTGTCCAGCCCCGTCTCCTGCCCCTCCTGCTTCCCTCTCTCCCTTCTCCTTAGAACCACAAGAACACCCACCTCAGGCTCTGCTTTAGGGACACCCACCCCAAGACACACGTTAAAATTTCAACATACCCATCAGGAGAACCACTATCAAAAAGCAGAAAGGAGGATGTGAAGAAAGTGGCACCCTCGTACCCTCTTGGTGGGAATGCAGAATGGTGCAGCCACTGTGGAGAACAGTATGGAGGGTCCTCAGACAGTAAACATAGACTTACCACTGGATCCAGCAGCCCCAGTGCCGGGCATGTACCAAAAAGAGGTGAAAGTATGGTCCGGAACAGATATTTGCACCCCCTTGCTCACAGCAGCACTATTCAGAATGGTCAAAAGGTAGAAGCAACTCAAGTGTCCATTGATAGAAAAATGGGTCAACAAAATGTGGTCCATCCATACAAGGGAATCTGATTCAGCCTTAAAGAGGAAGGAAACCCTGACACCTGCTACAACATGCAGGAGCCTTGCGGACATTGGGCTGAGTGAAATAAGCCAGACACCAAAGGACAAATACTGACTGATTCCACGTATATGAGGTCCCTGGAGTCGTCACAGAGACAGAGGTGTTAGGAGGTGGGCTCTTTGGGAGGTGATTAGGTCATGAGGGTGGAGCCCCCAGGAATGGGATGAGTGCCTTTACAACAGAGACCCCAGAGAGCTCTCTCATCCCTCCCCCATGTGAGGCCCCAGAGAGAAGACGGCCGTCCAGGAACCAGACCAGGCTTCCTCTCTGTTTCGGTCTTGGACTTCCAGCCTCAGCACCGTGAGAACGTTTGTTGTTCATAAGCCCCCGGTCTGTGCCGCTCTGTTACAGCAGAGCCCGAACAGGCCAAGAGAGTGTATTTTTACCACAGTTAAAAATTCTAGAAATTGAAAAAAAGAAAACCTTCAACACCAGCCAATTTGCTGAATGACTAGAACGTAAAAGCCCACAAGTCTACGGGGCGTGGGGAGCCCTTGGACACCTTGGGCGTCTGACATTATCCAGTAGAGTTGAGGTCACACGTGCTGCATGGCTAGCAATTGCACTCTGGGTGTCCACCTAGGAAGATGCGCCCCTGGGCCCCGGATGCAGGTGTGGGAAAGCTCACGGCCACACTGTGTGCACAACCAACAATGGGATGGAGAACAAAGCAGATATCGCCCAGAGTAAACGGACGCACGGTTGGTGGAGTTCCGTACAGCAATGAAAACGAACGCTTACCCACAGGCTTAGACACCGATAAACCCCCCACACGAGATGCTGGGAGTGAGAAGAAAGACATGGAAGGACAGATTAAGTCTTCACGTAAACCTCAAGAACGGCAAACCGCCTCCCTGTCTGGGGTGCAAACCCGGGTAAGAACCCTAGGAGAGGGAGGGCGCTATTAGTCTAGAAGTTGAGCAATGGCCCCACTTGGGATTAGAGAGGGGCCTCAGTGTGGGGGGGCCCATAGTGGGGAGGGACCCACGGTGGGGAGGGACAAGGGGATCCTGAAATTCTGGCAATGTTCCAGTCCTTGGCCCGGGAGGTATTTATGTGGGCGCTTATCGTTTAATGATGTAATATCAGCTTCTCAGTGTTTATGTCATTTTCAACAGAAATAGACAAGAGAATTTTATCCCAAACTGTTTCCCTGTTTACAACTTATCTTTTATGGTTTCTGTGTAAAGACAGCCCCATGTCTATCCTCTGCTGCAGGTTTCTTGCACACGGTGGCAAAGCTTGTTCCTGTCAGTGAGGTGAAGCCTCCGCGCCCTCACCATCCACTAGGTGAACCCCATCTGTGCCTGGAGGTCGATTGTGACCTGCAGTGTCACCACCCAGGACATCTGGGCTTTGAGGAGACGGTCACGACTGGGGTTGGGTTCTCAGGATGACGCAGAGTCCCCTGGGTCCACGCCATCGTCCGCTTTAAAATGGTCTATTCCTAGTAAAACACATCAGAACACACAGCTATGGTTTACAAGGAGATGAAACAACATGGGTTTAATTTCTCCCCAAACTGGTCCCTAGGAAAAGGCTCAGAGGAGGTGGCAGCTGACGGAGACACGGGTGTAGACTTGAAAGGGCCTCGGGGTCTCTCTAAGGGACAACAGACTTCAAGCTGCCAGGGCATGAGCTCACCTCCCCTCACCTCACGCACGGCGAAGGGGGTGCAGGGGGTCAGGGGCTGGGGTGGGCAGGTGCCAGGTGCTCCTGGCCTTGCACCCAGCTCTGTCCCCTCTGTCCTAACAGTCAGTGGTCTGCGGTTGTTGGTTGGATGAGTGAATGAGTGTCCACCCAGGGACACCGTCAGCCTGGAGCCACGTGGTGACCCTGAGTAGGGGAGGGGTGGTCCTGAATCACCCCATACTGACCACCACCCAAGCACTCTGAGTTCGGGGGTAGGGAGAGGGGTCTTGCAGGGTAGGGGATGGGCGACTGACTTGACATCGGTCAGAAGTTCTCTAGTCCCATTTCAAAGACTCACCCAATATATCTGGTCAACATTTATCAGAAAATATTCATAGATCTTGCTGTTTTCACTAGTATCAGAAAGAATATGCAAAACACAGGTTTTAAAGGTTTGCAGTTGGCCCTGGGGTGATGTGGACCCACACGCAGGGGCTGGGAGGCAGTTTCCAGGCAGCAGTCAGAGCCCCAGCCTCCTGCATCCTCACCTCCCGTGAGACGTCGCCCGCAGAAGGCGTCATGCATCACGTTGGGGCGTCAGACACGAGAGGCCTCCCCTGCAGCCATCGTGGAAAGAGATTTCTTTCAAATCGGTCAGAAAACGTTAACTCTCCAGAAAGAGCTCTGAGAAGCAGTGGGACGTTGGAAAAATAAGACCAATGAACATATGAAACATCGTTTCTAAGACAACAATGGGGGCTTCAGTGGTGGCGCAGTGATTGAGAGTCCGCCTGCCCATGCAGGGGACACGGGTTCGTGCCCCGGTCCGGGAAGATCCCACATGCCGCGGAGCGGCTGGGCCCGTGAGCCATGGCCGCTGGGCCTGCGCGTCCGGAGCCTGTGCTCCGCAATGGGAGAGGCCACAGCAGTGAGAGGCCTGCGTACCACAAAAAAAAAAAAAAAAAAAAAAAAAAAAGACAGCAATGGCCTAGCTCTCTGTCTGTCGCTCCGGCCAGAAGGTCTGATGTGTGTTCATGCTCCTCGTAGGAGTGAGAACTGGAACTCGCTCAGGACCACCTGGCGATATGTGGGGAAAATGGCTTTACGCAGCCGTTTGTCTTTAGAAAACCATGAAAAGGAACTGAGCAGACAAGTAGTCAGAGAGCTGTAACATTGTTCACAACTATAAAAGCCTGGAAACAGCCTAAATGAGGGATGACATACATCATGGTACATCCACACGAAGGGCACCGGACACCCTAAAAATCATGATGTAAATGCGGCTGATCCACGTGCAAAGTTGCTCAGAACATAGCCTAAGAGGACAAACGCCTGCTACAAAACAAAACGCGCAGTACGCAGTGACACAGCGCGGGGCATCGGGGTCATAAAGGAGCATAAATCAGAGCCTGGGTCAATACACACCCAAATCGCTGGTGACAGCCTGGGGGATGGGGTGGCTGGTGTGCATATTATCATTTCATTCTCATTTTTAGGGGTTATTCTAATTTTCCTACTGTGAGCGTGAGTGAGGTTCTAACGGAAACACAGATACTGCAGTTTTACTAATTCTGGAAGGTCTTTATAAATCGGAGCATTTAGTGGACAAGCCCTGCTGAAACTGAGTCAGCAGGACATTTAAAGTCTGAGCAGAGAAAGCAGGGAGGAGACCAGCTCCTTCTTGGAGGTTTTGGTGGTGATTCTCAGAATGTCAGAGTTCATGTGGCCCATGGAGAGACTGTCCCTGTACTGACACCAAGTGTGTGCTGGACAGATGTCTGTGTGGGGAAGCCGGAGGGGTAGGACACTGCCTGCTCTCTGGAGCGTGTGGTTATTTCTGCACATGCAGAAGGAGGGTGACCTCCCGGTTCAAGTAAGGACACTGGCCCAGCCTACGTGGAAAACAGGCAAAGAAGACGTTGATGAGAAACCAAGACCAATCCCGCGTGAGTGTAAGTGATGAATTTAAACTAAATGCCAGGGATCCCACTGGCCAATCAGAACATGAGAGCAGCGCCCAATCGCGCCAGTAGCCAGAGTACAACCAGATGAAACACCTCTGCTACCCTGCCCGCCCACCAAGGCCGCCACCGCCCCCAACCCCGGGAGGACGGGGACGCGGCAACAGGAGGACCGCGGCAGGCGGGGTCAGTTGGTGCGACCGCAGGGGAAACTGACCAATGTGCTCCCTACGACCCCGCGACTCCACGCCTGGGAGTCCACGCTGCGGAAACGCGCTCACACGAACCAAGACGCGAATGGCAAATACCGGCCCACAGAAATCAGCAGTGCAGGCGGCGAGTAATTTATCTGGATGAAGTGGGGATTATTCCTTATGGAAGAGTCACGAGGCACCTGCCTAACATGAAAAGTATAAATACACTGGACATACAGCTTCTTCCAAAACTTTGTTCCTTACACACTGATTGGAGCACTTGTTTATTAAAAAGAAGTGTTCCTTTTCAGTATCGTATTTTTCCTAAATATTGCCCCCAAACCTTCATTTCAAACCGGTAAGTTAGAAATGTATTCGTATTCAAGTCAGTCAGTTATCACAGGCTTGGGGAGTCATGTCAAGATCTGTCTTTCTTCCTTCTCTCCCCCCACAGCACCCCCTACTCCCACCCCACCCCGCCCCACCCCCGCCCCCAGGCTGGACCAGATTCAGAGCCTGCAGCCCTGACAAGATCTCCTTTCTGGCTCCCTCAGTGGTTAAATTTACTGCATTTCTGCATTTTTTTCTTCTACTTTTTCCCCCTGTAAAACCCTGTGAGGTGAAAAGTAAAATTTCAGATTTTGTTCCAAATACCTAACTGGTTATCTCAGTATCGTTTCTTACAGCACCATTTATTGACTAAATGTCTGCTCCCAATCGATTTGGGGCGGCTTTGCAGCAGAGACTGAGTTTCCTGGTGTACCAGTTTGGGGTTCTGGATCACCTGTTCTGTCCCACTGCCCTAGAAGTTTACTTTCATGCCAATATTGCACAAGGCTCATTACTGCATTATTACAATGCTTTGATATCTGCTGGGGCTGGTCATTCCTCATGACTTTTCGAAAATGTAATTATTGTTTTATAACAATAACTATAAATCAGTTTGGTTAAACTTTACAGCTTTGCTCTGAAGTCCATCTGAAAGTTCACTGAGATTATTGTAGAATTCTGTTAAAAAGCTATACATTAATTTAGGAAAGAATTAATATTTGTATGCATTTTGCTATTCCAGCCTTGAGCAGAGTGTGTCTTCACGTCTATGTAAGAGGTCTTTAATATCTCTAAGTTTTTCTGTATGTCTCCACGTATGTACGGGATTTCTCCCCACGGTTATTCCCAGGAATCACTTGGTCTGTCACGCACAAACAGAGATACAGCCAGCACCTGAATGTGGCAGGCAGGCAGCAGGAACGGGGGCTTCCCCGGCCACTGCGGTCAGGTGGCCACTCTGCTGTGGGCCGTGGGCAGCCTTGTGAGGCTGTTAGCAGCGGGGCAGGGATGGGATCCGATCTGGATTCTGGATCATTCTGGGGGAGGGGCCATGTGGAGGTGGGACTGGACGGCCGGCTGAGTGGGTGCCTCTGGCTTGGGGTCTCTCGTGAGGCTGCAGTAGAGTAGTTGGCTGGGGCTGTGGTCTCACCCGAAGGCTCAGCTGGGAGGTGGTCCACTTTCACACTCACTCACGTGGTCGTTGCCCAGACTCGGTTCCTTGCGGGTTGTCTGTCGGCTGGAGTCCACCCTTCGTTCCCTCTGCTGGACAGCTCACAGCAGGGCAGGCGGCTTCCTTAGAAAATCATGCATCAGAGCGCAAGAGGGCAAGCAAGACAGAAGCTGGAGTCCTGCAAACGAGCTCGGAAGGGGTATCCCATTCCTTGTGCTGTCCTTTCTTGTTTAGAAACAAGGCACGGGCCTGCATCACTCAAGGGCTGGAATTACACAGGGCCAAAGAGGTGGGGTCCTCAGAGGCCATCCCCAAACTGCCTTTGTAGCAGCAAAACTCAGCCTCAGGGGAGCTGGTGCCCCCCGGCCGTGAACCCCAGTGTCCCAGGGACGCCTCCGAGGGGGTTCTGTTCAAAGGAAACAGACCCAGGGGCTCAAGGCCCCTTGTGTTGTTGGCACCGAGATCCTCACCTTCCCCACCCTCGAGTTTCTGATCTGCTGCCATCCCCACCCTGTGGAAGGCTGTGGGACTGAGAGGTTTCCAGGGCTCACAGTCCTGGTTATGGTGAAGCAGAAGGTGTGAAGATTTTCAATTTTCCTTTTAATCAGGGTGGCGTCCACTGGGGAAAACCTGCCAGGTCATTCTGAAGAGCGCTTGACAAGTCCACGTTCCTGGGGAGATTGAAATAAATCTGGGAAAACATGGCGAGGACACCACACCAGCATCAGGGACCCAGGACCCGCAGCCGCCAGCCGCTCCTGATGCAGACGCGATTCAGCGCGCCCGTCCTGAGCCTCTGCACACCTGCCCGTCCTGTTCTTAGGACTCCCCCTTTCCCTCTTCACACCCCTCCCCTCGCCCACCGCACTGCCCCAGCTGATCTGATGACCCTCCCTTTGAGCCTCACCCTACTTCTCCCACGCTGGGCTGCTGCCCCTCTGGAAACAGCGTCTTGGTTTGCAAAGTGCCCACTCGGGTCTCCTCTGAAGCTCCAGCATACCGTGCCGGGGGCTCTTGTTTGCAGGCTGAGACAGAGTTTAGATCTAGGATGTAGCAGGATGCAGGGGGCGGGTGATACAGAGGACGAGCTATGCGTCAGCTCCCCCGGGGCAGAAGCTCCCCAGGCAGCAGAGTTGAGCAGAGACGTGGGCGACAGCGAGGGGCCCAGGCACCCGGCTCACAGAGGTAGTGGCAGAGAAGTGCGTTGAAAAGAACTGACACATACACACTGCCATATATAAAATAGATAACTAATAAGGACCTACTGTATAGCACAGGGAACTCTTCTCAATACTCTGTAATGACCTATATGGGAGAAGAAGCTAAAAAGTGTGGATATATGTATATGTAAAACGGATTCACTTTGCTGTGTACCTGAAACTAACACAACATTGTAAAGCAACTAGACGCCAATAAAAATTAAAAAAAAAAATAGCCCAGAAAAAAAGAGAAAGAAATAGGAAGGGCTGGTCTGGTTGGAGGATGCCTGGCAGAGTGGGGCTGGGGGCAGGAGCGGGGTGACAGAGGTGCAGCCCAGGCAGAGGTGGTTGGGCCGAAAGGTGTGGCTGTGGGGTGCGCTCAACGTCACTTCCCACAGCCCATCAGACCCAAACGCAGCCGCAGCATCAGGACTCTTTAGCTGCCAGCGAAGACCTCTGCGTGGCCCTCAGGGGAACTGCATCCCTGAGGGGTGAGGGAGAGAGAAAAGTCACATTTTCCAGCATTTTCTGAGAGGCCCCCCCACTCCCGGCCTGCAGAAGCCGAAGAAGCTGCTGTCTGTGATGAAAGGGTTCGGGGCTCCCCGGCGATGTGGCCGGTGTAGGACACGCAGGCCAGGCTTGATTACCTTCCAGGAGGGGAACGTGGACGTCCAGGCTGTGCTCTCGGCCCCCCAGAGCCCCCTGAGCAGCTGCATCCCTAAACCTCCTCCTTGGGGCCTTGGACCAGCCCCGCAAGTTCACCACAGACCAGAGGTCCCGAGTGTGTGCTGGAACTCTACACCCAACTTCCTGTCTACGCCACACCGTGAGTCCTCTTGAAATAATACACCATGGAAAACACGCACTGTTTCTAGCGAGGCCCCCGGTTGGGAAAAACAAAGTCTCAGCTTCATGGAGGACAGTACCTGCTCCCAGAGGGCCACTCAGGTGAGGCTGTGACCAGAACCCACTGGGCTTGGGCTCCACCCAGACCTGGCCCTTCTCCCAGGAGGGTACAAAATCAACATAGCAAAAGAAACTTTTTTCATATCCTGGAAACAGCCATTTGGAAGTTGAAATTTAAAGAAAACCATTTACAATAGCCTCAAAAAATATGAAATATTTTGGGACAAATATGACTGGGTGAAACCTGCTCCCTGAAAACCACGAAACATTGCTGAGAGAAATGAAAGGACTGAGAAATGGAGTAACACCCCATGTCCACGGGCTGGAGGGCTCAGTGCGGTCAAGATATCAGCTCTCCTCATTTTGATCTATTTGTCAGTGCAATCCCAGTCGGAAATCCTGGCAGGATCTTTCAAAGAAAATGACAAGCTGATTCTAAAATTCGTATGGAAATGTAAAGGGATTAGAAGAGCCCAAACAACTTTAAAAAGAAGAACAAAGTCAGAGGACTAATGCCATGTGGTTTCAAGACTTACAAAGTAACCAAGATGCTGTGATGTAGGCATAAAGACAGATCTGCGCAACGGGACAGCGCGTCTGGAAATAGACCCACATCTATATGGGCAACTGACTTGTGATAAAGGTGCAGAGATGATTCAGTGCTGAAAGCTTTCACAAACGGTCCTGGAACAACTGGATACCCATTTGAGAAAAAGAAAACGATCTATACCAGGCTGGGAGACGCGGGAGGGAAGGGTGCGGGGTTACTGGGGGCACAAGGAAATTTTTAGTGCTGACGGATACGTCCATATCTTGACTGCGGTGATGACTTTACGAGTGATACATGTAAAAAATTATCGAGTTGTACTCTTTGAATATGTGTTTATTTTATGCCAAAAGTTGCCTTTAAGACCCTGTGTGGCCTGTCCATTTACCCCCTGACCTTAACTCCTACAGCTCTGTCCCTCGCTCAGTCACCCTGACTACAGAGGACTCTTGACTGTTTCTCGGCCACGCCCTCACCTTGGGGCCTTTGCGCATGCTCTGCTATATGTCTGGGGCGCCTTTCTCCTGGAATCTGCTCTCTCACCCGCTCACCACCACAGCTTCCTTAGGTCTTGGCTCAAATGTGGCTTTCCCTGGCTGTCCTATTTAAAATCAACACCTTGCACCTCTCCCAATACACACACACACACACACACACACACACACACACACACACACACACAGAGTCCTGACCCACTTTGCTGCTTTATTCTTACCCACGGCACCCACTAATATTCTACAAGTGTTATTCACTCATTTCCGGTCACCCTCCCACACACCATGACATACACCTTCCAGAAGGACGAGCACATTTGTCCCTGTGGTTCCCCACTGCATTCCCAAATCTTGGAACAGGGATGGTCACTTTTGAGACACTGGATACACATGTTGCATGAATGAACAAAGAAACGTTTACATAGTGGGATATTACGCAACTGTTAAAAAGGGTTGGAATGGACTTATTCATGTTGCCTTCCTCTCAGCATGAACGGGGCTCAAGGAAGCCTCTATTTAAACAGCTTCTCCCAGATTCTTCTGCATGGGGTCCTGGGGCCCCACCCCAAGGAGGCCTCAGGACATCCTGCCATCAGGTCAGATGTGTCTCCACCTGCAGCAGCCCCAGCCTCTGCCCGGGCCCTGAGCCCGAGCGCTCCATCTTCAACGCACTACCCGGGAGCAGACCCCACCTGTCATACCATCCTCCCTCCCACTCTCCCAAGTCTGTCAGATCAGACATGAAGGAGGTGAGTGGAAAGTGGGAAGGGGCCAATTTATCATCACCTCTAGCCCCCCTCATTTTTTTAAAAATTAGGCAGAAAAGTTTTTACAAATCAGAAAATTCTTCTGGCTTGTTTGTGATGCATTTTGAGTCAAAACTGTATTCTCTCTTTCTCTGAACTCTGAACATTAGCAAGAGGAAGTAAAATCCAAAGAAAAAATTCCCACAATCAGGTAAAAATCCACGTCCCTAATTTTTATTTCAACTGTAAGTTTAGTTAATGCCAAAACAGAACCTTAAAATGCTGTCCCTGCATGTAGAAAGATGTCCAAGATATAGTAAGTAAATTAAGCAGTGTGCAAAGCAAATGTGGAGAGGATTTCAGTTATATAAAATGAATTCACTTACACAAACAAACACATCAACAGTTGTTAATTGTGGTTAACTAGGTAACGGTGGGATCGCGGAGGACTTGCATTGTTTTACGTTATACACTTCTGTAAAGTTCAACCAATTTTTTGTCAAAAATGTATTATATTTATCATCACTGAATAATAACAGTATTTCCATTTGGGGGGGACACAAATGAAACGGGGGAAGGAAACATTTCCAATTATCCTGGACCTTCTGAATACGCCAAGTAGGCAAATTATAAGAATAAACAAAGAACGAGAAGATTCTCATTTTTGTTCCTAAAACCTCTTTGTTATTTTAAGAATGCTTGAGAAGTAAGCGCTGGAACAGTCTTGATTTCCCCCACCTCTCCCATTTGCTATGCATTCTTTCCTCTTGGCAAAGGCTAGTTTGCGTTTGGCTAGCCCGCGGATAAACATGTGTGTCGAAGATAAGCTTGGGATCAGGAAGAAAGCCTGTTCTCTTTCCACGGGGGGCCCAGGAGAAAGGAGTGAAAATGCCAGTGCCTCGTCCAAGGGCATCTCTCTGTGGCAGGAATGTTTGGTTGTTGGACGTTGTCCTTGTAAGCGAAACCTGTCTGGGGGGAGCAGAGAGCCCCAGACCGAGATGTGATTGAAATTCCTGGAAGCACGGTGAACCTAACGACTTCCATGGTGGGACGGATGCCTCACCCGGGTAAAGGACAGAGCCCTATCCCAGGGGGGCCAGAACATCCAGCTGCCAGAGTCGGATTAGCTCACTTCCCGAAGGTCTGGATGACCCGGGGAAGTAATCTGAAGCCGTGGGTTCCGCCCAACACTACTACTGCAAGAATGTGGCCAGGTCAGGACAGCGATGGGAGCTGCCCAGGCCATTTGGACTGGACTCCACGGGCAGGGGTGGGGAGCTCCTCCTTTGGAGGTTCCATAACCCAGGGAAGTCATATTTCTGGCCCAGTCCTGTTATGGACTCCAAGCTTGTACTGCTCGCCACATGCCAGACCGATAAATCAAGAGCCCAGGTGTTGGGCAGGGAACGGGGACTTCACTCGGAAAGACAGCAGACCGAGAAGATGGCGGACTCGTGTCTTCCCCCAGTTAGAATTGGGGCTGCTTTTATACTCAGAGGGGCGGGGTTAAATCGAACACTTCCTGCTTCCGGTCTGCCTCCGGAGGGGACGTGTTAATTTCTTCCTGCCTGAGGTCACTTATAGGTGGGCCTGGTCAGGATGTTTCCTGTGAGCTCAGCAGAGGTATTTTAGCTTAATGCTCATTACCTGGGAGGCACGGTTCCCAGAGATGGGCCATTATGTATCATTTAAGCTTCTAAGCAACGTCCCTTCAGTGATGAACTTGCAATAAAATACAGAGGTTCTTCCGTGTTACAGTCCCACTGTCTACCTACCTTCATATTAATGTTAAAAAACAATGATTGGCTCCCCCTGTTTATGAAATGCAGTCAGGATTCCTCCACCGGGTATGCTCGTGGCTTCAGCCTTACCTACCAGTGTTGCCCAGACCCCTCCCCTCCAGCTCCTTGCTCTCCCTGTGCCCCTCCCAGCGAAATACCCCTTGAGTCAACACCCCCTCCCTTTCCATGTGTCACACAGCGTGACGCGACCCCCGTGAGTCACAGCCTTGCACAATCCTCTCCCCTTGAGTGTGGCCGGACTGTGACCTGCTTGCAGCCATCACTATGGCAACTAGGATCAGGTATCAGGTGGCCACGAGTGTGGTTTGCACAGGACAGACACCTGCCCCAGTCACCCTTTGCTGAATAAAAAAGGACTTACTGGGCTTCCCTGGTGGTGCAGTGTTGAGAGTCCACCTGCCGATGCAGGGGACACGGGTTCGTGCCCCGGTCCGGGAAGATCCCACATGCCGTGGAGCGGCTGGGCCCGTGAGCCATGGCCGCTGGGCCTGTGCGTCCGGAGCCTGTGCTCCGCAACGGGAGAGGCCGCAACAGTGAGAGGCCCGCGTACCGCAAAAAAAAAGAAAAAAAAGGACTTACTCCTTCATGCAGAGTTAATAGCATATTTTTCTCTAAGGAAGCCCCAGGATTTGATTAATCGTGGCGTAATTAAAGGAACTACGACCAGAAACCTACCCAGCAACCAGAACATAACTGGATCACAGCTGAATCTTTAATCTATTAACCAAAACTAAGTGAATGAAAATACGTGAATAACCGATTCACCTTTGTCACGATCATTATATAAACGAGCTTCTACATCAGCCCTGAAAAGCACATTCTCAGCTGACTCAGTGTTGACTTAATAAAGGAGCAAAATAAATCTCTGTTTAATAAACAACCCTGTCTGTAATCACATTTTTAACCACTTGCCATTTGAGACTAAAGAAAACTAAGCATTCTGCCTCTTGGGAAAATCTCTGTAACGTCTCAGCGTTTCTTCTCAGAGTAGAAGGTACACAGCCCCTGGCAGACACTCGACTGACAGAGTTTGGCTATGAGACAGCCAGACCCTCTGCTGCCTGCGTGGAGCTGAAGGGCTCCTCTGAGAAATCAGAGCTTGCTTCGGAGGAGGCGGAATTTCCAACCCTGCACAGGCGGCGAGGGGAGGGGAGGGTGTGCAGGAATGGGGGCAGTGGCCGGCTTCACCTCCTGGCCTCTCTCAGCAGGTTCTCACGGGCCATCAAGTTTAAACTCCACACCCCAGGTGCCCAGACATCGGGATGGCACACGCGTCACCACCGACCAGCGCACTTCGGCCATCACGTCAGGACGGCAGACGCGTAGAGGCTGCTTCTGGGGGGCCGGGGTGTGTGGTCACCTGTCCCAAGCCATCTGAGGGACCCGCACCCGTGGGTCCTCCCGGCTCAGTCCCTCTCCCAGTCGTGTGACAGGTCAGCACCTGGCACAGACTGGGAGCAGAGGGTGGGAGGAGGCCCCCCCCGACGGCCAACCCTGGTGGCGTTCAAAGGGCTCTGCGGGCAGAGGCCCAGCAAGTATGCTTCCTTGATAGCGAGACAGAGGTTTGCATTTCCAGGTCATAGCGCCTTTGCTTAACAGGGGGGATCCCAGAGCAGACAGGCGGTGAGTATGTGGGAGAGCACAGGTGACCTACCTCACAGGACAGGACAGAGACCAGACAGCCCGTTCCTGTGGCCACAGCCCTGACCCTGGCAGGCTCACGACCAAGGTGAGGGGCACTGGAGTCTCTCCAGGGCACGGAGTCACCCAGGGCTGTCGGTCAGCTGCCTTTGAGCCTGGAGCCAGAGGCCACGTGGAGTCTTCTCCGTGAGCGCCGGTCACAGCTGTGTCCAAAACCAGTGGCCGGAGGGCAGAGACAAAGCTCGGGGCGGGGGTGGCAGGCATCAGAGAGGAGGGACAGCAGACACAGAGGGAAGGAGGAGGCCGGAGAAGGAGGGACAGATGGAAGGGGTGAACTGCGACTCGGGCCGTCCGTCTGCCACGGAGCCCGCACCCTGGTCCACGAGCTGCCCTGCACGACTCTGCCCTGCCTGCCTGCCCTTGGCCGAACCAGGGTCAGCTTCCCCTGTGCCCCCGGCTGGGTCAGGGAGTCTTAGGGCCCCACCAGCCACGTGTCCGCCTTGGACGCTCTCAGAGGAGCTGTCTGGACCAGGTCTCGAGAGCCTACACGGAGAGCTGCCTAAGTGAGAGGTCATGTTGGCCCTCCTTGCCGGGTGGTGTAATTTTTCTTTTTTTTGAGCTTAGAGCCACATTTTATTTTATTTTATTTTATTTTGGTATACGCTAAGCTTTTTTAAAAAAATTGTTCTTTATTGAAGCATAGTTGATGTATAATGTTGAGTTCGTTTCAGGTGTACAGCAGAGCGGCTCGTTTATGCATACACATCTATCTATTTTTTTCGGATTCTTTTCCCTCATAGGTTATTACAGAGTATTGAGTAGAGTTCCCTGTGCTCTACAGTAGGTCCTTGTCGGTTATCTGTTTTATATGTCGTAGTGTGTATGTGTTAATCCCCAGCTCCTCATTTATCCCTCTACCCCCTTTCCCCTCTGGTGGCTGTGTTTGTTTTCTGCGTCTGTGGGTCTGTTTCTGGTGGTGCAGTTCTGAGCGGTCAACGTCGTGAATTAAGAAAAGCAGGGACTTGACTCCATGTGATTTGGTGGCGCTGCCTTTAGCAGGCCGGCTCAGGGCATCATGGGTCACATGCCCCTTGGCCCCTGAACCGTGGCTGCGTGAGATGACGGGAGCCGTCCCTTCCATAGACGCCCCGCCAGGGGTTGATGGTTCACCTCCCGCCAGACGAGGGCGCTCCGGGCAGCTTCACTGGGCGGCATCGGTCAAGGCACAGGGCGGCAGGGGGACGGTTCCATTGACCCGTTTCTGCCCACAGCCACCCCAGAGGTGCACAGGGTGCGCGTCTGAGCTGGGGCAGCACAGAGGCTGTCGCAGAGGTTCCTGGGTGGTGGGGTCAGGCCAGGGGGCCGAGGCCCCGGGAGGGCCACCCAGTGAGGGTACAGGCCTCCGGGAAGCCCGCCTCCTGCCTGCGGCCCAGGCTCCCTTTTTTCACTCGGTCTGCGGCTCTAGAGAAAACACTGCCTCTCTTCCCAGCCCTTCGTGTCCCGCCCTGCTTCGTGTCTGTCTGTCCTTTTGCCCACTGCCTTCACACAGCCCCCCCGGCGGTCACCACGCTCCCTGTGCCTGCCTGAACCCTGAGCCCCCGCTGGCCCTGCCCAGAGTCCCACAGGACAGTGGAGGGCACGTCCCCACCGGAGCCACAGCCAGGGCGGTTATGCTGGGATTGCTGCCACCCAAAGTCTGACTATTCAACTGACTGCTGTCCCCACGACGTCCCTACAGCCCAAGGACCCCGTCGCATCACATGTTACGTCAGCTGTCAGGTCCCCTGAGTCTCCTTCCGCCTGCCCGAGCTGCTCAGTCTTGTCTGGACTTGGGCGATCTTGCCACTTTCCAGGCGCAGGGCAGTCGTGGCATAGCCGCGCCCAGCGTGGGCCTGTCCGCTGGTTCCTCCCGTCAGGTCCAGGCGCCGCGCTAGGGCAGGACTCCCAGACCTATCCGGTCCTCAGCTGCATCCCGTTGGCTGGCACGCGGCTTCGGTCTGCCCGTCACGGACGGTGAGCACGTTGTTGCCTGAGCGGCTGTCCCCGGAGCTTCCAAACTGCCAAGCTGCTATGTTACTACGTAACTGTACATTTTGCTGTGTAATTAGGACATGTTTTGCAGGAGATTCTTTGAAAGTGTGTTAATGTCCCTTTTCTCATCAGACTTGCCAGGAAGTCATTTATGTATGTTAGGGTGGCCCCGTGGTTTCCCGTCCTCAGTGAGCTCTAGGCCTCTGCTGGCCGTCTGGGTGACGGATGCTTTCAGAGTTAGCTAGAGCAGTCCGGGAGGCTTCCCAGAGGAGGACACCTGGGTGACCCTGGAGGGAGGAGCAGCCTTCCAGGTGGACAGCTCAGGGTGGGGACAGAGCGGGCAGCATGACCCCTCAGAGCACCATGGCCAGCCTGGGCACTGCGGTGGCCCCAAGCAGCTGGAATTTGGGAAGCGAGACAGGGAGGGAGGAAGCAAAGGGGGAAGGGCCCGCAGGGCTAGAATGTCTGGACCAGAGTTCCCGAGGGTCAGGGAGGTCAAGGAGGCTCGCGGGGGAAGTCACGGCAGGAACCACGTCCCCCTCCCCTCAGAGCGGGAGAAGCAGCGTCGTCGGGGGGGGGGCAGCCTCCTCCACACCTGATGGTTGGACATGCTCTGTTACCATGGAGATGGCCCAGCGCCAAACCCCATCAGGCATCTCTGAGAATGCGGCCCACCCAGGAAAGACTTTACTCACCTTGAGCGTCACCCCAGAGGCCATGAAGATCTCCTAGATCGCCTGGGGGAGGGAGTGCGTTAGTCTCCTGGGGCAACAAAGCACCACAGACCCCGGGGGCTTAAAACAACAGAAAGATTCTCTCGCAGTTGTGAGGCCAGAAGGACGAAATCAAGGTGCTGGCCAGACCAGGCTTCCTCCAAAATCCCTAGGGAGGGTCCTTTCTGCCTCTTCCAGCTTCTGGGGGCCCCACCCCTCCCATTCTGCTTCCGCCTCCACACGGCCTCTCCCCTGTGTGTCTGAGTCCAAACGCCCCTCTTCTTAGAAAGACACCAGTCCCATCCCCTTTGGGCCCAAGCTCCTCCAGGGTGACCTCATCTTACCTTCACTAATCACATCTGTAACGACCCTATTCCCAAGTAAAGTCCCATGCTGGGGGCCAGGACTTCAGCCTATCTCTCTGGGGGACACAGTCCAACCCCTAACAGGGAGTCACTGTCCCTGCCTGGGGCCCCCGGGGCACAGTCACCCCACAGGGTCAGGCCAGCGCTCCAGCCCGCTGCACCCCTGTCTCCCACCGGGGTCTGCTGGCCCCTCGCCCTCCGGACAAATTCCGGCTCCTTCTGTCTGCTGCCCCGCCCCATGGCCATGCCCAGAAGGTTTGGCCTCCGACGCCTTAAGCTCCAGTGGCCATCTCTGCAGACCCTCTCCTGTCCCCAGGCCCACTCCCTCCACTCTGCAGGAGCCCAGCCCTGGCCCAGCCTTGGCCCTCAGCAGGCCTCTCTGGCTCCGTCCCCCAGGCTGGATTCTGGGATTGACCATCTGTGACTCACATCGGGACAGGTGCACAGAATCCCTGGGGGGGTCTGGGCACAGGGTGCTGATGGCAGCCGGCCAAGGAACCTCCAGCCATGGATGCCCCCCACCCCAGAGCCTTCCTCCACGCCTACCCGGCCACTCCTCAAGAAATGAGGCCATCAGTCACCATGTCACTGGCCACTTTAGGGAAACTCAACAAAAATCAGTTTCCTGAAAGGCAATTTTCTGATGGCCAAGTGAGCAATTGATCACGGCGAGCCCCCGAGCCCTCGCGTGGAAGGGGGGCAGCAGAGAGAGCGCTTGAAGAGAGAGCTGCCTGCCCGCCGCACGCACGCACGCACGCGTGGGAAGGCTCGCGCCTGGGCGCGCCGGGTGGGCTGGCGCTCGGCTTCCGGGAGGAGGTGCCTGGAATCAGTGAAGCCCCAGCTCTCGGGGAAGGTGCTGCCCTGGCCCACAAGCACCCGCCTCTCCCTTCTCTCCACTGGAGGCTCCCCCCGCAGCCTGCACGTCCCCAGAGCCTGCGTCCCAGGCCTTCCCCGCTGTGGTCCCCAGGGGGCCCCCCACCCCGAAGCCACACACACCACTTCCCTCTTGAGCCCATTGACCCGAGACCCCACTGCCTGCCAGTGGTCTGTTCACCGTTTCCACCCCCAGCTCCTGCCTGCCGTCCCTCCACTCTGACCCTCCCCCCCTTCTGAAAGCCCCCCACGCGGGGACGACTGTCTCCCCTCCTGAGCACCCTGGCTGGCCCGCCCCTGCCCTCCTCCTGGAAACCTCGTCCGGAGATGCGGGCCCCCCGTGAGGCCCCTTAGGGTGGCCGCCCCTCCTCCCCCCATCCCCCACTTCCCTCCGCCCAGCTGCCCCCACGGCCGCACCCTGAGTCCCCTCCTGGGCTGGCGCTGCTCTTCCCACACTCTCTCCCCCTCTCTACAGGCTGATGGCCCGCTGCCCCCCAATCCAGGACCCAGCCCTCCCCTTCTGCCACCAGCCAAGCTGACCGCTGACCTCGCAGCCGAGGCCAGTGTCCTCCCTCCGTGTGCCCCCACCTGCCAAGCCTCAGGGGGGCCTCGGCACCTCCCCCCACGCCCTGCGGAGGCCCAGGGGCGGCAGCAGCATTGCCCAAACGGCAGGGCCGGCCCGAGATCACCCGCTTGGCTCGGAGCTCAGGAGCAGTGGGTCTGTCTGTCCATCCTTGTGCGGCGAGGGCTAGAGACCCCGGCTGGCACACCTGCAGGCAGGTAGAGGGCACACGGAGGCCTCAGTGCCCGACCCTGAGCCACCCTGGGCGTAGCACCCACTCCAGGAGGAAGCTGTGGGTCTCAGCTGCACGGGAGACGGTTTTCTGAAAGAGCTGCCGGGGGACGCCACAGGCTGTCTGTGTGACCCTAGAACAGGCCCCCTGGAGCCCCAGACGCCAGCCAGGGGTGGGGACGGGTGGGGAGGCAGCAAGCCAGAGGAGGGCGGGCCCCCCTGGGGTGGCCTGACCGCCCACCCTCACCCCGAGCCCGGCGACCAGAGGCAGCGCCGTCCCCACTGGCACCCTCCGTCATGCTGGAGGAGAAGCGTCCCGACGGCCCCGAGGTGGCCCACTTTCCCTGCTGAGAGCCTCGGATCTCCCATCGTAAGAAGGACTTCCTGCCCCGTGGCTGAATCTGAACCCCGAAACCGCCTGAGCAAAGGGGGGGTTGGGCCTCGTGGTGGGGGAACCTCGGCTCTGAAGGCGTCCATGTCCCGGAACTGAGACCGTGTGGGGACTTCACAGCTGGGATTAAGGTAAGGCTCCTGAGGGAGAGGGCGTCCTGGATTGTCCGGTGGGCCCAGTGTCCTCACGAGGGTCCCTAAACGTGGCCGACAGCAGCAGGAGTCCGAGAAGGAGATGCGACAGGGAAGCGGCTCCGAGACACCAGACGGACAGACGGCGCTGCCTCTGCGGGCGGGGGAGGGGCCGGCCAGCCAGGAGCTGGAAAGGCAGTGAGGGGCCCCCCCAGGCCCCCAGCAGGGACTGCCTCACCCTGACTTTAGCCCACATCACTTTATGGACTTCACGTGCTCTCTCGTCTGCATCTGAGCCACCAGGACAAGATGCGGCAGCCAGGCCGAGACGCAGCGCTACAGGTGGAGGCGCCCGTCACGCATACCTGTGCACACAGGAGGTGGAGGCGCCCGTCACGCATACCTGCGCACACAGGTGTCGCTGCCCTACACGCTTGCCCTAGACACGGGGATTCTGAGATCCTATTTTGCACATTTCTCTATAAAGAAAAAAGTGTGTGGTGAGTTTTTAATCGTGCGCCCGGAGTTTTAGTCAATTCGGTCCAAGTCGGAATCCTGAGACCAGGAGCACGGATGTCCTTGGGTGTCCCAGCTCGAGCAGAGAGCAAGGGCGCCCTTCCTCTGCCGTCTTGTCTTATTTGGCCTCAGTGGACCGCAGGATGCCTGCCCGCATTGGTGAGGATGACGTTTACTCAGTCCATCGATTCAGATGCTAGTCTCTTCTGAGACACCCTCACAGACGCACCCAGAAAGCACGTGTCCCCGTCTCTGGGCATCCCTCGGCCCAGGCAAGCTGACACT
Source organism: Aethalodelphis obliquidens (assembly GCF_003676395.1). Classification (NCBI taxonomy): domain Eukaryota; kingdom Metazoa; phylum Chordata; class Mammalia; order Artiodactyla; family Delphinidae; genus Aethalodelphis; species Aethalodelphis obliquidens. The sequence goes on from NW_020837946.1 coordinate 1,183,098, forward strand.
CCTGGCCTGAGGCAGGAAAGGACTGGTGTCCTGCCCGAGCATCCCTGAGAACTGCATCCTCCACCTTAGACCATTTTCCTGGGCAGCTTCTGCACACCTCACCTTGCCTCTCCTCCCCCACCCCTCGTGCTTCTGTTCCGTGCGCTGTAGGATGTTACCTCTGGCCTGCCCCTCCCTGCCACGATTCCAGGCACGGTGTGGGCGGGACCAGTCCTTCAAGCTCACCCCAGCCCAGGACAGCTAATGGTGACGCACCTCTGCCCAGAGAGACTGCAGATGTCCTGAATGGGTCCCACGAGACCCAGGCTGCTGAAGATGTCCTCCACGGTGCCCGAGTGCCCACGGCCAGCCCAGCACCCAGGACACGGGCAGCAGAGCAAAGGTAACAGGCTTAACGTTTGGTTTCTTGCTCTTTGCAAAATGTACAAAACCGTGTGACTGTCTGCACTCAGTGCTGAGGCTTCCCAGATCTTTGGAACAGGTTCACACAAGTCCTGATGCTCCCTGAATTCAAGCAGGTTCGCCTTTGGGGGTAATCCCATTTGGGGAATCAATCATATAAAGTAAAACTGTGAATATAAGATACAACTCCAGCATCTGCATGGTTGCTAGAGCGGCCAGGTCCTGGGACCCACAGGAGAACTGTCGAATAGACGTGGCTTTGGGCTGACAGTAGGGCCAGGGTCTCCTGTGAGTGTGCCCCTGGGGACACGTGACAGTGTTCAGACATTCTGGGCTGTCTTGACAGGGGCTACTACTGGCATCAGGGCGTGGAGGCCAGGGATCCGGCTACACGTCCGCCATGCACAGGACAGCCTCTCCATGGAGAATTATTCCACCCCAGCCTCCGTGGCGTGAGGCGGAGGCACTCCGTGCTAGAGTATTAACGGCTGTTGCAGAGAGCGGGTGAATCTGATATACAGAGACCTGGCAGAGGTCCAGAGAGAAAAATGCAGCAGTGGGGAGCGTGTTTACAGAGCAGGGCAAACTCTGGGCGCCCTGGGCACACACAGTGCTTGGCTGGGTGGGGAGGGGACGGGGAGAGGGTCTGTCCACGCCGGGCCGTTAGCACTGAGGGGTTGCTCAGAGAAGCAGAGTGGAGGGGGGTGGTAACCACCTTGTCTCTCTTTTTCACTTTAAAGATATTTCTCTGTGTGCGGTGTGCTCCCATTGTTCGGCCAGCTTAAGGGGCCAGCGGCTGACATCTCCCTGGGAGCAAAGCAGGCGGCCAGCCTCGGCTTTCAAGGCCCGTGGGCTGCCTCCCGGCCGTCCAAGGAGCCGGATTTAGCGCTGCTTCAAAAGCCATTCGCAGCCCTTTAATTCCCAGCCGCCACTCTGGCCCAGCTCGGGCCTCCTGGCCGCCTGCGTTGCGGGCTCACAATACCTGCTTCTCAGATGAATCGGGGAATCTAGGACAGCCGGCGAGAACTGAGCCAGGCAAGCTGCTCTGTCATCAACCTGTTTCCACCAACACCAGGGAAGGAAGAGCCACAGGATCAGACAGAGGAGGCCGGCGGGCGGCCGCCAGGATGGCTGGTGCCCAGCTCCCAGCAGAGACCCTCAAAGGCAGGAGAGCCGGGAGCCCCCGACGGCGGCAGGACAGGGCCCCGCTGCCCGGACGCCTCGGTCGGGCTGAGAAACACGCCGAGCCCCGGTTCCCATAAATCCGGCTTTTATGTGGCGATGAATAGGGGTAAACAATGGATCTATTTTAGGCTGCGGAGAAACTGGCCCAGCCTGGGTCTCCCTCCTGCAATTAGGAGCCTCAACATGGCGGGGCCTGGAAGCCCTGGCTGGCGTGGAAGCCTCACGAAGACCAGGTCTGCCTGGTTTGGGGGAGGAGATTCCACCCTCCCCTGGGGTCTGTTGCTGGCAGGGCCCCCTCTCCCAGCATGGGAGGAAGTGATGCTGGCAGCCCCGGCTGCCAGCAGGGCCCAGCTGGTGCTGACTGTCCCATCGCCCTGTCTCTGTGAGCACAGGTTGGCCCTTGGCCTCCAGAGGTGTCCCGCAGCTGCCCTCAGAACGGGAAGCCCCTCCACGACCCCTCCCGCACGGCGGCCAGCCTCGGCGGGACCTCCCCATTCCTGCTGGAGCACGCCCCGAAGACGTCTCAGAAGCCACGGTGCCCCCCTCCAGCCCCTGGGCTTCCTCTCCAGCCCCGCACTGCCTGCGGACACTCAGCCCGCCCGTGGGGTGGACACTTAGTGCGCCAGGCGCAGCCTGATGGAGCGCGTTGGCCACAGTTGCACAACAGCCCTCCCTGTCACTGCCACGGTCCAGGGGGGCATAGCACCCTCCCACCCCGTATCTTCCTCCTCCAGGCAAGCGTCCCTCTAAAGTGCATCTTCTCCAGACCCTCATCACCCTGTTCCCAGCCCTCCCCCAGGTAAGGATGGCAGAGGGCATGGGGATGGCCGGGGGCCCTTAGTGCCACACGGCCCTCACCCAGCTCCAGACCGCACTCCCCGTGCATGGGGAGAAACGCCCAGCCTGTCCCTCCTGGAAGCAACCACGTTCACCTCTACCAGCTGTTCTTCTGGTCTCCACCTACTTCTGTCCAGAGAACAGTGTTCCCCCCATGACGGTTGCCTCTGTGTGTCACCTGGGCTGGCCACGGTGCCCAGGTATTTGCTCAAATGCCAGCCTAGACGTCACTGTGAAAGTGTTTTTTAAATGAAAGCAGACAGTCCTCCACAGTGCAGGTGGGCTAAGCAGAATGCTTTAAAAGAGAGAAGACTGAGGTCTCCAAAGAAGACGGCATCCCACCTCCAGGCCCTCTGTGGACTGAGGCCTGCAGCCTGGACGCTCCCCTGGGTGTCTCTCCTGCCAGCCTGCTCTGCAGCCTTTGAACTTGTCAGCCCTGCAATCGCATGAACCACCTCCTTAAAGTACGCCTCTCTCCCTCTGTCTGTATAGACACGTCCTGTCGGTTCTGTCTCCCTGGAGACCTGGACTCATCCACACCCTGCGGCGGGCAGCCTCCGAGATGGTCCCCAGTGATCCCTGCCTGTGGGTACCCATGCCCTCCCGTGAGTGTGGGTGGGGGCTGGTGACGGATCCTAATACAGAGAGCCTGGCGACCCCACGGTCCCAGGGCAAACCGCCTCTGGGATTAGGGTACAGAAGGATGCCCGTCGTGCTCACCCTCTCTTCCTCTCTCTCTCGGGGGTCAGAACCTTCCCTCTGAGGGAGCCCAGCGGCCCCGAGTTCAACTACCCCATAGAGAGGTCCGTGGGGCAGGAAACCTGCCGCCGCCAGGGCTTTGAGTCCAGGCAGCAGCCCTGCGAGTGACGTGGCTCCTTCCCCAGCCCGGCCTTCAGGAGGTACAGCCCCAGGCGACACCTTGTGGGCGACCCCGAGTTGGGAGACCCCGCTGTCCTGTGCCTGGATTTCTAACCCGCTCACATTGAGCCTGTGGGTTGGGGTCTGTTGTTGGAGGTGATTGGTTACACTGGAGCAGGTAACTAACACACACCTGTTTCTTTATCATCTTAGAACTTATCTCTTGACAGCTTCCTCTCTCAGCTCTGATTCTCCCTTCTCTGGCCTCCCAACACGTCTCAAAGTTTGGTTAAAATCAATATTCCAGCCTCAAGGGATTACGACCAGGTAAAGAAAATGTGCTACTGAGCTAAGCTGTGCATTCTGATGGTGTTTCATTCTCTATGTTTTCCCCCCAGAGTTAGTTATTGCCTTGCTTTTATTTAAAAACAAAAAGGGTGGGGGGAAAGTGTAGTTTCCATGTACCCGTTTATAATTATTCAATAAATGCTCTATCAGAATTTCCAAATGCCGTCCATATCTGCCCGAGAGCTCAAATGCTCAGATAACCTACTGTTGCCATTTCCTTTTCTGCTGAAAATCTAGCCCCGTCCCTGGAGTCCTGGCTCCCTGGGCCTGCAGGATACCTGTCGCTTAGGGGCTTCCCTTCACCTCTCTTTGGGGGTGTGAGACCGACTTTCTGTGTTCCGCTGCTTCTCAGAACACTGTGTCACAACAACACGGGACAGGGAGCCTGGGAGATACAATGTTGAGTCTGTGTAGGTCCCCAAATGCCTGTATTCTCTCCCAGGGGTGGCTGATGCGTGTTTTAGGCACAGCGTCCTGGCCCCCATCCAAAGGCCGGGGTCATCTTCCTGTGTCGCCCAGCTTCCAGGGTGGCCAGAGAGATCTGACGCCACTGGAATTCCCACTCTTTTTATGTGACCTGTCCTTGCAGCTTGGAAACTTGTAGACTTCCTCTCGTGTCCAGTGTCCTGAAATTTCCAGAGTTGCGCCTCTGCGGGTCTTTTTTCTCACTGGACGGGGTGCAGCCCTGTCTTTCTGGAGGCTCAGTCCTTCCCCACGAGGACACTTCCTTGTACGACCGCTGCTGACGTTTATGTCGGATCTCCTGAATTCATCCTCCACTGTTCCCATCTTTCCTCGGCGATTTTCTTTTTTTGTCTTTTTGTTGTATTTTAGGAGAGATTTTCATTACTCTACCCTCCTGTCTTTCTGTTGATTTTTAAGATTTTAAATTATTATATTTTGAATTGTCAATTCTGTTTCTTGTTTTCAGAATGCTACTTTCATTGTGACAGCCCATTTTGTTTCGTGGACACAATGTCTCATCCGGCACTGATAATATTAATGTTTTAAGCCGTTTTTTCTTTCCTGCTCCCTTAAATGTAGGCTCATACCTTTAATCTTGTTAATCTTGATACTGTAATAGCTGTCACCAAATGCCCAGAGCTTCCTGGATGTTATCCCATGATTTTGCCCATTTCTCGGGTGAGAATCTGAGGCCCTGAGGCGGGGTGTGTCCTGCCCAGTCTCACAGCCTGTCAGAGGTCAGGCCAGACTCAGGCAGTAGGACCCCTTCTGAGCCTGGGCTCTGACCACTGGACCATCCTGCCTCAGTCTGGGGCCAGCCCGGGAGGCGGAGCCCCTCACTCCCACACATCTGGCTGGCAGGACAGAGGCCCTTCACCGTCCACCCTGAGCTCGTCTCTGCCTGAGGCTCACTCTCCGTCTCTCTAGAGCACAAGTCCTTCAAGACGCCCCCAGCCTTTGGATGGGGGCCAGGACACTGCACCTAAAAGACGGATCAGCCGCCCCTGGGTCCAGGACATGCTGTGGAAGCGACCCCAGCCCCCAGGGACACCAAGCGGCACGGCAGACCCTGTTCCCTGTCCCCAGACCCTGCCTCCTCACACAGCCCAAAGCCCGGGGTCGCCCCGGGTGCATCAAGGGACCCAGGGGTCATCTTGCACGTGCACCCCCAGCCTGCCTCAGACCACCCTCCTCTCCACCCGCCCTTCCCAGCCACCTTCTCCTGCCCGGCCCTCACCCGGCTCCCGGGAAAGTCCTTCTCTCCTCCAGCCTTGGGGAGGCAGGGTCCCCCTATGCCCCACCCACTGCCTGCAGAGAGCGGACAGGACATGCAAACCGCAGACCCGGGAGGGCACGAGATGAGTGGGCCCACGCGGCCTGCAGAGGGCTGGAGCGTGCCTGCCATGCAGTCCCCAGCCCCCTCCCACCAAGATGTCCAAATCCAGTGAAAGAAAACTCGCAGCTCTGAGGGATAGACATCTGGGCTGGATCCACCCCGAGGGCTGCCAGCAAGCGTCTGCCTGCTAACTGAGAGGGGCCGAGAGCCTGGGAGAAGAGGGGCAGGGGGTGGGCAGGGGCCCCTGAGCCAGGCCAGAGGAGGGGCTTCCTCTCCAGCCAGGGACCTGGCTGGCCTCCCCACCCCTCAGTGAGACAGGCCTGAGGCGGGCGTCCTAGCCCTGCGGTCCAGACACCACAGTGCTGGACACAGTTGAACGTGAGTAACTGTCCAGTGAGCGGCCACCCGGCTCCGCCCATCTCAGGAGCCCTCGGCTGTCCTTCCAGAGCCATGGGTTACAGAACCTCTGCGCTTCTTGTGGCCAGGGTGGGCCCCGAGCCACCGCAGGGAGGCTGCAGCAGCACCTGGGGCGTGTGCCTCCTGGGACGGGACGGGTGGTTCTGTCTGGGCAGCCAGCTGGACGCACCAGCTCCTGGGAGCCCAGGGGCCCTCAGAAGACCAGGGGCATCGTGACGCCAGGAGCGTGTTCGAAATGCCGGGGCTCGCGGCTAGGCCTTCTGAATGAGACTCCGCAGGGGCACGGTGTGTACCCAGGGCGGGGTGGGGGGTGGTGCAGGAACGAGCGTGGTCTGACCCTCTGAGCGGGGCTGCCCCTGGGCCTCCACTGTTTACTGGCGGCTCCGGCAGGTCCCCAACTCTGAGAGCCTCGGTTGGTTTCTTCCCCAGTGAGTGGGGACAAAAGCAACAGCTCTGACCACACTGGGAGGCAGGGATTTCGGTGGATGGTCCAGAGAGGGGCCTGGCACAGAGAATGCCGTACGATGCCAGGCCCTTAGCAGATGACACGGGTGGAAACCCAGGGATGGGGTCACCTGAGTAAGTGTCACGGTGTTTTATCACACAGCGAGGTGACCTGGGTACCCTCGAGGCTCACCGCGCCCTCCGGCACACAGATCGCTGAGTCTGACTTTGCCACGAGGGGAGTATGGACCCGGGTTTGGCTCTGGTCTGGCTTCAGAGCGCTGCACTGCGTCCTTGGGAGGATTGAGGGATACACAGGTCTGGGGCGGTCTCCAGCCCACCTCACGCCCATCCCTCCACTCAGCCTCAGTCGTAGTGCCCAGCTCCGCCCAGGCCTCACCTGCTCTGCAGCCCCTCGCCTGCGGCCCCCCTCCATCCCCTCCGTGCTTCTCTGAGACCCCAGCACCAGCCCCTGCAGGACCCCAGCAGGCATCCCTCACCTGGAGTAACCCCTCGCCTGCGGCCCCCCTCCATTCCCTCCGTGCTTCTCTGAGACCCCAGCACCAGACCCCTGCAGGACCCCAGCGGGCACCCCTCACCTGGAGTTTGGGGAGTTAACTCCCAAGGGCAACCCCCAACCAACGAGACAGAAGACCTCAAATCAGCGCTTCCTCTGGTCTGAGGACTTGGGAGCCCCGGGTGGGCGACGGCATGCCCCGGGCCCAGCTTCGCCCCTTCTGTTCACGGCTCCACGCGGACTCCCAGCCCTGCTCCCTGACCACGCCCCAGACAGAGCATGCTGGCTACGCCCACACCGGCCCGATGCTGATGGAGGCCTGCGGTGCTGGATGTGGCCCTCGGGAGCTCTCAGTACCCTGGGAGGTGGGGGGTGAGTGGGCAGCCCCTTGTCCTGCGTCTCCCATCACTCTCCCAGGTGGCGACCACAGACCTCTCCCTCCAGGGCCCTTTCTTCCCGCATAGCCAGGGCCACACCTACAGCCTGGACACGATTCCTGCACCACCATGCTGCCGAGGCCCTGGGCTGCCTTCTTGGGGAGTATTTCCAGGAAGGCGACCACTGCACAGGAGCCTTGGGGGCCTGGGGCACAGCTGGTCCAGCGCTGTGTCACAGACGCGTCACAGGCTCCTGGCGTCTGTCACAGCTCACATCTCATGCCAATGCTTCTCATTCTCTGAGTCTTGGGGCTTTGGGGCACTGCCCCCACGTCCTCATCCCTGGCCCCAAGGTCCCTAAGCTCCGAGCCTGAGAGGAAGAGGGCCCTGCTAGGGAGGTCTGCCCCACCTCTCCGGCTCCATCCGGCTCTCTCTCTTCGAGCTCAGCTGGGCCCTAGACAGCTGTGGACTCGGGGTGTCTCGGACCAGGAGCCTTGCTGACCGGGGGAGCTCAGGGCTGCAGCCCGGCTGCCCATCCCGTGTGATGACAAGACCTTTGTGATGCTCCAGGAAGAAGCATCTTGGAAAAGACCCTCCCATGCCTGCCCCGCCCCCAGGGCTGGAGCCTCCTCTCACTGCCTGCTGGAGCCTAAAGCCTTGGCCTGGGCCAGAGCCTGGGCTTGTCACCACGGGCCAGGCAGGGCCACATGGCTCCAGTTAGATTAGAATCTCAAATAATCAGTGAACGCTTTTGAGTATCGGGGTGTCCTGCCTTCCACCTGTCCACCCCGGCACCTGATGGGTCCGCGCTGCCTGGCCTCACTCCACCCCAGGCCAGGGTCCCCTCAGCTCAGGAGAAGGCTTCCCATGGAGTGAACTGGGACCTGGTCAGAAATTCTCGCAGATCATTGAAAGGACGGAATGATTTTTATGAAGAATCACACGGGCCCTAGGCGTGTAACTCCCGAATCTCCCCTCTGCCTTCGCGGGCTTTGACCAGCCATCCTCGGATTCCAGTGAGCGTGGCGCCCCCTGGAGCCCACTCTCGGATGCGCCGTCCATGATGTCAGGTGTGGGATTCCTCAGAACGCGCGGGTCTGTCCCGGTTCCAACTTTCCAGAGTTCTCCAACCCACACTCGACAGTAGTTTCCGGCAATGTTCACCTCGAGTGGGCCTTGCCAAGGCAACTGAGTTCTCACGCACGAAACTCTGTTCACGTTCATTGGCTTTCATGGTATTTAATTAAATCCTTTTCTTAAAATGACAAATACAATCAGAGCCTGTGGGCTTGGAAACAAAGAATGTGGCTGTCTCTTCGATAAGTGGTGCTGGGAAAACTGGACAGGTACATGTAAAAGTATGAGATTAGATCACTCCCTAACACCATACACAAAAATAAGCTCAAAATGGATTAAAGACCTAAATGTAAGGCCAGAAACTATGAAACTCTTAGAGGAAAACATAGGCAGAGCACTCTATGACATAAATCACAGCAAGATCCTTTCTGACCCCCCTCCTAGAGAAATGGAAATAAAAACAAAAATAAACAAATGGGACCTAATGAAACTCCAAAGCTTTTGCACAGCAAAGGAAACCATAAACAAGAGGAAAAGACAACCCTCAGAATGGGAGAAGATATTTGCAAATGAAGCAACTGACAAAGGATTAATCTCCAAAACTTACAAGCAGCTCATGCAGCTCAATAACAAACAAAAAACCCAATCCAAAAATGGGCAGAAGACCTAAATAGACATTTCTCCAAAGAAGATATACAGATTGCCAACAAACACATGAAAGAATGCTCAACATAACTAATCATTAGAGAAATGCAAATCAAAGCTACAATGATATATCACCTCACACCAGTCAGAATGGCCATCATCAAAAAATCTAGAAACAATAAATGCTGGAGAGGGTGTGGAGAAAAGGGAACCCTCTTGCACTGCTGGTGGGAATGTGAATTGGTACAGCCACTATGGAGAACAGTATGGAGGTTCCTTAAAAAACTACAAATAGAACTACCATACGACCCAGCAATCCCACTATTGGGCATATACCCTGAGAAAACCATAATTCAAAAAGAGTCATGTTCCAAAATGTTCACTGCAGCTCTACTTACAATAGCCAGGAGATGGAAACAACCTAAGTGTCCGTCAACAGATGAATGGATAAAGAAGATGTGGCACATATATACAATGGAATATTACTCAGCCATAAAAAGAAACGAAAGTGAGCTATTTGTAATGAGGTGGATAGACCTACAGTCTGTCATACAGAGTGAAGTAAGTCAGAAAGAGAAAGACAAATACCGTATGCTAACACATATATATGGAATTTAAGAAAAAAAAATGTCATGAAGAACCTAGGGGTAAGACAGGAATAAAGACACAGACCTACTAGAGCATGGACCTGAGGATATGGGGAGGGGGAAGGGTAAGCTGTGACAAAGAGAGAGAGAGGCATGGACATATATACACTACCACACGTAAAATAGATAGCTAGTGGGAAGCAGCCGCATAGCACAGGGAGATCAGCTCGGTGCTTTGTGACCACCTAGAGGGGTGGGATAGGGAGGGTGGGAGGGAGACACAAGAGGGAAGAGATATGGGAACATATGTATATGTATAGCTGATTCACTTTGTTATAAAGCAGAAACTAACACACCATTGTAAAGCAATTATACTCCAATAAAGATGTAAAAAAAAAAAAAAGAATGTGGCTGTGAGAGGCGTCCCCGTGCAGGAGCAGAGGGGCGGGCGCTTCTGAAGCGGACCTGGGTCATGGGGGGGAGTGAGGGCAGCACAGCTGGGCGCAGGGACAGCCGAGTGAGTGGCTGGCAGGACCCGGCTCTCACACTGACCAGGTGAGCCCGGCCAAGCACAGACCTGACCCAGGTGTTCAGTCCGTGCTCTCAGCCAGCCCCATGCACCCTGGCCAGGAGCTGTTCCAGGCCCGGGACACTCGGATTCTCTCAGGAGCCTAGGACTCAGAAAGGAAGTGGGCAGAGCACGGAGCCAAGAAGGAGGGCAGTGTCGCCTGCTGGGACCAGGGACGTGGGACAGAGCGACGTGGTCTGGGAGATGGGGGAGCTCCAGAGGAGGCGGGGCTCCTGGGCTGGGGAGCAAGTTCCCCAGCGTTGAAGCGGCGGGCACATTCCAGGGCCCGAAAGCAAAGCGAGCTGGCCACTGGGGTCCCGGGAGCGGACTGGGTGAGCAGCGTGGACCCTTCCAGAAGCAGATCAACACGGCGGGTGGAGGCGCGCTGAGGGTGGCCCTGGGAGGGGCTCAGGGAGGAGGGGCCTCCAGAAGCACCGGGCAGGGGGGCCTGTGTCCCGGAGGACCTGTGGCTTTAGGACTTCATAATGAACAGGGCTCTGGCTTGCGTTGGGACGGCTGAAAGAACTGTGACGCCAGCGCCGTCCTGCCCTCAGGAGACCCGAGGTGGGCCAGGTGCTTGTCCTGGGGGACGCAGGCTCTGGAGTGTGCGGGGCTCAGGCACCGTAGCAGGAGGCCACACCTGGTGCTCCCGAGCTGGCAGCAGGGGGCGCCCCGAGACCTCCTAATGGGAGCAACTGCGGCCCTGGCCCGGGAGGACCGGAACCAGGCCGCCCCTGGGGCAGGTGGAGCCGCAGAGGTGAAGGGTCCCCAGGTCGGCCGCCCCGGCCCCGCCTGCCCGCACAGCTGGCAGAGCTCCGCAGCCCGGCCCCTCTCTCTGCCTGGGTAGCAAAGAGGGAGACGGGCAGCTTCTGTCCACTTCGTCCCTCAAGACCCGTATATTGCAACCAGAGCTGCTTCTCACCGCAGGCAGGTGGGGCCTTCGGAGGCTCCGAGGCGTCCACAAGGAGGGTGCTGGGCAGGGCAGGGCAGGGGCAGGGGCAGTCAGCCAGGCTTCAGAGATTTCACCACCACCAGCCTGGGTCCCACCCCTGAACCATTATATTAGCATCCTGCCTCAGGAGCCTGGGGGCTGGAAGTCCTGACTATTTAAAAGCTCTGCAGGTGGTCCCCATGTGCAGCCAGGGTTAAGAACTTCTCTGGACAGCGGCTCTCAAAGCCTGGCCCTGGATCTGCTGAGCGCACCCCTGGTAATGTGATAGAAAGGCAGAGTCCTGGGCCCACCCCTGAGCTCTTGAATCAGAACTCTGAGAGGTAGGGGCCCAGGGATCTGCATTCTGCCATGTCCCCTAGGTGATTCTGACACTGCCCAGGTGGAGAACCTGCTTGTGCGTGCCTCCCTACCCTAAATGTGCTCTGGGACCAGCAGCACAGACATCTCCTGGGAGCCTTGAGGGGCGCAGGGTCCCAGGCTCTACCTCCAGCCTGCTGAATCGGAACTGCATTTTAGCAGGATCCCTGGGCGATCTGTACATAGTGTGAGAACCACTGCTTTGGGGTCCCACTGAAAAAGAAGAGCACACGGCTGGGTGTGCAGAGCCCAGCAAGGGTCGCTGGGGGAAGGCTACCTGGTGAGGGGGTGAAGGGGCCATCCTCCAGGGGGCAGAGGAGTGGGCCCCAGTTGGGGTTCTCCAGGTGGGACCCTTCAGGTGGAGCCCCTCCAGGTAGAGCCCTCCAGGTGGTGCCCAAGACGTTCTGTGTGCAGGTCAGCAAGGGAGAGGAGCTTGAAGAACTCAGGAGGCAAGAAAAGGTTGGGGGTGGACACACCTGGGGGTGGATATGGAAGACCCAGGAGGTTGACCCAGGCCAGCAGATCAGAAAGCTACGTAACAGGAAGCTTGGGGTGGTGGGTTTTCTTAAGATTTTTTTTCCCATTATAAAGGTAAACAAACTTATGGTTACCAAAGGCGAAAGGTGGGAGAGCGATAAATTAGGAGTTTGGGATTGACATATACACATTCCTATATATAAAATAGATAATCAACAAGGATCTACTGTACCGCACAGGGAGGAACTCTACTCAATACTCTGTAATAACCTATATGGGAAAAGAATCTGAAAAAGAATGGAAATATGTGTATGTATAACTGAATCACTGTGCTGTACACCTGAAACTAACACAACATTGTAAATCAACTCTACCCCAATATAAAATAAAAATTAAGTTAAAAAAATAAAAGTAATGAATTAAGGAAAACATGAATACCCAGAAAGAAAGAAACACATATATACAGATAGCTCCCAACACCATCACTGCCCATAGCTCCCAACACCATCACTGCTCATAGCTCCCAACACCATCACTGCTCATTACTTGTGGACTTTTTCTATGCATAGTGTTTTATAGTGAAGTAATCAGTTATAAAATAAGTACTTGTAATTTTATTTCGTTTTCCCCAACATCACAGGGATGTTCGCACATCGTCTTCAGACATGGAACCGTTAGTGATGGACAACGTGGTGATGACGGTAGCAAGACCGGCTGGTCCCCGCTCCCCGCCGCGCCCCGGCCAGCTGCACACTTCCCCCGCAGAGCACCGGCAGTCCCAGGCTCACCGCAACGCCGGGCCCGAAACGCAGAGACGCAAGACCCCGCGGAGGCTGGCTCCCACCCGCCCTTCCAGACTTCACATCCTCAGCTCTCCATACTGCATAAGGCCTGTTCCTACCTAAACCCCGTGTCCCCTTACGCTCCGAGTGGCCCTGTTGGGTGGAGTACTGGAGCCGGGAGAGGGGCCCAGGGGGTTACAGGGCTCAGGAGGGGCTCGGGAGCTGCCTCTCTGGCCTCTGACATCAGTGGCGTCATTCGCAGTGGGCAAGGGCCTCCGTCGTCCACGGCGCCAAGTGCAAGATCGAGTCCCGAAGCCAAGTGCCTACAGGAGGCACAGCTGTGGGTGACCGGGCAGCTGCTGTCACAGCCCCTTAGTGGGAATAAGGAGTAAAGACTGTTGCGTTGGCTGGTAGCTTCTAAGTGTGCTGGAGAATTTGGGAAAAGGAAATGAGGAGCTCAGAGCTTAAGATTCCCAGCCAGGGGCAGACAGAGAAGCAGAAAGCGTCTGTGCTGTGCAGAAAAGCCCCTCAGACAGCCTGCCCGCGAGGCTGGCCCTGGGCTGGGTGCGCCGGGAGGGTCCCCAGCCCCCTCGTGGAGCAGACGGCCTCACGGCCCCTAGACGTTTGTGCCAGGTGAGGCTCTTGCGGAGTGCCACTTCCTTCTGGGAGTCTGGAACCTTCACCAGGCACAGGTGCCCGCGACCACTCCCAGGAAAAGCCCCAGGCGCTGTGTCTCTGACGGGCTCCCCGGGGAGACAGCATGTCACAGGTCATCACGGCTGGTGGCAGAGAGCTAAGTGTGTCGTGTGCTCACGCCTGGTCCCCGACTTGTCCCCACCAGCCTCTTCCTTTTACTGATGCTGCTTTGTATCCTTTCTCTGTCCTGAATCCAGCTGTGAGCACAGCCTCTGCTGAATCCTGGGGGCCTCCTAGCGAACCTGGGAGGGGTTTTGGGGACCCCGACACAGTTACCAAGTGCCCACCTGAGGACCCCAGCTCAGCTTCCCTAAAAGAATTTCTCTCGTGGAGGCACAGGGTCCGACTTCTGAAAACAAAACCCAAAGTTCAGCCTGGTGTGTGGCCGCATCACAGGCAGGTTGAACAGAGGACTCTCGGGTCCCATCTCTGAAAGTCTGGGCATTCTGGGGGGAAGCATAGCCCCTCCTCACTTGGGTGGGGACGTGTGAGCAGATTCTGGTGGAGCCGGGGACTCGAACCCCTGAATTCTGCTGGGGCTTCTTTGCCAGAAGACATCCTTCCTGCGCATCTGGGGGCTATAGTCCCCTCATACCTGAGTAACCTCTAACGGTCACCTGCTAAGTAGCTGTCTTGCGTGGCGACAGACTTAATCACTGCTTATAAGCCAGAGGCGCCAGTCTGGAGGTGGGACATCAGGCTGGACACCCCGCTTCCTGCCTGTCACTGGGCTCAACGGTGACCTGTCGGCGGGGGCAGCTGACCCAGGGCTGCTGTTGGCTCCCCGAGGGTCCCGTCCTGCCTGCCTGTCCCCGGGGCAGCTCTGTGATTACCCTGCTCCCACAAGGGGGGCATCGCAGCCCCAATGTCAGACTTCGAATGTCTTTCTCTCCTGGTAGAAAGGAAATTGGGTTTATTTTGAGTACCAATGTTGAATTCAGTCCTAAAACCTTAGGCCTGTGCAAAAATATTTTTCTCCCAATTTGATCTTTGGATCAGATTCCCAAAAGTGGACTCCTGGGAGTTGGCCGCCAGCAGGGTCACAGAAGCCCTCAGTCCTCTGGGCGGGGATGGAATATTCAGTTTGAAAGTTCACGGAGGTGACGTCTGCCCCTGTCCCCGGCCTTTTATAAAGGGGAGCCTGTGCGCTGGCAGCAGACGCCCGTCAGGCTACACGGCTGGGGGACAGCAGCTGCGAGGTAACCTCTGGGGAGGGCATATGCGGGGTTGGGGGAGGATTCCTTAAATAGTTAAATTAAATAAGGCCAACTGATTCTGCCTGGGGGTTAGCCTCAGAGGAAAGGCTTGAAGCCACTGAAATCGAAATTGTCAGGAAAACACTGGCAACTTCTCTTTTCACCAGAGCTGTTTTCCCAGGAGTGGCCCACCTGTGGGTGGCGGGAGCAGTGGCGGTCCGAGGGGTGGGTGGTCTCACCTGTCCGGGTTCCTCTTGCTGCAGGTGGACCTGAGCACCATTGGTCGGTGGGGGACAGGCCTGGGGAACATGAAGACCTGCCTGGTGCCCGGGCTGGCCCTCTGCCTCCTGCTGGGACCTCTGGCAGGTGAGGGGCTGCCTGTCCTCCTGTGCTGTCCTGTCTAGGCACTGGAGTACCGGTGGGTGGTGAGGTCCTTCCTGGGGGGCCTCTGGGGTGACTTCTCTCCCTTCCCTCGCAGGGGCCAAGCCGGTGCAGGAGGAAGGAGGTACCGTATTGCTTTCCCGGTTCTGGTCTCACGTGTCTGGGGGGCGGTGGGGGAAGAAGAGTGGCCGGGTGGGAGCTGGCCTCCGGTCCAGAGCAGGGGAAGTGGGAGCCCCGGCTCAGGTGTAGGCTGAGCCGCACTGGCAGAGGGACTGCAGCCTCTTCCCTGGGCCCTCTCCTCCAGCCACTGGGGACACACTGGGCAGGAGAGACCCTCTGAGCCCCCGAGCACCCCAGCATTCTCATCTCAGGCCCCTAGTCCCACCTTGGTGCAGAGCATCCGGACTCCAAGGCTGGGGGCTGTGGTGTCGTCCGAATCCCACCCGCATGCCCTGCATCCCGCTCAGTGTCTGCAGGATGGGCCAGACTTCGCCCTTCTCCCCTCCTCTGTCCCCCGGGCCAGGAGTCCTGAGGGGCAGGGCTGGTGTTACCCGCAGCTGCTCCTCAGATGGCCAGGCTCAGTGCCTCCGCGCAGGTGCGGGTGGGTCAGCCCCTGAGCAACTGTTGTCCTCCCTCCAGACCCCTACGCGGAGCTGCCGGCCATGCCCTACTGGCCCTTCTCCACGTCCGACTTCTGGAACTATGTGCAACACTTCCAGGCCATGGGGGCCTACCCCCAGCTGGAGGACATGGCCCGCACCTTCTTTGCCCACTTCCCGCTGGGGACCACCCTGGGCTTCCACGTCCCCTACAGGGAGGAGTGAGCATCCGGGGCAGGGGGGCCCCCAGCCCGTGGGAGTCGGGCCGGCCTCGTACTGAATAAACTCCTGGCTTGAATGCACGACGCACGTGGTGGTCTTCTTGGTTTTCTTAGGAGAAGCATCTCCACTCTGCTCCACTTACTCTCTCATTTGACAAATCAGCCCGGCCCCTCTTGCCCATCAGGGAACACTTCTTAGAAAGGCCTGTGCATGGTGTCTGTCCACAGAGTACCAACTGCGATGCCCCCTGTCCTCACTGACCCTAGGAGGATCCTCGGAGTGTAGGGGGGGAAACTGAGGCAAGCAGACACCAGGTAACTGCCTGGCTTGTTGACAGGACCCAGGTCCCATCCAGGCAGCTGCGCCCCAGGAACCCCCCCCACCCTTGGCCACTGAGCTGGACAACAGGCAGACCCACAGCGGCCTCCCTGGGCTGGACGCCCTGCCGGGGCTCCAGCCCTCGCGCTCAACTCACACCAGGGCAGCCGGTCTGTGGGCATCGCCGAGTGCCTGGGCGCTGGGTCTGCAGGCAGAAGGGCCCCCAAAACATGACCACCAGCAGTGCAGACTCGGGGACTTGGGGGGAGTGGGGCTGCCTGCCCTGGCAGAGCCAGGACGCACGAGCTTCGGGCCCCGCCCCATCAGGGGGCGAAGAAATCGGTTTAATGGGCTGCAAGCTGCTTGTCTTTAAGATAAAATAATAGAAAATACTCCCTATTTAACTTTAGACACTGGTATTTGTACTAGCATCTAACATAGAAGCCACTACACACAGTAAGAAGTTTGTAAGGTTTTGTGAAACTCGGGTGCTGTGTGTTCTGCTCGTTGGAAATGTGTGATGGGATGAACTCCATCCCGTGTGCGGCCTCCAGGGTCTGCAGGCTGTCCTTTAGGGTGAGTGAGAGGAGGGGTTATTCTGAGAGTTCTCTCCCGGGACCCTGGCATGGACACCCCGCTGTGCTGGGAGGGACCTGGGAGGGGGAGGGGAGGTGGCCGCGGCGCCCAGGCAGTGGCTGCCCACTGGCCCCAGCCGTCCAGCAAGGCTTCCTGCCCTCACTTCTGTCGCCACCTCCTGTGGCCAACGTGTAGCTTCCCTCCCTGTGTCCAGGCTTCAGTGTGAAAGAGGAAGAATCTGTTGGCC
Organism: Aethalodelphis obliquidens; assembly: GCF_003676395.1. NCBI lineage: Eukaryota > Metazoa > Chordata > Mammalia > Artiodactyla > Delphinidae > Aethalodelphis > Aethalodelphis obliquidens. Next base: position 1,199,964 of record NW_020837946.1, read on the forward strand.
TAGCCTGTCGCTTTGGGAAAAACCAGTACATTCTTTGTTTCTTTTCCCCCTTGAGCTGGTCTGAGTTTGGTTTCTGTAAATTAACTGCACACACACACACACACACACACACACACACACACAAAGTCCCGACTCCCATGAGAGTCCACTTGTAGCAGCTGGGCCTTGACCAAACGTACCAGACGAAAGGCACCCTCACCCCCTGGACATGGTGCTGACCTGTGTGTTAATTCATGTGCGTGCGTGTGTGTTTGCGTGTGTGTGGTCATTTACATGCCACTCGGATTTTCATGCACCCAGTTACGTCAAGCATTGGAGAATGACGGCTCCAGATGCCCCTCCAAAGTGCTCGAAGGGCCTCCCGTGCGCCTCCCGGGGAAGCCCCTGGGGTGCCCTGGCCAGAGCTGTGTCCCCTCTTGGACACACCCATGACCACCCAAGACACATAGCTGCATTATTGCGTGTCTTCAAAGTCCCAGCTGCCCTCCTTCTGCTCTCAGAAGGAGAAAACCCCACCCTCAAGCAACCCTCAGCAGACGCCCTGCCCACCTGCCCTGTGGCCCCGGGGGCACCTGGCTCCCCATTCAGGACCCTCTCTGTTCACCTGAGCACACACAGCTCCATTTCCCTTCTGTGTACCCCTCTTGGTTTCCCTTCACAGTCAGACCTGGTGGCGGGGGACCCCTCCACTTCCTGCCCCACGTCCTCAGCTGGCTTCACCCCTCAATGCTTGCTACCAACAAGCACCACCGGCAGCCACTGTCTTCTCATCCCTGCCTCGCCGCTGATGGCCTGGGGACCACACGCCCGCTGTGCCCAGCAGTCAATGCCCCGTCGACTGAAAAAAACGCACAACCTAGAAGTTGAGAATTATGTTTTATTTGGCAGACATACTGAGGACTTAAGCTCAGGAGACAGCCTCTCAGATCTCACGGTCCTGAAGAGGGAAGGGAGGAGCCAGGATCTATAGTTTTTGCCAAAAAAGACTAGGTAGTTGGGACATCAAAAGATTCCTGCTAATTAAAGAAAACCAGACATCTCAAGTTAATGAATTTAGTGCTTTTCTTTGTACGGGAAGATGCAAGCGTCTGGGCTCACTGAAATTACTCCTTTGATATGCACCTGAACTCTCCTGCGGGCCAGGATCGGGCTCTCCTCCATCCTGAATCCCCTCAGGGTGCACAGTGGGAGCCGCTGCAGAGGCTGAGGGCCTGACGGCCTCAACATCCTTTGTTTACTGATATACCCGGCGACATTTTTGTTCACACCTGCTGTCCTGGAGCAGTCACCAATAGGGTCCCTTTCACTCTCAAAGGATGTGGTCTGGATGTGGTCACCCAGCGACAAGCCCAATCCCCTGGTGCTCTCCAGGTTCCCCAAGCCGACCCTGTCCTTCCACCCCTGTGACATCACTGCCCTGCTTCTGCTCTTCCATAAACATGTGTCCCCTGGGGCGGACTCTGTGCCCCGCTCTCCTGGAGACCTCACCTCTCCACAGGAATGGGGGTCCCTGTGCTTTGAAACTACTCAGAAGGGGAGTTGGCTGGTACCACGGACTCAGGCTTCACTGGTCTGACTTTCCCTCGGGCACTTGGGGTGACTTGTGTCATGGTGACATTGGAGGCTCAGCCACCCGGCCAGTCACTTTCCCTTCTCCCTTGGCCCTGCGCTGTCCACCCACGCCTGACCCGGGGCCACAATCCCTGCTCAATCTAGGCTCAATTCCCGTCTCCCTGGAAACACCCTCCCCCTTCCCCTCCCCCTCCCCCTCCCTGCCCCCACTTCTCTGGCAGCCCAGCCCCCAAGCCTACCTACTTCTAAAAGTCTAGCTCAGATAAATTATGCTCTCCTTCCCTACCATCCCTTCCCCTCTCCCTCCTGCCCTCACTTCTCTCTCATTCACATTCTTTTAAAAAACTTATGATAAAATACATACAACGGAACATTTACTATCTTAACTACTTTTGAGAGGCATTAAGTGCATTCACATTGTTATGCAACCATCATCACCGTCCATCTCCAGGCTATTTCTTCTCCTCATTAAGCACTAACTCCCGCTCCCCCTCCCCCAGCCCCATTCTACTTTCTGTCTCTATGAATTTGATTACTCTGCATACCTCATAGAAGCGGAATCATACGGTATTTGTCTTTTGGAGATTTCATTAAGCATAATGTCCTCAAGGTTCATCCACATTGGAGCAGCTGTTAGAATTTCCTTCCTTTTAAAGGCTGAATAATATTCCATTGTATGGATGGACCACATTTTGCTCAACCATTGAAATGTTGATGGATACCTACCGGAGTTCTTTCACATTTTAGCCATTGTGAAAAATGTTGCTGTGAACGTGGGTGTACAAATATCTCTTCGAGACCCTGCTGTCAATTCTTTCGGGTTTATGCCCAGGGTGGAATCCTGGACCATCGGTAAATCTATGTTTCACTTTTGAGGAACCTCCATACTGTTTTCTACAATAGCCGCACCATTTTACATTCCAACCAACAGCGCGCAAGGGTTCCAATTTCCCCACATCCTTGCTAACATTTGGTATTTTCTGGGGTTTTGACAGTAGCCATCCCGATGGATGTGGGGTGGTATCTCATTGTGGTTTGGTTTGTCTTTCTCTGATGATCAGTGATGTTGAACATCTTTTCATAGGTTTATTGGCCAGTTATAAATCTTCTTTGGATAAATGTCTATTCCAGTCCTTTGCTGATTTTTTAATCGGACTCCTTGTTTTCTGTTGTTGAATTTTAGGAGTCCTCTGTACATTCTGTATATTAATCCCTTGTCAGATACATGGTTTGCAAATATCTTCTCCCATTCTGTGGGTTGCCTTTTTACTCTGTTACCCACGCATACTCTTTAATGGGTATTTCCTGGGCACCTGGCAGTGTCAGTCCCTTCGGTCCAAACTGTCTGTGGCCGCGGTGAAGTCACGGCTTCCCTTGTGTGCCGGCAGCCACGCGGAGACCCCGCCCACCCTAGCCCCAACCAGGCCAGTCCTGCCCGCCCCGACTAATGGAGGAGGGGACCTTAGCGTGGAAGGTCCTCCGGCGGCTAGACCTGCCAGATGGGGGGGGGGGGGGGGGAACCATAGAGTCGGCCGTCCTCTCGAGTCTAGACTTGCCAAGGCGGGGCTTGCACCGGAAGAGGGAGTCAGCGGGCCGGAAGTGGGTCGGGGACGCCGGAGCTGCAGGCGGAGATGAAGCCGGCGGTGGACGAGATGTTTCCCGAGGGTGCGGGGCCCTACGTGGATCTGGACGAGGTAAGGCGGGCGGCGCCGGGCCGGGCGGGAGCGGAGCCAAGGCCAGCTGTCGGGCGCGGGCCGGGTCTGGGGCGAGAGAAGGCGGCGGTCTGCGCGGGCGTGCTCGCCGTCCCGGCGGTTCCTACCTCGGGCGAGAGAATGGGGCCTCCGGGAACCCAGTGAGGTGGCGGCCGGGATGGCTACGGGCCGGGGTTGCGGTGAGCGTCGGTGCCCGCGGCCTGGAGCCCCGCAGGAGCGATTGGTGGGGACCCCGGGGACGGGGTTGAGCTCGTGCCAGGTGCTGGGGAGGAGGTAGGCCCCGGCCGGGATGGCGTGCTGTGGCGCGGCGGGGGCGAGTCCCCGTCTGGGAGGAGGGGAGACGAGAGCTCGGCTGACCAACGGCCCTTGGAAAAGAAGCGGCCGCCAGCCCGCGGAGCGGGGGAGAGGGGCGCCTGGCAGGTCTGTGCTCCGCGCGGGGCAGTTGCGCAGGGTGGTTGTGTCACCCCATGCTCTGGGCACAGGGCGTTCCTGTCTGGTGTTGGTGGTGTGTGCTCGGAGTGTCAGGCCGGCTTCGCGGGGTCCGGACCTCGATTTCTCCTTGTCAAACCTCAGGGGGGACAGACCCATTCTGTGTGCTCCTGGGCGTCCCGGGAGCACAGAGAGACGCTGGGTGCCAATTCTTAGTGCATCAAAAGGCGGTGCGGGTTGCTAGAAGCCCTTGGGCTTTGGGGTGGCTCAGCAAAGGCTTAGGAGAGCAGCTGGCTGCAGCCAGATGCTGGCGGCGCGCTGGGGCGCAGGTAGGGGCGAGGCCTGGCGGGATCGGGAGCGAGGCCTGCAGGGTCTAGGGGAGGGCAGGTCGTGCCTGAGAGAGCGGGAATGGGATGGAGCCGGGCAGGTGGGGTTGGGGGGCAGATGGTGCATGGCCTGTAGCCGTCCTGGGACAGGTGGGCCCTCTGCACCGCAGTCCCGAGGCACCTGCACTCACCCCCTGCTTCTCAGCCCTGTGCTCCAGGCGCTACTTTAGTCAAGCGTGGAGTCGCTGGAGGGCTTTAAGGTGCGGAGTGACGGCTCTGACTGGTTCGTGGCGCCGTCGCTCTGGAGGGTTTGGGGTGAGAGAGTGGGGCAGTACAAACAGGGGGACAGGGGGCGCGAGGAGGGTCTGAATGAAGGCAGTGCCTCCAGAGGGAGGTAGGCGCAAACTCCGCAGCTGTGTCACAGGTAGAATGTGCACAGCTTCCTGTGGGGACGGGGCAGGAGGGCGCCTGAGGAAGGAAGGAAGGCTCTGAGAGTCCCCGCTGCTAAGGGAGGGCGGGAGGTGCTCTGCCCTTTGAGCCAGCAAGAGGCAGGGCAGACAGCCTGGGGGCGGTCGGGAGTCAGGGTGGCAGCGGGCCTGTGGGCCGGCCGTCCAGGGTGCTGCCACCAGAGGCCTCTGCTCTGGCTGTCACCATGTGACTCTAAAAGGCTCAGAATCCTCGCCACGTTGCCCAGCTTTGGTTGTGGCGTTGTTTCACTGCCACCGTTGAGTGGTGGCAGTGGGAAGGCCCGTGATGGCCCCGCCCCCCTCCCCAGAACCCCAGGTCAGCAGGTCGGTTTCTCAGGGGAAATGGTTTAACGCTCAGAAGCAGTCCAGAGCAGAGCAGTGGTCGGGCTCAGTCTTGCGCGCACTCGGGGCCTCTTGTCCAGGTGTGGGCAGCAGTGCTGCTGTTTGGGGCAGCGGCAGGACTCTACGGAAAAGGCGAGAGGAGTCGAGGACGTCCGACCCGAGGGGACCCTCGCCGTAATTCCTTGGAATGCCGCCTCCCCAGCCCTGCCCGCGCTCCCTCCCTTCCCCTGGACTAAATGTTGTCTCCGACCTGGACACTTTCTGCCCAGGAGTGGTGTGGAGCCTGCGTGGCACTTACACCACTCGTTCTCTCGGAAAACCCCGCTGCCATGAGCTTTCCTTTCCCTCCCCAGGCAGGAGGCAGCACCGGGCTCCTGATGGACTTGGCGGCCAATGAAAAGGCAGTTCACGCAGACTTTTTTAATGGTAAGGACGCTGGGATTGGCTGGCCGGTTTTAATCTGTTTCTTCTGCAAGTTATGCAGTGGAGCAACTTCGTGACATGAGTGACTTGGATCGTAGACCAGTAAAGGCCAGATCCTGTGCCATTCTTGGAACGCCACGCAGCCCTGTTTTTCAGGAGGGAAAAAAGCTTCCAGTCTTATGTTCCAGTTGTTGAGTTTGAGCCATGAACGTGCACTTGGACACTGAAACTGTAGCAGGGTCTGGTCCATCTGGCTTTCTCGTCTCCCCTCTCTCGCGATGGCTGGTTTGCTTTCCTCTCCCTGTTCGCCACTGGGTTCCTGTCCCCTGGGCTCTGCCTGTGCAGAGTGGCAGCCACACTCCTGCTCTTCTCCGCCCCTTTTCTCTGACACCTGGAGCTACTCGCATGTAAGGGCTTAATGCTAGCTTCAGGAACATGGGTGGAGTTTTACCAAATAAACAGTGAGAAACTAACTTTATAGGAAGTCTTCATATACGTTTGAGGGGGTCCTTCTCGTGTCCTCTTCTGGTTTCTTAAGGCCTTGTTCCTATAGAGTATATTCATCCCTACCAAAGGTTAAATCATAAGAAACACAAGATCACTTTCTTAGGAGAGTAAAGTGGTATTTTATCTCTTATCGTCCGTCTGTCATCCAGGGTGCCTGCCACTACAGAGAACTTTCGTCACTAGTTAGTGGCGGTCAGGATGTTGCCTTGCCATGTTGGTTTTCAGGGGCCCCAAGCCTCTCTGGCGCCCGAGCCCGTGTTGCTTTTTCTGGCTGCTTTTCAGGTGTTGTTGCCTAACGAGAGAAGCCAGCCTGCTGCATGAGGGCAGCCTTCCCGGGGAGCCCAGCTGCTCTCCCCAGGCAGCGTCCCCGCAGTTCTGAGGGGGGTGACGTTTGTTAAGTTCTCCGGGGGAGCAGGTGTGGGGAGCACGGGGTGCAGAGCCGCCGCTAGGACCTCACCCGGGTAGGGGTGTGTGGTCCCCAGTATGGCACGATCCACTCACACTTTGAGGGTCTCCTTGCAAGCCCCCCTCCTCCTCTGCCAGCCCGGGGCTTAGAGACAGTTGGCTGATTTCCACCTACAGCCCTTTAATTCTGACAGAGCACCTGTGAGAAGGACCCAGGCCGCCAGGCCAGGTGAGCACGGGAGCAGACGAGGGCGCTTCTCCCTCCGAGTCCGAGTCCGGCAGGGAGGAGAAGGGGCGCAGGCGAGCAGACGCCGCCCGGCAGGTTGTGACGGCCCAGGTGTGCCGGAAGCCGTTCCCGCAAGGAAGCCGAGTGGCCTTTGGAAGGACTTGTCCGTAGTCCTTTTCACTCATGATTGAACAGATAGGTTTTGATGGCCGGTCGTCCCCTAGGCAGTGGAGTTCAAACCCCGAGCGAGGTTCGCTCTGCTCACTCACTTTTACAGAATGGGAGCGCTAGACGGGGTGGGCCGGGACGGCTCGGGGCGAGAGCCCAGACAGGTGGGCGCAGGGGGAGAGTGGCGGAGCTGCGGGACCACAGGCCAGGCCAGGCGGTGGCAGAGGCAGGCACCGGTGGGGCCGTCCGGGGGGCGGGGGGGGGGGGGGCAGGAGGTGCCTGGGTGCCTTTCCCCGGGGAGCAGGGGTGTGGGGACCAACCCGTCCTCCTGAGGACTCTTCGTTTACTCTGCACATTCTCAGTGCACGGTACACGTGAGTGGCTTTTTCTCTTCTTGTGAAAGTAACACATAACCCGTGGTGGGGATGTAGAAAATATACAAAGAAGTAAACAGAAGGACAAATAACCATGAGTTTGGCTTTGACCCCCTCGCAGGATGCAGTGCGCTGTGAATTTCTGGCGTTTCTTCTAGTGGGAATGGGGATCAGGCTGTGTTTCTCAAGCTTAACTATAGGTCAGACTCTCTTAAAGGGAGTCGTTCTCACAGGGCTCTGTCCCTCCACCGCCTTTCTCCCCCCAGCTCTACAGTTTCCTGCTCACGGCTGGGAGCCGCAGGCAGCTTCAGCCCGCCTCCCCTGCCCTCCACGCAGCGTTGGGGAGAGCAGAGCCCTGGCCGTACTCACAGGCATGCAGTCACGGCTGTGAGGGGTTGCCCACGTGGTCCAGAACACGCCCTCGTGCATTTTCTTAAGATTGTCATCTAAATAGAAACAAGAGTAAAGGTGCACTCTGGACTACTGTCCCTTTGGACTGTATGAGCCCCGGTTGGATAAAATTTATAAAATTGAGAACCTGTCCTGGGAAAAGTTCTTTATCAGATTGTTCACTGTTTTCTCTCTAGTTTTGAATGACCATATACCTCATTTTATAGTTATTTCCTCAGCTGTAGACCTCGTGTGCCCCATCAATGTGTGATTTTGTTCATTTTGTAGATTTTGAAGATCTCTTTGATGACGATGATATCCAGTGAGGTGTGTCCGGCGGTGCGTTTGCTCAGGCTTTGCCATGCCTTGGTGTGGTGGATCGCCTCAAAGGACAGTTTTAGATGGTTCTGGAGAACTTGTGGAAATCACTTGAAATTCGGAGATGGTTAACGAAGAAGGAAGAGATAGTTTTAACCATCTGGATGAAGCCTGTTAATCTCTGAATGTGACCGCCTTTTGTCCTTAACTTCAATTAAAAAAGTGATGTTATTACTTGCAGGGTGATTTTAATGCTTGCATTTTTGAGTGAATATTACAATCCCTAGACGTCTCCGTGTGCATACGTGTACATGCATGCCTGTGTTCCATGCTAAGAGAAACAGGTCTCAGCATAGAAATACATGGTGCACTTTTTGTTTTTGCGGTACGTGGGCCTCTCACTGCCGTGGCCTCTCCCATCGCGGAGCACAGGCTCCGGACGCGCAGGCCCAACGGCCGCGGCCCACGGGCCCAGCCGCTCCGCGACACGTGGGATCTTCCCGGACTGGGGCATGAACCCGTGTCCCCTGCATCGGCAGGCGGACTCTCAACCGCTGCGCCACCAGGGAAGCCCCACATGGTGCACTTTTTGCTCTGTGGCCTTGAGTAATTCTGACAGCTCACGGTTGCTAACGTGGTGTTTGTGTTAGACCCGTAAGCGGTGCAGGCCGGCTCCTGGAAGTGCCTGTGAGACCTTACTCGGGTCCCACCCCTCCCCTGGAGGCACATGTAGCTGCGTGTTTCCCCTCCTAACGTCAGAGCAGCTGCTGTCCCCACATCTGAGGCTGGAAGAAGCAGGGCAACTCGATAATGACTCTGGAAGAGACGCCTCCTACCTGAGAAATGCGTGCGTTGGTCCATCTCAAAGGAGAGCGCAGCACCTACGGGGGAAGTTTCTTGCTGGTCCAGCTCAGCAATTGATAATGGTTGTAAACACTAAGATTACTATTTCATATCAGTCTCGAAGTGAAGAATGTTCCTTTGATAAGGAAGGGCCCAGGGCACATGGCTTCATCGGTCCCCACAGCTCAGAGTCGAGCAGAGCCACTTAGATGAGTTGGGATGTGCTGACCTTCCCCGTGAGAACTGCCGAACGGAGCACCTCGATGGCCTGGTTATGAAAGACATTTCACCGAAGACCAGGTGAGATTTTAAACAGAACGAGACGTTCCCTCTGCCTGTTTTCTCATGAGTGCCGAGTGGGCTTCTGCCACTTAGCAGGCCCGTCCTGATGGAGCTCGGCCCCCGGGAGGGAGGGCCAGTCATCTAGCACGGCTCAAGGGGCTGACACGAGGGCAGCGACCCTGGGAAGACCAGCTTGGGAGAAACTGGGAACACCCTTCATTTGAAGCCCCGCCCTGTGTCGGGATTCGGGGCTATATCTGTGTCAGACTCACAGCCCAGATCTGCAGCCAGAGTGACAGGGCCTCCAGGCGAGCTGCACGGTCTGACCTCAGGGAGAGACATCTGCTTGTCCTTGAGGTCAAGTCACAGGCAGCTACGTTTCCTCAGCGGGCTCCTCAGAGCAGGCCTGGAAGGCTCTGTGGGGAGCACCTGGGCATTTGGGTGAGTCCTTAGCCAGCAGGTGGTTGCCCTGCAGCCGGCTCAGTTGAGGCCCTTCGGGGCTTGCACTTCACCGTGTTACGGGCGTGGTGACAGCTCAGGCCGGTGGCGCCCCGAGTTGTCCCTGCGTCGAGCATGTCACCGAGGAGCAGTGGTCGTGCCCCATCAGCTCCCCTGCCTCAGGCCTCTGTTCCTCGTTGGTAGACACAGCCCTTGGTCCCCGCGGCGCCTTCTGGTTCAGGGTCTGTGGTCTTCAGCAGGGAGGAAGCAGCCCAGGCAAAGGAAGGGCTGCCGCGGGCCCGGGTGAGGAGCTGGCCTGTCCCTGCCAGGCCGCGGCTGTAGGACCCCAGCGGGCTCCGTGTTGGCCTCAGAGTTTCAGACCAGTCTGGTGCTCAGTGAACGTCAGCTGTGTGTGTGTGTGTGCGCGCGCGCGGGTCTTTTGCACTCTCAGGCCTCTGCTTACGCGCTAGGCTCTAGGCCTCCTTTGCTTTCACAGAACCCTCGCAGCTTCCTCAGTACCGTGAGGCCGCGGTTCAGAGTCCCTTCCTTTCTTCCTCCTCTCGCTGTGGCTTGGCCGGCACCTTGGGGAGCGGTGGCTTCCTCAGGACATGCTCATGCCTTTGACGAGGAAACTCTAGCCGTTGTCCGTAGTGTGTTTTCGCTCACAGTGACAAAGCACGTGTTTTTCACTTTCTGTTCCTAACTGCCAGGGTCACAGGGATCGGCCTGCGTGCCGGGCTGGAAAGCCCACGGCAGAGGGAAGCTGTACTACCTTCCCCCGTGAGCTCGGCTGCCAGCCGGCTGCAGAACAGAGGACGGCAAAGCACGACCCTGGCCGGAGTGCCTGCGGCCACCGGGAGAAGAATGGGCGGAAGGCGAGGGAGACTCCTGGGGGCTGGAGAAGAGACAGGAGGGAAGCACCCTGCATTGGAGTCCTTGGAAGCGAAAGAAGAATTTGTCGGAAAGCTGTGGAAGGCAGGCGAGCAGAGGGCCCCGGGGCTCAGGCCACCTGCGGGCGCACCCGCCTGTTGGCTCCTCGGCCCAGGAGGTCTTCATCCACACGGGAGGTGTGGTTCCCACGGTGCCCTGCTGTTCCGCTGCCAGCGCCACCCCGTTGGGGGTTGAGGGTCCGCAGCAAGCGCTCGGGAAGGCCTCTGATTGGCGCACCCTCTGTGCGTCCCACTCCCTGGCCCGTCGGCAGTGTCCACGCTTCTCGCTGTGAGCCAGGAGGGCAGCGCCCACTCACAGCTCGCAGGATTGGGAAGGCCCTTTCCTCCGGGGGAGGGTGCACATGGGGACCGCCGCTCGGTAGCTGGGGTGGGGACCTGGAGAGTATCACCTGCTAAGGTGGGGTGTTGTGGATCCTTGGGAAGCTGCGGGCTCTTGGAAGGTAGGATTCCATGAAGGGAGCCCTTCCTAAGCCATGTGATCAAGCACGTGGCTTTTACACGCTTTGGTTTTTGAGAATCTGGGTTTGGGGAGGTAACCGGAGAATAGAACTGTTTTGATGCTTTGAGCTGTTGGAGGACTTCAGTCATGGCCTGTGAAGAAACCATCTACTTCCCCTGCCCTTAGAGTTCTCCTTCTTCCCGGGTGGAGGGAAAGCGTTCGTCTCACGGTCAGCCTTTGCACTGGCCGCTTGTTGGGTAGAAAGATGCTCGGGAAGCCGCCGGGGAGAGGCGACGGCCTCTGCGTTCTTGGGTGAGCACTGAGCAGCGGGTTAGGGGCGCTTCCAAACAAGTCACATGTTTAAGAAGCCACGTTATTGACTTTAGAAAATTTACTGCTGTGAATTCTGCTTGGAGCCAAGATGAGAAAGTGCTGAGAAAAGGGCGCTAAAATGAAAAGCTCCTTTGTCCCTCAGGAGGCCAGAGGTGGGCCTTCGGGCGCTGGGCCTTTCCACTGGCTCTCGGAGCCTGGGTCTCAAGAGTTCGGGCCTCAGCAGGGGGCAGAGGGCGAGGCCCCCAGTGCCCCGCACAGCTCTGCCCGCGCTCCTCCCCGACAAGGCTCACGGGACGAGCGGCTTCTCCACGAGCGTCCTGAGGCCTCCATGTCACTCGTCCACCCCCAGCATCAAGCCGGGGTCAGTACTGAATGGTCACGGCCGCGCTGAGGGGTCTTTTAGGTGCCTGTGTTGTGTGTGAATAATTATTATCTGATAAGTCACAAAATAAACTGCTCATGAGTGGCTTTAATGGCTGTCGTCACGAGGGAGTGTGATTCTGTGGAAACAGCAAGGGCTCTGCAGTCAGAGAGGTTGTCCAGGGGAGGGGACAGTGGAGTGATGTCCAGGACAGTCAGCTGACCTGCAGGGTGACTGCGCTAGAAGACAGCTGGTCCCTTTGTCCCTGCAGCTGAGCAGAGTGTCCCCCACGTGGCAGGTGCTCGGTGCATGTCTGATCCATGTAAACAGACAGCAGTGTAATAACCGATTCCTGGTGCTGCTGGGAGGGGAGAAGCCTGACCCAGAGGGGTGCAGAGCACCTGCCCGGAGCTCCACGCCGTGCCTCGTGCACCGAACTCCAGGCCCCAGGAACCGCCCACGCGTGACTCACAGGGAGAGCCTGGGACTCAAGTGCTGCCATGTGTTCTCAGGTCACACCTGGCCAGAGAGAGGTGCCGTGTGAGACCCTCAATTCAGAGGCCCTGGAGGTGGGACAGGCCAGACCTCACCGGGGTCAAACACGCCCTGCCAAACAAGACCGCCCCCTCCTTTGCCCCCAGAAATGTCCTGGCCTCAGCTCTGATTGAGCCGGGGATGCGGAGAGGGAGGGGGGAGAAGAAGAGCTCTCAAGACGAAGCTGTGGTGAACAGCGTCCCTGGAGCTCGACTCCCCCTGGATGGTCTTGGGACACCCGCAGCCTCTGAGCCTGTGAAGTGAGGGTACCGTGAACACCTTTCCCGTGCGGGTACGAGAGGGGTCACTGAGTGAATTCGAGTTGCACCTGGAACAGCGCCCTGTGTGTGGTGGAGCAGGTGCCTTGAACGTGAGCTGCAGTGTTGTTTTCACCTTCGTGAGTCACAGGAACGCCTTGTGCTCTGTGCTTGGGTTTTTTCCTTCCCTAAGTCCCTATCCTTGAACAAACACTGTCTTCTCATGGCGCGAGTGATTTGCCCCAGGTGACTCAGCATTTGGGAGGCAGAGAGGTGCCGGACTGTGGCCCTTCGTCAAGGGCTGCGTTCTCTCTCCGCAGAGACCACGAACAAAGCCAGGAGACAACCAGTAGATTTGGAAGGAATACAGGAAACCTGGCTCCCACACAAAGGGCTGAAGTGATCACATTTGCAGACGTAGAGAACTTTTACAAAGTGGCACGAAGGAGGTGACGCATTGGAAAATGATGGGCACAGGTTACTGAAAAGTCAGTTTGCAGAAGAACAAGTTCAAAGGGCCAGTAAGTACTTCAAGGTGCTCAGAATCACAAGAAGTTGGTAAACGTCCATTAAGGCGGCAAGGCACCGCTTTACTCACTGGAGGGCAAGGGCTTTGAGTGATGGAAGGCTGCCCACGCTGATGCAGGGTGGGGGGGACCATGGGACGTGGCCATGATGAAGACTGGAGACCCGGCGGAACCAGGACAGGAGGTTGGTCCCAGCATTTTCCCTCCTGGCAACAGACCATGGAAAGAGTGAACGGTCGTCGCTTGAAGAAGCATTGGTGCATGCACACCACGGGGAGCCCTGCACCCCTAGACCGAGTGGCCTTTGACCTGGAGGGGGTTCCATAGGGCCCTGTGGGTGGGGAAGTTGAGATGCAGGAGGTGGGCTGTTACCGGGCACATTTATACCTGTTCATCTGATGTATAGAACTTGCCTCTCGGGTGTGTAAAGAGGTACGTTTTGGGGGTGAGTGTGTGTGTGTGCACATACACCTCCTCCTGTACACCCACCGTAGCCCACGGGTTATGATGATACTTGTGTGTATATATATGATCAGATGTGTGTGTGTGAAAGTTTCACAAAAGGTGGAGCTCACAGCCCTGTGGGAAAGGACAACAAGCAAAGAGCCTGTGAAAACACTGTAAAGGTGTGAGGGCAGGTGTGAGGGCAGGTGTGAGGGCAGGTGTGTGGGCAGGTGTGAGAGCAGGCAGCCAGGGGCCATCCCCGCTCCTTGAGGTAAATGGGAGAGGGAACCCCAGGAGAGGGAGGGAGAGAGCGGCCCAGGTGTGTGCAGGGCCCAGAGGCGGGCAGGTGGGCCGACAGCAGGGTGGCGAGGGGGCCCCCCCGAGCAGTGAGGGGTGCTGGGGCGGAGGACAGCGCTCACACGGCTCTTCCCGTCTCCTGCGTCCGCCCCAAGCTGGGGTCCCGCTCCGTTTCCTCTGGTCCTTGGTTTGCAGCCGAAGCAGAGAAGGGAGGCCTGGCCTTCGAGGTCAGGGACGTTAGCGCTAAAGGAGGGACGGATTTCATGGCTGAATTCCTGAGTTTGGAGAGACTGTCGGGGCCTGGCTGAGCCCTGCAGGCCGGGTGGGCCTTGCCTGGAGGAAGGCGCACTGGGCCGTCTTCAGCGGGAGCCTGCCCCGCTCCGCAGCGTTTTCTGCTCCCCTGAGGACTGGCCCATGTCCTGGCAGCACAGAGACAACTCTGTACCGCTGAAGGGCACTTGGGGTCGGCAGATGGAGGCTTCCTGTCGAAAGGGGCCCGTGTGGGGACCCAGATGATCGCTCCAGCCGGCAGTCCGTGGCCGCTGCTGCTGCTTTCGTTTGTGTTTTATTTTTTTCCTTTGACTTTCAACTTGAACATTTATTTTGCTGAGACTTAATTTATCCTGTCACTTGTAAGGCTCAGTTCTGTCCCCAACTGTGCCCAGCGCAGTTAAATAAATGTTGAAGGAACCTGCTGGAACCTTTGCTGCTGAGACAGGGAAACCGCCAAGCCTGCTGTGAGAAGAGCATCTGGACAGTTCGCTGTAGTTTTCCTTTACTTAGCATCTTGCTGACGATCCTAAGAACGCCCCAAAGGTGCCTTTCATTGAGAGCCAACTTCGGGCGCAGCATTTATGTTCCATCCAGTCCTCAGAATGTTCCAGAGGGGAGGGTCGTGTGCTCCGTTTGCACGTGGATAAGCTGAGGCTCTTGGAGGTGACGAGACCTGCCTGGACTGGCCCTCCGAGGGGACAGAGCGGGCTTCACCCTGGAGCAGCGCAGTGGAGCGCCCTGCTTCGGACACTCAGGCCCGGGTCGTGGTTCTGTCTCTAAATTCGTTAACTTCCTTACCTCTGCATTTCCCATCTGCACAAGTGGAGGTCATAGAAACACCCAGCTCAAGAAAAAGTGAAGAATTTCTGCTCAGCAAAGATGCCATTGAGGAATGGTCGAACTGCAGCTGTGGCAGTGTTGCAGTATACGTAGCTCACAAAGGACTCATTCACAATATATAAAGAGCTCCTGCAAACCAACAGTAAAACTCGGGCAGCCTAATGCAAACGTGGGCAAAAGACAGGAATGAAAAATGGATACGTGGAAACATGCAAATGGCCACTGAGCATCTGAGAAGATGCTCGACAGTCGGGGAAATGACAGAGCAACGTCCTTTCACATTGACTTGAAGGGCCAAAATCCAGAGTAAAAACAACACATTAATCGATAAAGTCCCCCCACCCCTCCCTAGTAACTTCACTTCAGTGTGAGCCGTGACCTACGCGTATTACTGGTTAACAGTCCCAGAGTGTAGTCAAAGCAACGTGGCTTTGGAGAGCGTACCGTGAGCGAGGGTTGTGGCTCGCTCTTCTTTAGTGTGGGTGAGGCTCCCTGCTCAGAGCTTTACCTCATTTTATCACTTAATCCTTACAACCACTCTGCAAGGTAGGTATTATCATTAATATTTTTTCTTCTTTAAAACTCTTTGTGGGACTTCCTTGGTGGCGCAGTGGTTGAGAATCCACCTGCCAATGCAGGGGACACGGGTTCGAGCCCTGGTCCGGGAAGATCCCACATGCTGCGGAGCAACTAAGCCCGTGCACCGCAACTACTGAGCCTGCGCTCTAGATCCTGCGAGCCACAACTACTGAAGCCCGTGCGCCTAGAACCCGTGCTCCACAGCAAGAGAAGCCGCCGCCATGAGAAGCCCACGCACACCGCAAATAAATAAACAAATTTATATGAAAAAAAAAAGCTCTTTGTGTTATGTACTGAAGTTTGCTACCACCCCCCATTCATATGTAATGTTTACATCTGGTTTTGGTATTAGAAAAACGCTGGCCTCATAGAATGAGTTGGGAATTGTTCCCTCTGCTTCTATCCTCTGAAAGAAATTACAGAGAATTGGCACAATTTCTTTTTTTTTAAAAATTAATTAATTTATTTTTGGCTGCATTGGGTCTTCATTGCTGCATGTGGGCTTTCTCTAGTTGTGGCGAGCGGGGGCTCCTGTTCCTTGCGGTGCGCCCTGGCACAGTTTCTGTCTTGAATGTGTGGTAGAATTCACCAGTGAACCCATCTGGGTTTGGTGCTGTCTGGTTTGGAAGGTTATCAATTATTATTTTAATTTCTTTAAAAGAGACAGCCATAACAAGGTTGCCAGTTTCTTCTTGTGTGAGTTTTGGAAGATTGAGTCAAGGAATCAGTCCATTTCATTTCATCTAGGTTGTCACATTGTTTGGCATAGGGTTGTTTTAGTAGTCTTTTGTTATCCTTTTAATGTCCATGGTATCTGTAGTTCTGTTCTTGTCATTTCTGATATTAGTAATTTTTGTCCTCTTTGTCTTTTTCTTAGTTAGCTTGGATAGAGGCTTATCAATTGTATTGATATTTTCAAAGTGCCAACTTTTGGTTTCATTACTTCCCTCTCTTGTTTTTCTGCTTTTAATTTCATTAATTTCTGCTCTAACTTTTATTATTTCTTTCCTCCTGCTTACTTTGGATTTAATTTTCTCTTCTTTGTTTCCCTAAGGTATAGCCTTAGATGACTGATTGTAGATCTTTCTTGTATTCTAACGTATGCTTTCACGGTACTCCACAAACTCTGATGAGTTGTGTTTTCATTTTCATTTAGTGCAAAATATATTTAAACTTCTCTTGAGATTTCTTCTTTGACCCATATGTTATTTAGGAGTAGGTTGTTTAATATCCACATATTTTGAAATTTTCCAGCTATCTTTCTGTTACTGATTTCTAGTTTATTCCATGGTGGGCTGAGGGTAGAAACTGTAAGATTTCTTTTATTTTAAATTTGTTAAGGTGTTTTACAGACCAGCAGGTGATCTATCTTGGTGAATGTCCCAAGCAAGTTTGAGAATAATGTGTCTTCTACTGTTGTTGATGAAGTAATCTATAGATGTCCGTTATAGTGATTGATAGCGTTGTTTTCAGCTATGTCCTTACTAATTTTCTGCCAGCTAGATTCACCCATTTCTGACAGAGGAGTGTTGACATCTCCAGCTGTAATAATGAATTCATCTGTTTCTCCTGGCAGTTCTACAACATTTACCTCATGCATTTTGATGCTCTGTTGTTTGGTGCATACACATTAAAGTTTGTTATATCTTCTTAGAGAATTGACCCCTTTATCATTATGTAATGCCTCTCTTTCTCTCTCCATGTATATATTTATATATGTTTATATTTATGATTTTAAATAAGGACTGGTAGCAAAATATATATGTGTATATATATTTTTTCTTCCAGTCTATGATTTGTGTGGTCGGTAGGCAACTTCCAAGATGGCCCCCAGAAGATCTCTGCCTCCTGGTTTCATGCTTTTGTTTAGTTCCCTTCCCTTGAGAACTTTGTTACTTCCTTCTAATGAGTAGAACATGGCAGAAGTGATGATGTGATTCTTCCAAGAATAGGTTAGTTATGTAAAGGCTGTGGTTTCTCATTTGTTCTCTTTCTTTATCTCTCTCTCCTCTGTCTCCCTCATCATTTTCTCTGAGGTAAGACAGCTTTCCTATTGTCAGGACACTCAGGCACCATATAGAGAGATCCACTTGGCAAGGAAGTGAGTTATCCAGTGAGGACCTGACACCTGTTCCCAGTCACATGAGTGAGATGGGAAGTGGGTCTTTCAGCCGATTGCAGCTGCAGCCAACACTTTGACTGAGTTCAAAGTGTTGCGGCTGAGCTGCTCCCAGATGGGAGACCCTCGGTAACTCTGTGAGATAATATATGTGTTTGTTTTAAGCTACTAAAGTTTGGGGTAATTTGTTGTGCATTAATAGATATCTAGAACAGATTTTGGCTCCTGGAAGTGGGTGCTTCCATAACAAAATGCTAAAATGTAGGAGTGGTTTTAGAACCAGGCATTGAGCTTTGATGAGGTATTTGTGAAAGTCTAGGGTGCCTTGAGGAAGCTATTTATGGAAGCCCCATGGTCTTTGATAAGGGCTTACAGGAACGTGAGGGGCGTTTTCTTGGAAACTGTATAGAAGGGGACACCAGTTTTGTGGTGGCAGAAAGTTTGTTAATGCTATTGCCTGCGTTAATGGGGAAAGTAGGAATTACGGCTAATGAATTGAGATGTCTTGCTAAGGAGATTTCCAAGCAAAGTGTTGGAGGTGCCACCTGTTTTCTTTTTGATCCTTGTGGTAAAATGCAAGAGGATATAGATAAACTAAATTAAATGCTATTAAACAAAAAGGAGCCAGGAATCTGTGGTTTTGAAAATTCTCATTTTCTCCAGATGACAAATGGTGCTTTAATTAAGAGATGAGCTCTGGGCTTCCCTGGTGGCGCAGTGGTTGAGAGTCCGCCTGCCGATGCAGGGGACACGGGTTCGGGCCCTGGTCCGGGATGATCCCACATGCCGTGGAGCGGCTGGGCCCGTGAGCCATGGCCGCTGAGCCTGCGTGTCCGGAGCCTGTGCTCCGCAACGGGAGAGGCCACAGCAGTGAGACGCCCGCGTACCGCAAAAAAAAAAAAAAAAAAAAAAAAAGAGATGAGCTCTAAGAAAAGCTCAAATCCAGGGCACTGCTAGGAAAACGGGGAAAGAAATGAAGCCAAGGGTGTGACCATGAAATCCTTCGTTAAGATCTTAGAAGGATCTAAAGTGGTGCCTCAGCCATAAAAACTCTTTCAGAGAGAACAAGGCTGCACCCCAAGCCACTCACGCGATGGTGCCTCCGCGTGGCACAAGGACATCGTCTGCCAGCAGGATGCCGAAGGATAGAAGGAGTTGCCTCGAGGACCCCCAAGATTTGCAGGACACCTTCCAGGTTCTTAAAAGAGTTAAGTATGCGGAAGCAGCACCCGCTAGCCGTGAGGAGGACGGTGATAAATCAGAACGCGGAGAGGCCTTCCGGTCCCCAGAACTGTGGGTATTGGCAGAAGTCAGGGTGAGAGAGCTACTTAGCTAAAAACATTTTACACCTTTCGTGTAAAAGGAAAGATGGGCCAAATAGCAGAACTGAGAGCCCAGAGGGCAGAGCGAAGGGCCGGAGAGAATGATTCCCAGGCAGTCCAGGCACAATTAAGGAACTTGCAGAATTTCCCAGCTGGATTTGAAACCTGCTGTGGTTCAGTGACACCTTCGTGCTTCCCGTTTCCTTCCTTTGTGTGCAGGAATGTCTGTAGACATTATCTTATTCTTGACCCACCATTGTGTCTTGATGTGCGGGGATGCAAATAACTTCTCTCTTTAGTTCTACAAGTCTACAGATGGAGGAAAACTGTACTCAGTGAGCCACAGTTAAGCAACTACACCTGAGGAGCCTCACCCACACTTGGGCCTAATATAAACGATAAGATCCTAGACTTTGAGCTGATGCAGTAATGGGATGAGATTTGGGGAACCCTGGGATGGAATGAGGAGTGTATTATTCATGCGGGATAGAAATGAGTCAGATGAATAGAATACACAGAAATATGGGATATATTTCTGAGATTAGATTATGAAACAACTCTGGCTTCCACCTTGGGGTTTTTTTCTCCCCATCTCTCTCTCACTCTCTCTCTCTCTCTCTCTCTCTCTCTCTGTTTCTGTCTCTTATTGCTTATTCTGGAGGAAGTCAACTGCAGTGTCATTAGTACTGTCGAAAAGATGCTTTTCTTTTAATGAGCTTGGAAGTAGAACTTTTGAGTCTTGTCCGTGGACACGGGTGATCTTGGGAGTGGATACTCCCCCAGTTGAGCCTTTAGATGACCACAGCCCAGAATGACATTTGATTTCTGCCTCAAGAGAGACCTTGAGCCAGAACAACCCTGCTAAGCTGCTTCCACATTCCTGACCCACAGAAACTGTAAGATGATAAATGTTTTGTTGTTTTGTTTTGTTTGTTTTTGGTTTTTTGAGCCTCTAATTTTGGGGTAATTTATTAATCGGTAATAGATAACAGAGCTATTCTAGTTTCTTTGCATTTCCATGTAAATTCTAGAATTAGCTCATAAATATGTACCCAAAAAAAGAAAATCTGTGAGGATTTTGATTGGGTTTGCATTGACTGAATCTATATATCATATTTGGGTGAATTGATATCTTAACAGTATAGAATATTCCAATTCGTGACCAAAAATTATCTCTCCATTTATTTAGGCTTTCTTTAATTTTAAAATTAGTGTTTATAATTTTGTGCGAATATATCTTGTGCTTATTTTGTTAGATTCACACTGAAGCATTTCATTTCTCTGGCGCTATTGTAAATGGTACTTTTAAAATTTCAATTCCAATTGTTTATTGCTAGTATATAAATATTTTGTATGCCTACTTTGTATCCTGAAATTTTGCTAAGCTTATTTATTTATTTTGCGGTACGCGGGCCTCTCACGGTTGTGGCCTCTCCCGTTGCGGAGCACAGGCTCTGGACGCGCAGGCTCAGCGGCCATGGCTGATGGGCCCAGCCGCTCCGCGGCACGTGGGATCTTCCCGGACTGGGGCACGAACCCGTGTCCCCTGCATCGGCAGGCGGACTCTCAACCACTGCGCCACCAGGGAAGCCCAAGCTTGTTTATTGTTCTAAGAGATATTTTATAGATTCTTTGAAATTTTCTGTATAAACAATCATGAAGTCTTCTTAACTGGCATTATCTACTAAAGTTAAACATGTGACCCAGCAATTTTAGTTTACTTGGTATATTTGCAATATAAATCAGTACTTACAACCATCAAAAGATATGCAAAAGATTGCTCATAGCAGCTTGAGTTATAATAGCTCCCAAGGTGAAACAACTCAAATGGCTATGAACAGTAGAGAGCATAAATAAGTTCTGTATATCTATGTGATAGGATACTAGGCAGCAGTGGGAAAGAATGGAGCCCTGCTACGTGCAACAGCGTGGATGACTTTCACGGGCACTGCAGTGAGACCAATAAGCCAGACAAAAGAGCGTACATTATGTGATTCCATTTTTATAATGTTCAAAAGCAGACAAAAGCAGTTTATGTTATTAGAGATCAGAAGAGTCGTCACCCTCGGAGCAAGGTATTCATTGGAAAGGAACACAAAAAAGCGGGCCTTCTTTGGTTCTGAAAGTGTTTTCAGTCTTGACATGGATGGTAGTTTCACAGGGATTTTCATGAGAATCACTGAGCTGCACACTTAGTATTTGTGCATTACGGATGGGGATGGAGGAGATTGGACGACCTCATACGGAGATAGTGATCTTGGAGGTCACCGAGGGAGGGCAAATGATTACAGAGAGATGAGGGACGAGAACAGCCCCCCAGAGGGCACTAGCCTGAGTGAGAGAGTCCCACCAAAGTGTCTGGGTAGGATGGCCAGGGTCGTTTGGAAAGAACAAGTATCGCCAAAATAACATCAGACACTGAAGGGCAAGCTGGGCCTGACATGTACGACGCTGATACCCGTGATTAACAGAAGCTGGCTGATGTTTCCAGCAAAGACGGAGGGGCCAGACCAGACTGAAATTCTTGGGAGAAGCCACTCTTGACATCCCACTGGCAACTGAAAATAAACTGTAGTCCTTCCTATCCCTGGAACTTAGGAGAAACACCATGCATGGTTGGGTTGTCTGGAGGACGCAAACGCCACATTTGCGCATACGGCTAGCTCCAGTCCACACCCTAAAGAAGGCCATGTTCGAATGGGGGACTAAACAACAGCAGGTTATATCTGAGTCGCAAAAAGCAGCCGCTCTACCGTGCCCTTGGCCCTGATGATCCCCACTCAGTTATGACTCTGGAAGAATCTGTGAGTCACACTTTGCAGACCGGAGCTCATGGCTAAAGCCCGTGAGTGCCGCCCAGTGGCAAACACTGGGATTTTGGACCAGGACGGCTCCAGACCCAGCGGTGATGGTACACACCGTCTGAGAGCCAGTCACCAGTTGCTGTTGGGCATTGAGTGCGAGTGTCCCTGAGACTGAGGACGTAAAATGGTCCTGAAGCCGGGGATACCCATAATGTCTCGGGCGATGTCAGAGAAACACTGCGATACGGAGGGAGTTCCATGATGACCCGGAAATGGACACTCAGGAACACGCTGCCTGGGGGTGGGAGGACCGGTTCCTTGTATTCACGCGCTGGGAGCCTCTTCGCCTATGGCTGGCTTTAGGGCCATATGCAGAGTGGCCAGGTACCGCTGCCGCGCGGACAACTTCCTATGACCATCGCTTGATTGACCAACCGTAAGAGTCTTGGTTCAGGGAGGGAAGCATCCTGTCCCAGCACTCCAGGAGGCTGTAAATGGGTCCTGATGGGAAGAGACACTCCGGACAAGGCTTTGCACACCTGACGGTAGGTGGAAATGCTGAAACACTGTAAAAAGACTGGAAATAAGATACTGTACCGATTTGGACCGCGGAGCTACATTTCTTCAAACCAGGGAACACGCCTTACAGCCCACGGTGTCCAACAGTGGGCAAAGAGACACCGTATCCGGTGGATACATCATGTAGCATTTCATCCTCAGAGTAGTGGTTTGATGGGGAGTTGGAACGGGTCGTCGAAACACTTGTTTAAAGGGTACGTAGCACTGGCTCCCTCTCAGCATGAGGGAGGCCAGGAGAGGGTCCCTACTCAGTAGCCCCCTCCTTTGCTGGGGGAGGGGGAGGGGAGATGCAGTTCTCAACTTTCCTTTTCCTGTGCAGTGGTCCTGGGACCAGGGCTGCCACTGCAGGTACTGGAAGCAGGGAAGGCCCCTCAGCAAGAACCTATAAGGGTGCTTTAAACCTTTAGGCCAGAATTTCCGAGGGAGATGGGGTGAATTGTGCCCCATTGTCTCTGGAAGCATTGGAGCAGGCGGGGAATGCAGTGGTGTGGTCGCTGGTTGAGGAGGCCCATGGACTCTGCCCTTCGGTGCCCCCCCATGTTGGGGGAGCTGGCTGAGGGGGAGGCCCTTGCTGGACTGGCATTGCTGCCAGGATTCTGGAGTAGCACAGGGGCTGAAACTAATGTCCCTTGCAAAGGTGGAAAAGTTTGGACTAAAATCGATGACAAATGGAGAGAAAGAAAGATAATACCTGAGGGCAAAGGAATGCATAAATGTCATCTGCAAGGAGGGAAGTCCAGATAGCCTCCCAAATTGGACACGGGAGACCCCCTGTGACTTTGAGAGAACAAACATTTCTTGGACAGTGCCAACCTAAAAGAAAATGTGAACGAGCAAGACTGATAAGGGAGAAGGCATCTCTCCATTAATAAGGAGTAACTTCCCTCTATCAGCACCATGGACCAACTTAGGTCACACGTCTACCTGAAGCTGAACTCTCTCCAAGGCAACACTGTGAGCTGGTTTTCTGAATTCTGGGTTCTTGTGCATCTGTTGAGGGCAAATGGGTGTAACAACCACGCTTAGTAAACAGGCTTAGACTAGTTAATACTCTCCCAGGAGTTAGGAACAGGTGGTCTTGCCCCAAGTCCCATGGACTCAGTAGGGAAGGGATGGGCCCCCAGACAGACTGGTGCCCAGGACTTCTGTTCATCAGAAGAAATTAGTGAGAGGATGAAGAATGGAGAATATACCAATATACAGAGTGGAGAATATACTTGTAATACAAATAAATTACCAAAAACACCTGAAGTTATGAACACAGAATTCAAATCAATGAAAGAAATACAGTGAGTTCAATTAAAAACAAGTAAAAGACTTAAGTCTTTCACCAGGGGGTAAGAGGATGGGGGGAAGGAGGGGAGGGATGAACTGGGAGACTGGCAGTGACACATACACACTACTATATATAAAATAGGTAACTAATAAGGACCTACTGTGTAGCACAGGGAACTCTACTCAATACTCTGTAATGACCTATATGGGAGAAGAATCTAGAAAAGAGTGGCTACATGTATATGTATAACTGATTCACTTTGCTGTGTACCTGAAACTATCACAACATTGTAAAGCAACTATATTCCAATAAAAATTTTAAAAAAAAACAAGTAAAAGACTTAAGTAGGGGCTTCCCTGGTGGCGCAGTGGTTGAGAGTCTGCCTGCCAATGCAGGGGACACGGGTTCGAGCCCTGGTCTGGGAGGATCCCACGTGCCGCGGAGCAACTAAGCCTGTGTGCCACAGCTACTGAGCCTGCACTCTAGAGCCCGCAAGCCACAACTACTGAGCCCATGTGCCACAACTACTGAAGCCTGCGTACCTAGAGCCCATGCTCTGCAACAAGAGAAGCCACTGCAATGAGAAGCCCGCGCACCACACGGAAGAGTGGCCCCTGCTCACCGCAACTACAGAAAGCCCATGTGCAGCAATGAAGACTTGATGCAGCCAAAGATAAAATAAAATAATAGATAAATAAATTAAAAAAAAAGACTTAGTAGTTGTTTCTGAAGAAAGAGAGCCAGCTGGACGCTAAGTGTATGAGCAGGGGCCCAACTTTACCTGCAGCTGTAGGGAAATGCACGCTGATGTAAGAAGACATCATCCAAGTGGACAAGAACATAAAAATGTGAGCTCGATCCACACTCTTCGTTAGTTGCTTAGCTTCTATTGCGTGGACGTAGTACAATTTGCTTATTAAAGGACATCCGAGTTATTTCCAGCTTTTAACGGTTATGAAAAGAGCTGCTGTAAACATTCGTGCATAGGTTTTTGTGCAAATATACTTAGCTTTATAAGAAACTGCTGAGCTGTTTCCCAGGGTGGCGGTACGACCAGAGTTGCAGCGGCACCAGCAGTGTCCGGGAGTTCCAGTCTCCCTGCATCCTGGCCAGCGGTGAGGTTGTGGCTAATGGAGGTGCACACTTTCTCCTGTGCTTTTGGCCGTCCTTTTATCCTCTTTGATGAAGCGTCTGTCCGCCCATTTTGTAATCGGCCGTCCTTTTTTCATTCCATTGGCTTTCCCGAGAGCAGGAAAGTCACTGGCAAGTTGGGGTATTTCTTTACAAGCATGACAACCTCCCTCTGCATGCTCCTCCCCATGTCCAAGCTCGGTGATTCTCCATCAAGGGCAGCCCCAGACTCACTGGGCAAGGACAGGTCTCTAGGTCACTCCTGTTCTCCAGCCAACACAAAACCATCTTCTGGAAACGTTTGCAAGACGGGCCTGTTTAGCCTGAGACTAACACAATGGTGTGTGTGTGTTGATTACATAGATGGGGGAAAGGTTCTTATGCCAGAAACTCAAATTTCCCTGCCCCTTTGTGAGTAATAACATCCATGAACCCTGAGGTAGGGCAGGGTCCCCACCGAGTCCATCGCCCCGGACCACGCCGCGGTCATGGCACATGCAGCACCCCTGCCCCCAAGCCGGAGTCATACCCCTCCCCAGCTCCAAAGGAAGGGGTAGCGTAGGTCTTGGTAAGGACAGTGCTGTGTGGCTGGAGACTGAGTGGATTGGCGAGGAAGCGCGGTCAGGGGCCAGGACACCTGGACAGGGCACAGGGAGTGTCAGCAGCGAAGCCCAGCGGGGCTGTGCCCCCAGCAGACGTCACGAGCAGGACCAGAAGCCCGGGACGGGAGGGGAGATTCCGCGCTAGTTGGTGATGTGGGCAGTTACATCTCCGTGGAGGGGTGAGTGGACCCTGGAGCCCCGCATCTGTGCACGATGGGGAAATGGCCAACAGCCGTTCTTCCGGCGCCGCCTTTGAACAGGCAGATGTCAGAGTCAGGCCGGCTGCTTCAGGACAGGCCAGGCCACGCTGGGGGCCGCCCGCTCCGGGCCCAGTGGGCAGAGAGGAGCGATGCCCAGCCTGCGGTGGGCTCGGGGAGGCCAGGGACACCCGCGGCTCTCCAGGTAGGTTTCCGTGGGGTCCTGCCCCTCGGTGAAGTGGCCGGTCTGGCTGCCTCTGGACCTCGTCCCTCGGAGGGAAGTGTTTGGGGCGGGGCCGGGGTTGAGAGGTCCCTGATCTCACAAGGTGGGGGCTTCCTCCCCGCGTGCTTCACCCCACTGCACCCCGCATCTCCAGCATCCTCCCCCCTGAGCTCTGAAGTTCTCCACCGAGGGGCACTCTTGCCACCGCCCACTTCGTCCTCCCCCCAGGAGACTCCTCCCACTCTAGGAACATGCGGGAACCCCTGCCGAAGGTCTGCTTGTCCCTGCCCGCCACCCCAAGCTACTTACAGGATGCTCTCCATCTCTCTCCCCAACACATGCCTGCCTGCCCGGGCCCCCTCCCGTTCCCTCCTGTCCTCACAAGGAGTCTGCTGAAACGGGACATGGAGGGACGTTTCCAGACAGGAACACTCTTTGTGTCTATTCGCCGTTTGCTGCAAAGCCAGAGCGGGTGTTGGTGGGAGAGGGGGGCGCAGGCTGGTGCTGTCTCCACTTTGCTCACGTCCCTTGTCGGGGTGCCCTGAGTCTCAGTGCAAGGGACCCCCGATCTGGGGGAGAGCTACCCCCACCGCCGCCCCTCCGGCCCCGCATCCTCCCCCCCGGCCCCCCCTCCCCCCCCCCCTGCCCTGCGTCCTCCCCTCCGGCCCCCACATCCTCCCCTCCTGCCCTGCATCCTCCCCTCTGCTCACCCGCCTCCTCCCCTCCGGCCCCGCATCCTCCCCTCCTGCCCCGCATTCTACCCTCTGGCCCCCATATCCTCCCCTCCTGCCCCGCATCCTCCCCTCCGGCCCCCACATCCTCCCCTCCTGCCCTGCATCCTCCCCTCTGCTCACCCGCATCCTCCCCTCCTGCCCTGCCTCCTCCCCTCTGGCCCCTGCATCCTCCCCTCTGCTCACCCGGCTCCGACCCCCTTCCACTGTCTCCCTCAATCCCACTGTGTCTGGCCCTCATGTAAACTTCCACTGATCCCCTCTCTGATGAGGCTGGAAATGACCACACATTTCCCTCATAACTGGGAACTTTGAGAGCAACAAGAAATGCAGAGGAACCTAAGAGTCACTTCCTTGAAACACTCTGCTCCGGCCCAGCAGACTAAGGGCTGCTGCGCATCTCAGCGTGAAAGCCAGTGGCTTCCCCATGGCCCACGAGGTTCTGCTGACGTCCCCCCTTCCTTGGTGACAGAGCCCCCAACCACTGCTCTGTGTCACTCTGCTCCAGCCAGGCTGTGTCCTTGCCGCCCTCCACGCACCCAGAGGTGCCCCGGTGTCCCCCCCTCCCCCTGTAGCCCCCTGGCCAATCCTCACCCCGTAGGGACTTTGCCCCTGGGTCGGTGTCGCCTTCTCACTGATACTTGCTCCCCACGGCCCTAACCCGGACCCGCCTTCCGGTCTCACTCTCCACCTCCGTACATCCTAAGCAGCTTATCTGCGTGTTATGAGTGGTGTTTACTGTCCTGTCTGCTTCCCTGCCCTCCCTAGAACTTACATTTCATGGAGGCAGAAGTTTCCGACCGTTTTCTCTCCCCATCGACCCCAAGTACCTTGAAACCATCACTTCCCAATAGTGGGCGCTCAGTATCAGATGGATGGATAAGTAGGGGCCCCTCCCCTGCTTCCTCCGTGAGGTCTGAACATTGCGACCCTACTCACTGGGTCTCTACATGGTGGTCCCTCAGATCCAACACGTCCCAAAACAAGGTCTTCCTCCTCCTTTCTCTCACAAGTGTGCACCTCCCTTCTGCACCCAAATCCTGAGCTCTCCCTTTGGGGGCATCTCATAGCAGCGCTGGGAGCCCAGGGAGCCCTCGGGAGGAGATCACAGCTGAGACCTGACGGACGCCCAAGTTCCGCTGGTGACGGGGCGGCAGGGCTACCTGAGGTCAGCAAGGGGCTCTCAGGGACTGAACGTGATTCCTCGGGCAGGACGGGGACAGACAGGAGCGAGGGGGCAGCAGAGGGCTTTGCTCAGGAGAGCGGCGTTTGGACGGATGCGGCTGGGAGAGGGATCTGCGTGCAGTTCTCTGCCCCGCGCAGGGTGGACCAGATGGAGTCAGGGACTGTGGAGGAGGACCAGTCAGAGTTTTGGTTACGATCATTCCGGTGCGGTGATGGAGCCCGAATTCGCGGTGGCTGGAGGAAGCCCACGAGGGTGGCGGCAAGGGAGCCTGCTGGAGAGACGTGAGGCTGTGGGAGGGGTGGGACCGGCCTTGTCTTAGCCGCGGGGGTAAGGAGAGCCGAAGCTTGGTGTCCGCCCGGGCAGCGGGGTAGATGGTGGTGCCCTGGTCCGAGATGAACACGAGGAGGGCGTGGACTCCAGGGCCCGTGGAGGCCTCCTGTCATCGGCTGGACGCACGGGTGGGATCTGCAGACAGACAGGGCGGTGCGGGCGTCATCTGGTGGAGACTGGAGGTGGGTGGCTTTGCTGAGTGTGGACAGTGAGAGCAGAAGGCTGGGGCCACAGCACCAAATGCGGAGGCGAGGCGAGTGGAGACGGAACGAAACATCCCCCAGAAATTAGGGAAGGGCTGGTTACTGGCATCTGGGGGGCCACCGGTCCGCGGCGTGTGGGGACAGAAGCCAGGTGGCTGCGGGCCGAGGGGGCAGGAACCCAGACCATGGCTGCCCATGAGCATTGATGGACGAGAGGGGTCCAGGCGTGACAGAGATGCCAAGTCGGGGGGACGTCTGGGGACTCAGCGGAGACAGGGGCAAACAGGAGAGCCCGGAGGAGAGAGGGCGGGAAGCATGTGCCCAAGGAGACTGGTTGCGGGGCGTGAGCAGAGCTGCAGGGGTGGCTCGGCTCTGAGGCAGGAGCCCCGCACCCCACAGCTGGAGCCAGACCACAAAGGAGCTGCAGGTGCTGCCCGCTGAGAGGGCCATTCTCGCCCTGCCCAAGGGTCCAGCCCTTCCAGGTGCACGGGGACATGGAAGCTGCCCCAGCCCTTCCAACTGTTCAGGAGAAGCAAGAAATCTGTGCTTCTGTGTGGAATGTGCTGATTTTCCAAAACGATGATCAAAGTGAGGGTGTAGGGCTTCCCTGGTGGCGTAGTGGTTGAGAGTCCGCCTGCCGATGCAGGGGACGCGGGTTCGTGCCCTGGTCCGGGAAGATCCCACATGCCGCGGAGCGGCTGGGCCTGTGAGCCACGGCCACTGGGCCTGCGCGTCCGGAGCCTGTGCTCTGCAACGGGAGAGGCCACAGCGGTGAGAGGCCCGCGTACTGTAAAAAAAAAAAAAAAAAAAAGTGAGGGGTGTAAAGAGTTTTCTGTTATAAAACGTGTAGGATAAAAAGGGTCGTAATAACTCAATGGTGTCTGGGAGGGACCTGCAGCGTTGCTCAGGCTTCATTTAAATTCTCCCTCTGCCCCGCCATGAAACCTGCCCCCCAGGTATTCTTAAAATGTTGCTCATCTAAATCTTTCACTTATTCTCTAACAACCAAAGCTCAAAGGAAACCGAGGAGCAGGCAGGCCCCTGGCGAGTCGATTATGCCTCCACGCTTGCCGGCCATGCTCTCTGCTCCACTGGTGTCCGTGGACAAGGAGGCTGGGACTGCTGGGCTGCAAGTACTGATGCTTTATCCAGCGGAGGTTTGCTTTCTGATGTAACATACAGAGAAAAGAGTCATTTCGTTTTTTAACAAATATTTAACCTACGACCTTGGCATCACTTATTAAGCAATCCACGCTTTCCTCACTAATTATATCCCATGAGCTCTGGTTTAGGACTTTCTACACTGTTTCCACACTGGCCCATTGACTAAATGGCAGTACTCATTATTTTTAACATTTATTTTACTAAACTATCAGTTCCATTTTATTGTATTTTCTTATCTCCAAAATAGCAAGTCCACTTCATTAATCCTCTCCTTTCTTTTTCATGAATTTTATTTGCTATTCCCATCTGTTCATACTTGCAGATGATTTTAAGAATTATTTCATTCTGTTCTTTTAAATTAATTTATTTGTTTTTATTTTTGGCTGTGTTGGGTCTTCTTGCTGTGCACGGCTTTCTCTAGTCGCGGTGAGCGGGAGCTACTCTGTTGTGGTGCACGGGCTTCTCATTGCGGTGGCTTCTCTTGTTGCAGAGCGCGGGCTCCAGGCGCACGGGCTCAGTAGTTGTGGCACGCGGGCTCAGTAGTTGTAGCTTGCTGGCTCTAGAGCGCAGGCTCAGTAGTTGTGGTGCACGGGCTTAGTTGCTCTGCGGCATGTGGGATCTTCCCGGACCAGGGCTCGAACCCGTGTCCCCTGCATTGGCAGGCGGATTCTTATCCACTGTGCCACCAGGGAAGCCCTTCATTCTGTTTTAAGAAAAATAAAATTTGGTGAGATTTCAACTATAATCGAATTAAATTTTAAAATCCATTTGGAAATATTGATAGCTTTACCATATATTTTTCTCATCAAGGAACGTCTTTGTTATTAATTGCTGGATATAGGAAGACAGTTATAATATCAGTTTTGAAATCCCTTAATTATAATAAGGTTCTGGATTTTCTAAGTTAAAAGCCATGTTATTGGATAGGGAGGCTGGGAGGGAGACGCAAGAGGGAGGGGATATGGGGATATATGTATATGTATAGCTGATTCCCTTCGTTACACAGGAGAAACTAACACACCATTGTAAAGCAGTTATACTCCAGTAAAGATGTTAAAAAAATAAAATAAATAAAAGCCATGTTATCTGGAAATAATGGTAATTTTGTCTACTTTCTCCTTTCTGTAGTAGGTAGCAGAGGGCAGTGTTG
The DNA here is from genome assembly GCF_003676395.1 of Aethalodelphis obliquidens. Classification (NCBI taxonomy): domain Eukaryota; kingdom Metazoa; phylum Chordata; class Mammalia; order Artiodactyla; family Delphinidae; genus Aethalodelphis; species Aethalodelphis obliquidens. The sequence continues at coordinate 1,230,037 of NW_020837946.1, forward strand.
TTGTGTAGTGGTGGTTAAGAAGAAGACTCATCTTCATCCTGATCTCAGTGGGACGGGAGTGATGCTGGTGTCAACCACAGGGATGTTACAGGCTGTTGGTTAAGAGATTATTATTATTTTTTTTACCTGATGTCATGATTTATCAGAAGCCATTGCTAAAAGAATCTACAACAAATGGTACTGAGATTTTTTTGGTTTTAAATTTTTATTGGAGTCTAGTTGATTTACAAGGTTGTGTTAGTTTCAGGTGTACAGCAAAGTGATTCAGATAAATATATATATAATGTGTATATATATCTATTCTTTTTCATTCTTTTCCATTAGAGGTTATTACAAGATATTGAGTAGAGTTCCCTGTGCTATACAGTAAGTCCTTGTTGTTTGCCTATTTTATATATAGTAGTGTGTATCTGTTAATCCCAAACTCCTAATTTATCACCCCCCTTTCCGCATTTGTAACCATAAGTTTGTTTTCTATGTTGAGTCAGAGATTATTTATATATGAAAATAAACCCCTTATTTGGGGATGACAAATGTATAACAAGTTTGGAATGGTTTTTAATCTAAGCCTTTCCACAGCAGCTGGGCTCCCGTGTGATCATTTTGGTCACTTTGCCAGCCTGGCAGCCTCCCTGCACTCCGAGCGGCGGCACGCTGGCTTGTCTGCAGCGTGTGCCCTCCTCATGTGCTGCTGGGTGCTACTTGCTGGCTTTTTATCTGATTTTTGTAACTATAGTAAAAAAAAAAAAAGAAAATTGGCATAGAGTTCTCCTTTTGTGCAAAGGAATTTGCCACTTTGTGAAATGAATTGGGAGGAAATTCCCATGCCCTGTGACAGTTTACAAAACATGAGGAAGCTCTGCTCCTGGTATAAAGGGAAGATTCGTGCTGCTGAAGCATCTGAGGCCACTGGCTTTCTCTGAAGCACCCCGAACAATTCTTGTGTTTATATTGTCGTGATGTTGAGGTTTCTGTCTTCACTTGTCAGTGCTCTCGGAAAGTGGTGACTTTGAGGCTCTAACACTGACCATTGCATGACCGACTGCCTTTAGGAATCGCCTAGGCTCTTGGTGTGTCATTTTCCTCATCTGTAAAATGAAGCTATAAAAAGAACCACTGGGCTTCCCTGGTGGCGCAGTGGCTGAGAGTCCGCCGGCCGATGCAGGGGACACGGGTTCGTGCCCCGGTCCGGGAGGATCTCACGTGCCGCGGAGCGGCTGGGCCCGTGAGCCATGGCCGCTGAGCCTGCGCGTCCGGAGCCTGTGCTCCGCAACGGGAGAGGCCACAGCAGTGAGAGGCCCGCGTACCGCAAAAAAAAAAAAAAAAAAAAAAAAGAACCACTGCGTAAATCTTTGCCTTTTCTTCTGGCCAATACTGTTTATTTTGTGAACTTTCATTTTATAGCCTGTTAGAATAGTGTCAGGGGGCAACCAGAAACTCTAACTGTCCATCTTAACAATTCCAAATTTCTAGCCCACACCCAAATGGGTTGACTTTTTTCTCTTGTTGACATCCCTCGGGAAGAGCCGCAGCCTTGGCGTTTGAGGACCCGGTGTGCACTGGTGCTGCCACGACCTTGCGTAAGTCGTTGAACTGTCCACTGTGAGCCTCAGATTTTCATCTGAAGAATGTGAGCCTTGTTCTCCCAGGGCCGTGGTGAGGATTACAGGGGGGGTTTATGTGGATACGTCTGACACTTGATAAGGGCTAGGTGCTCCTTTATGGCATTGAGGCTGGCTCTGGGGGACCCACCTGCAGGATGGAGAGAGCGTGCTGGCGCGGCCACCGGACTGCTCTGGAAACACTGCATGTAGGAGCCCTGTTTTCATGCCCCCTTCACTCCCCCATCACCCCGTCACGTGCTGGACAGGTGGCCTCTCCCTCAGCGACAGGTCCCTCGAGAATGTTCTGGACTCCTCCCCTCTGCCGCCCAGCCACCCTCTGCCTTCTGTTTTCTCTCCTCCAGAATCGTGTTGACACCTCCCCTTGCTGATACTCCCTCCAGATCTTTTTGATGTTATGGGGTTTTATCTTTTTCTTCCTTTACCATATTTTAAGGGGGCCTTGACATGGTGCAAAGACAGACACGTGACCACTCTCCCCTCTTGGCCTGGGAGGCTGCTTCTGCTCCTGCAGACCCCCAGCCCTGTGGAGGGACCGCATGGGTCTGGGGTCTGGTTAAGCTGGCTGCCACACACCCCAGCATCCCATGAGCCCTCCTGGTGTCCCTTCCTCTTGTACAGTTGTCTCTGAAACCAGGTGAAAGGCCAAGCACCTACTAGTGTAGATGACCCTGTGGCGAAGGGCTGTGCGTCCTTACTGTTGTTAGATTCCTTGGGAAAGTCTGGGCTATAAGAGCAATTAGATGCTTTCAAGATTGCCTGGGGGAGAAAAAGGGCAGCGTGTTCTGGAGGCCCACGGGTCACCAGGAGACCTAGAGCTGCCATGTTCAGTGGTAAAAGCTTAACTTGGAGACACTTTCTGCTCTCCTGCTGCTCCAGGAGCCAGCTGTCCCCTCCTTGGGCCAAAATTCACCCCCAGGCTGAGCTGTGCTTTCTTCCCCAGCTGTCCTCGGCCCTCATCTGGCACGAAGCTGGTTTGCAGCCCTGGGCTCCCCACACGGAAGGATGAGGGGAGAACGTGACTGAGGTCGGCACCTTCATGCTGGTGGGCTTCCTCACGGCCCCGGCTGCCTCCCTCTTCGTGCTGGTGGAGAACCTGGCCGTCATCCTCACCATCTGGGGCAGCTCCTCCCTCCACAGGCCCATGCACTACTTTCCGGGCATCCTGTCGTCCCTGGAGATCTGGTACGTTTCTGACACCATCCCTAAGATGCTGGACGGCTTCCTCATGCAGCGGGGACGCATCTCCTTCGTTGGCTGCATGACTCAGCTCTACGTCTTCAGCTTCCTGGTGTGCACCGGGCGTGTGCTCCTGGCCTCCATGGCCTGCGACGGCTACCAAGCCATCATAACCATGGGGCTGTGCGTCCAGCTGGTGGCCTTCGCCTTCGTGAGTGGCTTCACCATCTCTGTGATCAAGGTCTCCTCTATCTCCAGCACCATGTTCTGTGGCTCCAATGTCCTGAAGCACATCTTCTGTGACATCTCCCCCATCCCCAAGCTGGCCTGCATGGACTTCTCGACCACCGAGCTGGTCGGCTTCGTCCTGACCTTCAGCATCCTGGTGTTCCCGCTCGTGGCCACCATGCTTTCCTATGGACACATCACCCTAGCCGTCCCGCGCGTCCCCTCGGCCACGGCCGTCGGCGAGCCTTCTCCACCCGCGCCTCCCACACGGTCACCACCTTCTACATGGCCTTGATATTCATGTACGTCTGGCCCCAGGCCATGGATTCCCGGAGCTCCAACAAGCTCATCTCTGCTGTTTACACTGTCCTCCCCCCAGTCATCAACCCCTTGATCTACTGTCTGAGGAACAAAGAATTCAAGGATGCTCTGAAAAAGGCTCTGGACTTAGGTCAACTTTCACAGTAGCACAGTTAAATGTCCTGTAGTCTAATCTGTGGTGATAATAAAAACAACACCTTATAGGACACTTTACTTTCTTTAATAGTGACAATTTATGTAATTAATTAGTTTATTTCTGGCTGTGCCACGCAGCTTGCAGGATGTTAGTTCCCCCACCAGGAATCGAACCCGCACCCTCAGCAGTGAAAGTGCAGAGTCCTAACCACTGGACCACTAGGGAATTCCCACCTTAGGTTTTTTTTTTTTTTTGTGGTACGTGGCCACTTGCAGAGCACAGGCTCCGGACGCGCAGGCTCAGCGGCCATGGCTCGCGGGCCCAGCCGCTCCGCGGCACGTGGGATCTTCCCGGACCGGGGCACGAACCCGCGTCCCCTGCATCGGCAGGCGGACTCTCAACCACTGCGCCACCAGGGAAGCCCCCACCTTAGGTTTTTTAAAGTAAATTTTAAAATGAAATTTAGCAAACCTACAGAACTGTGAATAAATAATAAATAATAAAAAGTCTTCATCCGGATTTGGTTTCACAAAAGAACCACACTTATGTCACCAGCACCCAGATCAAGAGTCAGAAGCTACCCTCACGGCCCGTCCCCAAGATTTCCACTATCCAGACTTCTAACACCAGATACTACTTTTTGACGTTTTTATGAATAAAACCATGAAGGATGATTTTACGTTTGACTTCTTGCATTCATTATGATGTTTGAGTGAATCCTCAATGTTTCTGCATGTAGCAATAATACATGCATCTAATGTGTAATATCCCACAGTACAAATACATCACAACACGTTTATGCATTTTACTGTTGGGGATAGAATTATGGGTACTGCCTATTACGGATAGCGCCGCTATAAATAACTGATTTGTGTCTTTTCATGAATGTACATACAGTTTTGTGAGCTGTGTGCTAGGCCAGACCTACGTACATAAAGGCTACGCCTACAGTTCCTGCAACAAAAGATTCATGTATGATCAGGCTTCATAGAAACGGCGAGACTGTTTCCCCAAGTGGGTGCGTGGGAATTCCGGTAGCTGCATATCCTTGCCGACACTTGGCACGCTAAGCATTCTCTATTTGCCTTTCTTCTGGGGTTGCAGAAGAAGTTCTCTCTGCAACCTTAACTCGCATTTCCAATGACCAAGGCTGCTGGGCACTTCTGTAAGTTTAGTGGTTTAATGTCCTTCCGGATGTGCCCTTTCTGGAGGGCTCTTGCAATCAGGTCTTTTGCCTATTTTTATATTGAGTCACTTTTTCTTTTTAACATGCAGGAGTTCTTACATATTCTGGGTCCATGCCCTCTGTTGGTTATATTTACTGCAAAACTGCCCTAGTGGCTGGGCTTGCCTTTCATTCTCTTAATGGTGTCTTTTGATGAAGAGAAGGTTTTTATTTTGATGTCCAATTTGTTCATTTTCCCCGTTTATAGTTAGCCCTTTATTTTCCATCTGTTTGCCTCCAAGATCATGAAGATATTCTCCTGTTTAATTCCAGAAGCTTTGTTGTCTTACCTTTCATGTTTAGATTCAGTCCATCCAAAACTGATTTTTATTTATGGTATGAGATATGGGTCAACATTAATTCTTTTCTATAGGGATATGAAATTGACAGGAACCCACTATTTATTGAAAAGACCATGCTTTCCCCTCCGCAACCTCACTCTTTTCATAAACCAAATACCTATCTATCTATCTATCTACCCTTATCTCTTTTTGTACTCCTCATTCTGTCCCATTGGTCTGTTTGTCTATTCCTGCACTAATACCATGCTGTTGTAATTACTACAGCTTCCTCATATATCTTGATACCTGGTAGTAAATCCTCTGTCCTCGTTCTTTTTCTTCAAGGTCGCCTTGGTTATTCTTAGTCCTTCCCAATGGGGGTTGGGGGAGATACAGTTTAGAATCAGCTTGTCGATTTCAACAAAAGAAAACTTGGGGGGCTTTTTATTGGGATTCTATTAAATCTATAGATCAATTTGGAGGTAACTGTCCTCTACAATTTTGAGACTTCTGATCCAAGAATACGGCAAATCCTCTCTTCATTTGCAAGTCCTTCAATTTCTTGATATACTTTTGTGGTTTTCAGTGTAGGGCTCTTTCACATGTTTCTGGGGATTTGAGTTTTTTGGGTTTTTTAAACAAAATTCTAACACAAATGACATCCTTTCTTTTAAATTTTTAAAGTTAAAATTAAAAATTTTTATCTCTCTTGTTGCTGGTACATAGAACACAATGTTTTAAACTTTCTTCTTGAAACAATTACAGATTTACAGGAAGTTTCAAAGAAAGATGGAGGGAGGTTCTGTGCACCCTTCACCCTGTCTTCCCCGATGACACTGTCCTACATGATGGTAGCCTCCACACTGGGACACTGACTTTGATGCAATCCATGGAACTTAGATTCTACCAGTTATACATGCATTCACCTATGTGCGTGCACCTGTGTGTGTGTGCGTGCACATGCACGCAGATACGCTTGTAGCTCTATGCTATTTTGTCAGCTGTGTAGCTTCGTGGACCACCACCATCAAGATATGGAACGTTTCCATCACAACCCCCCATTCCCTAGCCTCTGGTGACCACTAATCTGTTCTCCATCTCTATATAATTTTGTTATTTCAGGGATGTTACTTAAGCAGAATTACATTGTATGTAATCTTCTGAGATGGACTCTCTTCACTCAACATAATTCTCTCCAGGGGTCCAGGCTGTTGCCTGTATCAACAGTCCATTGGTTTTTCTAGCCGAGCAGTGTTCCATGGTATGGATGTACCACACTTTGTTTAGCTGTTCACCTTTGAAGAACAGGTGGGTGGTTCTCAGTTTTTAGCTGCTAGGAATGAAGCTGCTACGAACGTTCATTCGAGTTTCTCTGTGAACCTAAATTTTCATTTCTCTGGGGTTAATGTTTAAGACTGTAATTGCTAGGCTGTATTACAGTTCATTTTTAGTTTTACACCTTTTCTAATTTGGAAACTGCTAAACTGCTCTTTAGCAGAGCGGCTGTACCTTCTCACATTCTTACTAGCAGTGTATGCGCGAACTAGCTTCTCTTCATCTTCTCCACCATTTGGTGTTATCACTATGTTTTTCATTTGGCCTTTCTGATAAGTGTGAAGTGGTATCTCATTGTGGATTTAATTTACATTTTTCTAATGGCTGATCACGTTGAACATCTTTTCATGTGCTTATTGGCTATGTGTATAACCTCTTCAATGAAATGTCTGTTCATGTCTTTTGCCCACTTTTTAATTGGATTACTTCTTACTGTTCAGTTCTGAGATTTCTTTATGTGTTCTAGATGCAAGTGCCTGGTCACACCTGTGGTTTGCAGGTGTCCACCTCCACCCCCATCCCCACAGTTGCTTTTTCATCCTCTAAGGGTTTCTCACAGAGCAAAACTTTTTAAAAATTTTGATGAGGTCCAGTTTACCAATTTTTCCTTTTTTGTATTATGCACTTGGTGTCAAGCCAAAGAATTCTTTCCCTAGTCCTAAGACAGTGATGTCCTATATTTAATTTAAGGTTATTTTGTTTCCTACTGGGATCGCTCTCCCGTTTTCGCTAGGGCATCAGTAAAAGTTGTTAAACACAGAACTTTTTCTTGGGAAGTGAGATGAAGGATGTGTGTTTGCTTGGGGTGAAGCAGGAAAGACAACCGGAGTGCTGGAGGGAAGATGCAAATGATGTGGACAGTGACACAAGGCCAGAGAGTCTGACAGGGAGGTGTCCCCGCCCTCACCCCCCCGGACTTCTCAGACGCGCTGGCAAGGACACGGAGCTTCTCAGACACATCAGAATATAGAGCCACGCCTTGGGTAACAAGCGGTGATTCCACAGGGCTGGATGACTTAGGGCTACCTGGTCACGCCTGCTCATCCAGCTGTATTTGAGGTGCACCTGTGATGTGTTAGGAGCTTTGCTTGGGGCTGGGGGCACAGTGGTGTAGGATCTGGAAGTGGCCCATGCTGCCGGACAATGCAGGGTGTAGAACACTATTCTCTCGATGTGGCTCATTGACATCAGAATTAGCTGGAAGCTTGTTAAACACATTTTAGGGCCCATCTCAGATCTTCTAAATCAGACCCTCTGGCACTGGGGACTAGGAATCTGTATTCTGGACAAGCAGGGATTCTCTTATTAGAGAAACAGCCATTGAAAGGACCTTCGTTTTTACAACTCCATGATCATTCTGAAAAGTTGAAAACCAAATGAAATTTAAACAAAAGTTAGGGTGTTAAAAACAATAAGCCCGCGGAGGAGAGTGAGGATCTTAAAGGCTTTTCAAACGGCAGCCTGGTAGGTAAGAAATCTCACATTAAAGTCACCTTCTAACCTGAAAGGAACTGAGGCCCCCGGTCATTGGATCATTGAGCTTTTAACAGGGGAATGAGGACAGCTTTTGTTTGCATGTTACTCAAGGTGTTGACAACACCAGGCCCGCCAAGGGGTATGAGACCTCTTAGACCTGGAGTCACGAGCCAGGCGGGGAGATGGGCCCTGGAGAGGCGGAGGATGCGCGGACCTCAGCCAGGCCGGCCCTGCTGGACAAGCGCCGTGGGTCGGGAAGGTCAGTCTACGGTCCTCCTTCAGAGCCTCTCGGACGCCCGCGCTCGTCCTGGGTCGCTCTCACGCCGGCCCTCCTTTCACCCCCCGCCCCTAGCCCCAGGCCGCCTTCCTAGCCTCGGGTGGTTTGTGAGCTATGGAGACACTTTCAAGGAGGTGGTTTTGAAGTCCGCACCTGCCGGTCTAGGGAGTTTGGGAGGGTGGGGCGCGTCCTGGACGCGGGATGTGCTGCAGCAGTAACTACGAGGTCTGGGGCGGCCTCGGCTCCCCGCACTGCGCGTCCTCAAAACCGGGCAGTGGGCAGGCCTCCCCTCGGAGCCCGGGCGGCGGGAGACCCTCCCCTTGGAGCCCGGGCGGCGGGCGGGCGGGCACTACAAGGTCCAGAGGAGGCGGACGCCAAGAGAGACCCGAAGTTAATCAGCCCCCAGCTGCGCTCTGCGCGCCTGCGTCCGCCGTCCGGAAGTTCCCGATAGGCGCTGCGCGGACATCCCGGCAGTGACGTCACTGTGGCGCGCCGGTCGCGGGAGGGGCCCTGCTGCGACTGCGTCCCCTCGGGTCCTTGAGCCGGTGCTGACAGCGGAGCCATGGCCTTGAGGCTGCTGAGACTGGTCCCCGTGTCCGCGACCTCCCGGGGCCTCGCGGCGGTCGTCCAGCGCGTGGTGAGGCGGCGGCGGGCGGAGGCCGCGGGTGGGACCTGGCTTGTCCTCGTGGCGCCGCCCCTTCCTCACCTCCCCGGGCCTCCCGGCGTCATTCTCGGGGGGGATCCTACTGTCCCCTGGAGAGTTTTGTCCTCAGTCGCGAGGGTAGGCCTCGGAAGGGCCGTCGCGAGCTTCTCCAGGTCGTTTTCTCTCAGCTCCGAGCAGAACGTGGGGCCCGGAGGGGAATAGGCGGCCTGGCCGCCCTCCTCGGGGAGGCCAGGTTGCAGATATTATTACCCAGTGCGATTGTGCGATAGGCGAATGAGCTGGTGTGGGCGAGCCCCGAGAGCCTGGGGGCGCTCATGCATTCATTAATTCATGTGGCAGCGCTGTCAAGGGCCAGGTAAGGGGCGATGTGACGTTGAGCAGAAACGTTGAGCAGAAGGCGTTCAGGTTAGATCTGGAAGGATTAGGAGAACTTCTTATGGTAGAGACAGTGGAATGACGTCGTACGCGGATTCAACAAGACAAGCAAATGAACTGTGGCTGGAAACCTTAGGAAAACTATTTTATGACAGTGACTATCATAGCTCCTTTGGATACTAGTGGCTGGAGCAACGTTGGTGTCGAACTGTAGAGGGACTTGACCTCTGTGCTCAGGATTTTGATGAGCAAAGGATTTTGAACAGAACAGTACAATAACCTTATTAAAAAGTCATATAAATGTTTTCAGGAGATAACTCGGGCTGCAAAATAGAAGAAAGAGAGAAAGAATGAAAGAGGGAAAGGTGATTGTCTGTAACACCCAGCGTACTTCCCTGCATTAGTGACAGTGAGGGCCCCAGAGTAGAGGGGGCTGCCGGGCACACACTAGATGGACCCACCTGTAAAACTGTGTTCACCTCTGGACGCTACTCCCTACAGGGGATGTAGATGGCCTTCAGTAGGTCCAGAGAAAATGAATAAGATGAAAAGGGTATACAGCTTGATACTTGGAATAATTGAGGGAATTGGGAATGTGTCGTGAAAGATCACTTATTCCCTGTGATTCCAGAGAGCAGAAGAATGGGACTGAGGATGGGAAATAATAGAAAAACTGTCATAACCGTAAAAAAACACTTTCTAAAGATTTGAAGTCGGGGAAGAGTTGATTGCTTCATTCACATATCACTGTGCACCTGCTCTGAGCCACATCCGAGGTAGATTCAAGTTGGGGACACAGATGGGAGACAGTTTGCACGTGGCTCAGAGGTAACCTGGAGGAGAGAGTGATTAATTTCTTGACTGCAAGGTACCAATATGATTAACACCCCGTCACTTATCTCATCTGCTACTCTTCCCGCACCCAGTCCACTTGGCACCAGCTACACTGGCCTTGCTGACCTTGCCTCAGGGTGTTGGCGCTTACTGTTCCCCCCGCCCAAGAGGGAGACCCTCTTCCAGGTAGCCACGTGGCCAGTTCCCTCACTGCCGTCCAGTCTCGGTTCAAATGTCACTCTTTCTGCGAGGGTTCCGTGACCACCCGTTTTAACGTACATCCCATCCCGTAAACCGACCTCCCCTTCACAGCACTTACTTAATATGCTGCATAATTACTTGTTTTGTTATCCTGTGGAATTTTTTGGCTCACTGCTGTATCCACATCGTCTAGCAAAAAGACTGCACAGTATGGGAATCTAATGAACAGTTGCTGAATGAATAAATGAATGAGTGAATGACACACAGTTGCAGCTGAGTAAATTGGGTATTCGCAGTTGTTGGGATTTGAGAGTTTACTCTCCTGGTCTCCTGTCAGTGGACCTTGGGTTGGTTCCAGTTGTTGTTGTTGTTGCAGGTGTTACTCTGTGAGCATTTTGACATGTATCATTCCTCCTGTTGCTTCTCTTGGTTGCGGTGGCTTCTCAGATTCTCCTTGTTTCTGTTGACCTTGGCAGTTTTGAGCAGTACTGTGTGGGTAGTTTGTCCCTCAGTGGGACCCGTCTGATATTTCTCGTGACTTGACTGGGGCTGTGTGTTCTTAGGAGGAAGAGCACAGAGGCAAAGTGCTGTTCTCATCACATAATATGAAAGGTACACTGTGAGCATGACTTATCACTGAGGACCTTCGTCACCTGGCTGAGGTGGCGGTAGTGTCTCTGCTGTGAAGCTACTCTTGCTTCCTCCTTTCCATCGTGTCCTCTTTGGAGGGGAGTCACTGCGTGCACACGGGGAGTGGGGGGTTAGGCTCCCTTCCTCGAAGGCAGAGCAGCCACATAAATTGTTTGGAATTCTTCTTTATGGGAGGTTTGTCTCTTCTCCGCATTTATTTATTTATACCAGTATGGACTTGTGTATATTTATTTTAAATTTGGGGGTAAAGTTCAGTACAGCTCTCCTTTGTTGCTCAGACCGTTCCAGCTGTGGCCACTGGGAGCTCTTTCAGGTGGCTCCTGTGTCCCTGTAACCTGCCCCTCACGGTGTGTGTTGAGCACGTCCTTACTACCTGGCCTGGCAAGCTGGTAGGCGTAGAACGAGCCATTTCTCTGAGGAGCCCTTGTTCCTTTTACTGGAGAACGGCGTTAGAAACCAAGACCTAGGTACTCCGTGTGACTGATCTTGGAGCTTTGTTGCTTCCAGGTCCTCTCAGCAGACAGAGCAAGGGAGTGTACTGTACTAACCTGTGCACGTGCCCACATCTACAAGTACTTCTCTGTGTCCACTAAACGAGTTCATGCTGTGTCTGTAGCTCTAATGCGGTACTGCATGGGTCATTCCAGCTCCTCCCCTTGCTGATCCGTGGGGTTTTTTGTTTTTCAGGGATAGGGGTTGTTTGAGTTTCAGTGTGGAGAGTAGATTGGGACACTGGAGACAGGAGACAGAGCAGGCATTAGCGTTGCAGACGAGAGACATGAGGATGTCGCAGAATCGGTGCACTGGGGGTGGGGAGGGGCCGCTGGCCCGAGAGACTTCAGATTAGGATCAGTAGGGTTTTGTGAGTGATTATGGAGTTGGAGGAAGGAGGAGGGTATCAAAGGTGACTCGTGGCTTTGCTCTGTTCTGCTTGGTGGATGGTGGATAGGGAGCTTGTGAGGGGAGCAGATTGGGGCTTGGGGTGCGGATGCTGAATTTCAGTTTTAGGTCTGTTAGCTTTCAGGTACTTTCAGGACATCTAGGACATCAGGAGCTGTTTAAAGGCATGAGATAACCCGTTCCAGAGCTCAGGACGGGAGCCTGCACTAGAGAAATGTTCCTTATCCCCTTCCGCCCTGTCCCCCCTCCCCCTCCTTCCTGCCTTTCTGTCATCCGTCCATCCATCCGTCCATCCAATTTTTATTGAACGTGGTAAGCGTGTCCTGTTCCAGGCCCTGAGGATTTAGCAGTGATCAAAGCAGGCAATCGCTGTCTTTATGAACTTACGTCGGGGGTGGGGCTGAGAGGCAGTAATTCAACAAATAGGTTATACAGAGGTCGGTGTTTTGTCACCAGGGGTCTTCTTGGCATTTATATTTACCTAATAGCTGCTGGTGCCCGCGGTGACCAGAATGCTCACGTGCTGTTGTCTGCTGTGTGTTTTTCAGGGAGGAATTCACACAAGTGTCCAGTGCAAGCTGCAGTACGGCCCGCTGGCGTACCTGCTTGGTGAAAGAACGACCAAAAAGCTGACGGGAAAGAGCAAAGTGATAACTGTGGACGGCAACATATGTTCGGGGAAAGGCAGGCTTGCAAAAGAAATAGCAGAGAAGCTAGGTATGAACTTGTGTCCTGCAGAGTGACACGACTTTCTCAGATATACAGTTACTTATCTGAGTTGGATTTTGCTTTAATATTGAGCAGGTAGAACTGCGCCTGAGGTAGGTATTTTACGCTTTTGAAATATTTACTGAAAAAGCTGTTTTTAGTCTTTCAGATTTGGAAAATTTTAGAAGTCCACACTGGTTGTCAGTTTGAATTGGGATTATCTTGACCATGTAAGCAGAGCACTTTCACAGGAGCAGTCTCATTTGAACTGCGTAACAGCCCGTGGAACAGGGCTGACAATCTCCTCTCACTTACGGACGGGCAACCTCAGTAAGAAGCTGGGTCACAGGCTGCTTTGTGTAGGGCCAGGCGTCCACTCCGTTTCCCGACTCTGGAGCTGGCGTCGTCCCCGTGCCTTTCTCTAGTGTTTGACAAGCCAAAGCCCAGTTGCATGCAGCGGGCACCCCGCTCAGGGGCAGCTCTCCTCAGGAGGAGTTCATACGGCGGTGCAGTGGGAAATGCTGCCATGCGGCCCTGGGGCTTCATGCTGCCCTTGCACACGTGCTTCAGACATGTCGTCTTCCGTGTCTCGTGTGCTCCCTTTCACGCACCAAGAACACAGGTGTCAGGGTAACTTTCCCCAGGTCTTCGCTGACCGGCCTCAGCGATGGTGTTCAGATGCATCTCCGCCGCTTGCTGGTGGGATGCGCCGTGCCCATAGCATGTTTTGTCCGGTTGTTTCTCTCCTCAGGCCTGAAGCACTTTCCCGAGGCGGGGATCCATTATGCAGCCAGCACCACTGGGGATGGGAAACCCCTGGACATACAGCTCAGCAGCAACTGCAGTTTGGAGAAGTTTTACGACGACCCGAAAAGTAATGACGGCAACAGCTACCGCCTGCAGTCCTGGTTGTACGCCAGTCGCCTCCTGCAGTACGCGGACGCCTTGGAGCACCTGCTGAGCACAGGTGCAGTATCTGTGGTTGGGTAGCTGTCGGGCGTGTCCTGCACTTGAACCCTTTTCTGAAATGCAGTCGTTTTAGATTGCTGCTCATTAGAGCTTTTTTTAAAGGGTATTTGATGAGGCAAGCTCTGGCTTTCCAATAAGATCATGGATTCTCTGAGATCCATGGTGGTGGGCGTGGGGCGGACGCCCCGGGGGTCTTACTGAGCATCTGGGATGGGGGCAGGGTTGCAGTGGACAGGGACGGGGTGGGGGGGGGGCACGGGGCAGGACCTATGGTTCCAAAACGAAATCCCTTTCTCTAGTAGCCGGATGCTTTCATCAGGGCTGAAAGAATGAAACAGAACATTGTATCGCCAAAACCAAAAAAGTATTGTAGTTTTGAAAATGATTTCCCACTTAGAAGTGCAAGTATGTTCTTTTGAAAATATTTGGTTTGGAAATGGAATTGTAAATAATTTTTTCCCTTTCTAAAACGAAAGGGCTAGTTTTCGTTGCTTTAATTACTATCTGGGTTTTGATGTTTGTCTCCATGTTTTTACACAGGGCAGGGTGTGGTGCTGGAGCGCTCCGTCTACAGTGACTTTGTCTTTGTGGAGGCGATGTACCGACAGGGCTTCATCCGGAAGCAGTGTGAGTCCGGCCGGCAGGCTGGCCTTCCTGGGCGCATGGGGTGACTTGGTAAAGGCCCTGCTACACTCACCCTGCAGTTAGTATGCGTTCTGTGAACATCCGTTAAATAGATGAATAATGCCATTCCACAGGAAAAAGCAATTCCTTCCACCCTCTTTCCCTCCTAAATTCGTCTCTCCCTGTGAAAGCACGGTGGTGTACTGGATCCTGAACGCACAGCTTACGCCGACTCCACACAGCCTCCCAGGAAACTTCCCTGGCTCTCCAGCCACCTTGCGGCACAGCCACGTGGCTCCGTGGCCCGTGCCTAGCTTCACTGAGCGGTCCTGTTCCCGTGCCTCCCTCCCTCCTCTTTGCTGGCCCCTGTGACTGCAGCATTCGTGTCCTTTCCTCCTCTCCTGCACGTGCTGGTCTAGTGCTTTTAGGGACACTAGCACTGGGTTGGGGGATTGTTGAAAGTCTGGCAAGTGGCCAGTGACAAGAACAAAGACTCCTGGCTAAAGTAGCCTGGCCGTGAGGAGTGAGGGAACCCGTCCGGTTGGGGCCGGGGTGTCTGGAGCTAGGCGTGTGCTGGACAGGGCTGTGGAAAGGCCATGTTGTCGTTCAGCCTGTGGGCATTTTCACCGTGAGCTTGGTCGCCTGGATCCAGCAGGTGGCTAGATCTGGAGCGCAGAGTATGAGCGGTGGGTTCCTGAATGGGGAGACCGAAGCCAGCCAAGGCTGAGTGGTGAGGGGGCCGCCCTTGGTCTGCGGGCCCGTCCTGCTGTCTGCGCAGTCCTGGTGCCTGTGCGGAGGGCAGCCAGAGCCCGTGCTGCTGAGCCAGGCGCTGAGTCACACAGACACTCCGACAGCCTCGAGGCCAGCCAGCCGGCCTTTCCGGAGTGCGCGCTGTGTGCCGGGCTCTGCCTTAGGTGAGACGAGGCCCGCGCCATCCTGGGGGGAGGGGGGGGGAAGCAGCCATCCTGGGGGGCGGGGGGGGAAAGCAGCCATCCGGGGGGGGGGGGGGGGAAGCAGCCTAGGTGCGTGGTTGCAGTGAGCGCACTTGCTGGCTGCGCAGCATGGTCCCTGGTGCAGAGGAAGCGTGTCGAGAGTGTCTGACCCGTCGGGAGACGGGGTGTTGTGGGCAGCGTCCCTGAGGTGTGAGCGCTGGCTGGGCCGTTGGTGGTGCCGCTACAGGGGCTTTGAGGGCAGCAGGCGCTGGTGCGGCTTGGAGGGGGCCGGGTGCTGGCGGAGGGGCGGGCAGGGCCGCGCTAGCAGGATGGGCACCTTGGCCGGGACGCTTAGGTTTCTCCTGAAAGTACTGAGGAGCCCCTGAGGGGTTTTAGGTGCGGGAGGCCTGTGGTTAGGTTTGAATTTGTTTATCTGAAGGATGTGTTCGGGGAAGGCAGGTCAAGGAAAAGGAGAGCCTTGGGCGCAAGTCGGGGTTGGAGGGGGCCCCGCGGGAGGGAGGCCCGTGGCGGGCAGCGGAGCAGCCTGCTGGGCTGGGCGGACCTGGACACGGGCGCGCTCTTGGCCAGCCCGGCTGCTCAGCTCTGTGGGAGAGGAAGAGTGGACCCAGCTGGGCCGATGGGGCCAGCAGCGAGGAGGACCCGGAGGGGCAGCAGGCTGGGAGGGGGTAAAGGTGCTGCACCCTCCGTGTGGCCGGGCGCACTTCAGGTCTGGCCTTTAGAAAGCTCTTAGGCCGGGCCTTAAATCCCAGTGTTGGTATAAGTTGCCTGATTTCTCTGGCCTGACTCTTTTGGTCTGTAGAGATGAGAAGCCCTGCCCTGCAGGGTGGCTGTGAGTGCTGAGGTCGCCGTGTGCCACTGTGTGCAGCTGGCGGTAACGGCCGTGACTGTTACGTGGTTCGCAGGTCGACACGTGGCTCTGAGAACCGCGTGTACCTTTGGCCTTTTATTTGAAGAGAAGTGTGCATCTGAGGGCTGTCCGTGGACCATCGGCTGACAAATGGTGCCTCTCTTGTGCCAGGTGTGGACCACTACAACGAGGTGAAGAAGGTCACCATTTGCGAGTACCTGCCCCCTCACGTGGTCATCTACGTCGACGTGCCCGTTCCCGAGATCCAGAGCCGGATCCAGAAGAAGGGAAACGTAACTCAGCCTTTAAGTCCAAGACCGCTGTCTCTTTATGTGTCCTCGTTACGTTTGACATAGATCAGCGCTTCACACCGATACTTATAGTGGGATACTGTGAATTCCTGATGGCCCCCACAGGGACGGGGGCACGCACATGGGTCCCCCCGGGGGAGCGGGCACTTGTGAGATGGGCGACTGAAGGAGGCCCTGGCCGCTCACTGCTCTCCTCCAGTGCTCTCCGTCCCTGGTACCATCCTGCCACTGTCCCCTGACCCTGGGTCACCTGAGCCACTCTGAGGATGGGTGCATCTCCTGACAGGACTTCCCTTTCTGATTTTCTAATGGGCTTTTCATGCCCTGTTGTTTCCTACAAGTTGAAAATAATTTCTAATACCCTTTCAGTTTACCACTCCCATATGTTGGGCCTGTCTTCCTCTTTTTCCTACTCAGTGACCCTAAAACAGTAGAGCAGTGATCTCCACACGCGTTCATTAACTCTTAGGGGCGTCGAGACAGACAGGTGCCTAGAAACCCTGCGATTTGAGGTTGGCTCTGCAGGTGTGATGCAGGATGCAGGTCAACAAGGCCCGTCTTTGCCCTTTTGACTAGTTCTTATTTGGAAAGATCCCTCCTACCTGGAGTATTTTTTCCTGGGAGGAAATGCTCTTTTTGACATTGTGATGAAAAGGTAGGCTTGCCTGTATATCTGTCATCCCAGGGCCCGTCCTTAGCGCTGGGAGTCTTGTGGGTGCTCCGTGAGTGCCTCTCTGATGGCAGGTCCTTGCCAAGGTGGCAGAGACGCTCTGGGCGTCTTTGCTGCAACTGAAAGATGCTGTGGGTCCCCCTCCTCGCTCATTGGTGGTGAACACATGTGACACCCGTGGCTCCCTGTTGGTTACCAGTCTGCACCTGTGTGAGAGTTTCCTCCTAAGTGTGATGTGTAAGGTAGACTTTGGAGAATATTCCATCAGGTGGCGGAAGGAGGGAACTGCAAGTCAAAAGTATTTAATTATCATTCAGTGGAATAATTTTGAACACTTTTGCTTATTAGAGTGACGTTTGTTGAGAAATATGAAGATATATATTTAGAATTCTCTAGATAACTTTTGATATCTGGATAGCAATATTTTAGAAACCATCTTGAGGAACAACTTAGAACTATGAACATTTTTATTTTTCCAGTATTCCATGAATACTGTCACCAGCTAAAATTACCACTGTGTCTAAGTAAAGGAGACATTTTATCAAAGAAACATTATGTCATTAATAGTTGTGTGTTCTTATATTCTAGCGGGGAGACTAATAGTAAACAAGGAAATAAATAAGAAGTACGGGAAGTAAAGGCAAATGCCATGAAGAAAATCAGACAGGGTGACAGATAACTTAGCCTTTAGCGTTGCTAAACCGTGAGAGGTTTTCAGTATGGAGACTTGCCACTCATAATTGGAGCTTTATGTTTCTGAAATTGGCAAACGTTGTATGAAAGGGAAGTGGAGATGGAAAAAGCGGGAGAGGTGGGGGTGAGTGGTAGAAAAGCGGGGTGGGCCACGGGGGCAGGTTCTGCGGCTCGGGGGGGAAGTGGGCCAGTGCCCCTCCCAGTCCCCTCGTGTGGCGTGTCGTCTTGCATCGCCTGCACTCGGGCACGGCCCAGAACGGGAGGCGGGGCTGTAACTATAAAGGGGGTTCTTCCTGATCCTGTTCTAAGTCCACCTCTTAGAGTCTGTGAAAGAAAGGTCATGCCATACGTTCACCTGGGCAGGCTTCCGTGCTCTCTGCGGTGCAATGAGAACTGTTCTAACTGGTACCGAAGCCCCTCCCATCACCCCACAGTTCCTAGAGCACCCAGCGTGACTCGTTCTAGGAAAGCTGTTCGTTGATTGTCTCACATTTTCCATAAGCACGGGAAAAAGAAAAGTCCAAACGTATCACACTTCTCTGCTTCTTTTTAGCCACATGAGATGAAGATCACCTCCGCCTACCTTCAGGGCATCGAGAATGCCTATAAGAGGACCTTCCTTCCTGAGATGAGGTGAGCCCAGGGCACAGTGGATTGATGTATTTATTTAATTTTATTTTTCTAGATGTTTTTGATGTGGACCGTTTTTAAAGTCTTTATTAAATTTGTTACAGTATTGCTTCTGTTTTATGGCCTCAAGGCATGTGGGACCTTAGCTCCCTGACCAGGAGTCAGACCTGCACCCCCTGCATTGGTAGAGGAGGTCTTAACCACTGGGCCGCCAGGGAAGTCGCAAGGATTTATCCGCCAGAACTCCATACGTGCAGTTCCTTAGGCCCCACCAGCCCAGGGGCGCGCTCTTGTTGATTTCAGTGGATGTCGTCTGGGGAGTTTTAATGTGACGTTCATAAGCAACAGTGACAGCAGATATTTCAGTTTGAGTTAGTAGGTTTGGGGTTGACTTTTGTTTTTTGATTTGCTTATTTTGCCAAGACATTTTTTTGTTGTGTTTTTAGAATATTTGATGCTAGAAGTGAGCTGAAGCTGTATTCTGTGACAGGTTTTAGGGTTAGAGAACTCATGTGTTCACTCTAGGTGGCAACTGAATGGTCATGTTTATTACCTGGAAGCCTTGCCCGAAGGTGCTCAGTGAGTCCACACAGAATTTGTGAAAGGTCAGCAACGTCTGTACATACCTTTGAAAGATGTTCTTAAGTGGGGTCTGGGTTAAATGAAAACACCACCAGACCTTTCTCCATTTGGTTTCTTCTCTCCCTCCCTCTTTCTTCATTGAAAGCACCGAGGGATTCGTGGTTTCATCCATTCTCTCTAGATGGTCATTCTGTGGTCTGTGTGTGTGTCGTGTGGAAGGAGTCATCTCCTACTGTCACTCAAGTCCAAGTAAAATTAGGATGTTTGAATAATGCTGTTACTGAAGGTCTCTAGTAGTATTTCTCAGACTTTTAGAAAACGTAAGCCTCTCTTGATACCTTAAAGTATTATGCTCTTGTTGTTTAAAACTTCGAAGTAACTGTAAAATTGTGAATAAAAACAAAGTAATGTCTAGCAGTTCTGGAAGAAAAGTTTGATTTTAAATTGGAATGTAATTTTTTTAGCTGTGAGCATTGAGGCTTATAGTATCTCTGCTTGCTTGTGATAAGCTTTTCTCTCATAGGCAGTAGAAGCAACAGGGCGGACTGTAGGTCGTACTGCTCTATTTTCAAGGCCAGAAGTGCAGGAAAAAAGCCAGTTCTGTAAATCTTGTCCAGGGGCATGTATAGAGCTATGAGGATAAACAGAGGTGGTTGGCCCTCGGATTTCAGTTCCAAAGGTTCCTCTTGGAGATCTTCTGGCTACAATATCACCACCGACAGGCTGCCCGGCAGGTTCTCCAATAGGCCGCTCAGCTGCGGCATCAGCAAAGCACGGGCTAGATTGAACTTGCAGATGGGGTGGGATTCTTCTTGTACGTGGCAGTTATTTTCCAGAACTTACCCTCAGGGCTCCCTGATCATGAAGCGTTGAGCAGTGATTCTAAGTATCCGTTGCTCCACTTGGCGCTCCGCCCTTGAGCCGCGTTGGGAGTCAGCTCGTGGCCTCTCCAAGGTTCAGCGCTCCCGAGGGGCCGCTTTGCGTTGTGCTGGAGACCAGACAGCCTCCTCCTCCGCTGGTGAACCCAGCCCAGCACGTTGCCCTCTGGTGACTGGTGAATCCCAGCGTGGAGTGGACGGTCAGGGCAGACGGTCAGACGTTCAGTTCTGTTTTCACATCCCTGCCTCGGTGGTCGGCCACGGGCATTGTGGGTCGCCGCACGATTTGGAGGCCGTGGCTCGCTGGTGATGGACTGGTAGTTCCTAAGGATGGGTTTTTACTGGCTCTTGGTCTCTGCTGGACGGTGGTGCTGCACGCTGGGTCACCCCGCGGGGTCAGTCTGGGAGCTTGGTGGTGTCACCGTAACGGCGCAGGTGTTGTGCCTTCCAGCTGATTCCCGGGCTTGAAACAGCAGCTTTCTCTGCACCTCATTCTGAGGAACCTGCGGGCGGGGTGAGCTTCCTGCGTTGTGGTGTGCGGGGCCCTCGTCGGGAGGTGCCCCTGAGGACGTGCGGTGCGCCAGCCGTGTACAGCGGGGCCTTTGCGGCCTCTGCTGGTCCCTCGTGCCAGGGCCGCTCGCTCTCCTAGAGTCAGGTCGCACTTGGAGGGAGAGGCTTCTCCGGCGTCCTCGCAGGTTGGGCTGGGTCTGGATGTTTTTAAGTGCCACGGGCTCAGTTAGTTCAGAGTCGCTCAGGAGTGTTGGACCTGCTGTGCGTTGTGAAACGGACCTCTGTTTCTGCCGCACGGACTTCCCAGATTCCCGGGTTGGTTCCTTTCTCTCTTGGTCCCCAGCCTCAGCCACCTGAAAGGGGAAGCTGCAGCCAACGGTCTGGCTCTGCCTGTGGAGCCGAACCTGTTGGGGCACGGAGTCGGGCTTCCCCTCCGAGAGGCTGCGCTGCTGTCCTTCTGTTTCCGTCTCTCTCCTTGCAGACTCACCACCAGTCGGGCCCCTCAGGCCCGAACGCTGGCTTCTACTTTGATAAGCAGTGAGCAAACCAGAAGAAATAAAAAAGAGGGTTTTTTGTTGATGTTTGTTTGCTCTTCACGCGACACATGTAGCGCGGCACTGTGACTACAGAGTCTGTTTAAGATGATGCATTTATTCACCTGAAAGGAGGAAACTCCACTCTGTTTATGATGGTGTTACAGGCCGTCCTGTGCGCTGCTGCCCGACACTGCACAGGGGCCGGGCTTCCCGCCTGGAGCCGCTTTGCAGGAATGTTGGGTGGAGCTCTGCTTCCAGTAGTTTGTATTGGAGGAGCTGTATGTGGCCATATGCGTGGGGGGCCCTGTGTTCTTGGAGTATTGACTCTGGTGTAGATGTGGCTCCCGTCAGTAGGGGGCGCTCTGGTGTAAAGACGCCTGAATGAGAAGATGCGGAGCGGTGTTCACGGGAGCGGTGGTCCAGCCTTGCCTTTCTGCTGTACCCTCCTGGAAGCGGGGCGGGGGGGGGGGGGGGCGGGGTCAAACACTCCTGCAGAGACAGGCTCTCCAGTGGGCCTCTCTGAAGCGTCCCTCGGGTTGGTCTGGAGGTGGTGGCGGAGGCAAGGGCGCACTGACTAGGAGGCGGGTTTCATCTTCGCCTGGCTGGGCAGCCAGGTCTCCGCACAGCAGTAGATGTGGTGAGGAAACGGGTAGACGTGCAGGAAGCTCCCTCCACTGTCCCCCTTTTTGGGACCAGCGTGACTTTTCAGTGTCCAGACTAAGGACCTGGACTAAGGGAACCGAGTTGCTGCTGTCCTGTTAAATAGTTTGGTTGAAACAGGTTATTTTGAGGGTTTCATTTGTCTCCGAAATTCCAGCAGCTCAAGTAACGTGCCCCTCCCATCCCCCCTCTGGCTCCGCGACACCCACCCTCCAAACACCACTTAGCTGCTCTCTGTGCGTCCGTCCCACTCAGGCCCCGGGCTCCCCTGTACCTTCCTGTAGCGAGTGCTGCAGCTGGAGATGGTTTGCGTGGCAGCAGAGATGACTCGCGTCCCTGCTCCCTGTAGACGCTGGCCTCACGCCCATGCAGAGGGGAAGTCAGGAAACAGACCTGCAGCTGTCACCGTCCAGCCTCGAGCATGTCCCTGCTTCTGACTTGCCCTCCTTAGCTGGTCGTGCCCCGTGAGCCAGTTCAGAGAATGTGGAGTGTTGATACTTAGAGTGGGAGCCTTGATGTCAGGTATTCATTTGTACAGTAACGTCCACGTGGGAAATTTACATGAATGTCGTCTTGTTTTCTCTAACAGTGAAAACTGTGAGGTTTTACAGTACAGTGCAAGGGAAGCTGAAGATGCAGAAAAGGTAAGAAAATGGCTGAAAAACTTATAATTATTCTTAAATTTAATTCACGTATAAGGTTTTTACAAATCAGGTAATGAATTCAGCTCCTACTGGTCTTAGAGGCGTCTTGTTTTACAATCTAAAACAAGTACTGAGCCAACCCATCACATTCCCCTGGTCATGAGATTTTGATTTTCTTTTAAATTATTCAGCTTCTAGAATCTTAAAATTATGGAATGGTGAAGCTGCAAAGAACCTTAGGTTATCTGCACCAACATTTTTGTTAAACAGATGGTAAAACTGAAAGTTGGATTAGTTAACGGGAAAGACTTACTAAGACTGTTGACCCTTGAACTACACGGGTTTGAACCGTGCGTGTCTGCTCATACGTGGATTTTTTCAGTAGTAAATCCTATAGCACTGCACGGTCTTCAGTTTCCAGTAGTAAACCTCCTGGTGCTACACGGCGGCGCGGATGTGCAGGGTACCGTCCACGCACGGGGAGGGCCGCCTCCAAGTTGGACTCGGGGTTTTGACCGCGTGGAGCGTGTTCAGCAGCCAACTGTGTAAAGGTACCAGCTCTCCCCAGATTCGCAGGTGCATTTGTGAAATCAAGTCACCCTCTGCAATTTTCAGGACTTAGTGAGTAATAACCAAAAATTTTGAGAAAGAATAACATTTTCCTGCCCAAGTATGAAAACATATTACAAATTTACGTTAATTAAGGCACTGTGGTATTAATGCAAGGATCAATAAATACCTTAATGGAACAGAACAGAGTGCAGAAACAGGTGCATATGTGTGCTCGTGTGTGTTTGTAACTTTAGCTTGGAAAAGTCAGTACCTTAAAGGTTGATAAAAAACAAAACAGAGGAAAATAGATTATTTCTTAAATGGTATTGAGGCAAATGACCATCTGTTAAGTTAAAGAAAAAAGGCCCGTATTTTGTGTTATATATTAAGCATAAATTACTAAAAACACACAACAAAAGGTGTAAAAAATCTAGAAGAAAGTACAGGTTTTATGCTGTGGGGTTGGGGTGTAGGTGGTGACAGCAGACAGAAAGCTTTGCAAAGCAGCCGGCTGCTTTAATGACAGCACAGCCTCAGCTGCCTCCTGGCGTGGGGAGAGGGGAGGAGAGAGTTGGAGGGAATAGGCCTCTCTCCTCCAGGACGGGAGACCTGCAGTCAAGTCCGGCTCTGGGCCCGGCCCTGGCAGTTCTTTTCGGCCTGGCTCTTTCTACTTGGACCCGTTAAGTTGCATTTCATTTCCTTCCAGCCTTCTTTTTCTGTGATGTTGGTTTTTGTTTGTCTTTGGGTAATTTTTGTTCCTTTGACAGACTGTTTCTGTGGCATGTGCCTGAGCAGAAGAGTAATACATTTTCTCTGAGACTGGGTTATTATTTGTGTTCATAACTGAATGTGCTCCAATTCTTGAAAGCTAAAGAGAGGTGCCCAGGTTCGGTGTGTTTTGGGGGAGAGTGCGTCTGGAATGGCCGCCCTCTGGGAGGTCAGGCTGTACGGACCGCAGGCTTTGGGGCTGAGGACTTGGATTATTGGCGCTCTCTAGGACATGTATTTATTTTCTTGTCCTGTTGTTTCGAGTGGCTGAATCCTGCCTTCTGGAGGAAGGTTACATGGGAGGAAATAAGGAGTCTGAGGAATGCTGATTTTCCTCCCTCGTCTGGATTCTTCCTGCACCTGCTCCTTTTCTCCCAGCCTGCCAGGGAGTTTCCACAGCACCCCGGTGTCAGCTGGGCCAGGTGCCCACACTGGGCGTCGTCACTCGGCCCCCGCCTCACAGAAGGCTGTCTGCCCACCTTCCTTTCGTTTTGACTTTCACGGTGCGATTCTCCCGCCAGGTATTTGTGGCTTGTCGTGCACTGAATGTTGTCTCATTAAATTCCTCTGTCCAGGTGATCGAGGATATTGAGTATCTGAAGTATGAGAAAGGCCCGTGGCTGGACCAGGACGACCGCACTTTCCACAGTCTGAGGATGCGGTGAGTCTGCCGGAGCTGGGCGGTGCCGGGGGGGGCAGGGCTGGCTTCCAGTATGGCGCGTTGCCCGCTGTGGGAACTTACAGAATTTTGGAGTAACTGTGTTGCAGGTTGCCAGATATGAGGCGTACTTCCTGTTCCCTTCCACACAGGCTCTTGCTCTCTCTGACCTGGCGGTGAATTGATAGACAGCCGTTATCAACTCACCAAGTATTTTGCTTGCACCCTGTGCCAGGCAGTGTTCCAGATTTAGGGAATATAGTGTCAAATAAAAGTCCTGCTGTCACTCAAACAGTAGAGCCATACGGGTGCTAAAGGCCGGGGAGAAAGGTAACCCTGAGTAATGGGGCAGCCAGTGGCTGGGGTGAGTGACAGAGGGCGCTCTGGGGAAGGCTTGAAGGCCTCTCTTCTGAGGAGAGCCGAGTGTGCGAGGACTGGGCCCCGCAGTGTCTGGGGTTAGCGTGGGGCAGGGATGCCGGCGGGTGGAGAGGTCCTGAGACAGGAGCTGCTGGGGCTGGAGCCGGGAGAGGAGGGGCGGGGAGGCCATGGTGAACGTGGAGGTGGGGGAGGCCACGGCAGAAGGGGACATGCTGAGTGGGCTACTTTGTTCATGAAAGATGCAGTGACACGTGGGCAGTATTTTGCCTAGGAAGCCCATTAGACACTCAGTGCGCAGAACTTGTGCTGGGTGCTGGTCACACAGCACCCTCTGCTTTAGTACCTCCTTGGGTCCCAGCCTCCCAGCGAGGAGGCAGGTGCTCACCGTGGTCACGCTGTCCCTGGTGCGTGGGGCTTGGTACTCCAGCCCAGGGAGACGGCGGTGCAGGCCTGCTGTGCTCGCAGCAATGGGCAAGTTCTGTAGGCGTACGAGCTGTGCTTCTGCAGAAGTGTTCCAGGCAGAGAAGACAGCTCCGACCCAGGAAACGTCACTTTCCTGTGAGCGTAGGTGACTGCCCCTGTGCTGGAGGGATCCGGGGAGCCGACCCCCGTAGTGCCCCGGGGCGGGGGCCTGGCGGAGGCTCGCATCAGCCTGCGCTGCTGGCACCCGGGCTCAGGCGGTGGCGGGGCTCGGTCAGTGTTGGGGAACACACGTCTGTGTGACCCTCGCATGGCCTTCTGCCTGGGTGACCGCTCTGCCGTCGGCCCATCGGGTGAGCGCCGCGGAGCTGGTCTGCTGGCCTTCCGCGGTGCAGAGCCCTTTGCTAGGTCAGTCTCTCTCAATAGCGAACGCACTTGTTTCTTTCCACTTGGACGCACCCTAATATGAGCGTGTATGGAAAATGGACCTGCCGTTAGTTTTCCACATCCTGTGCTTGAAAGTGAATAAGTTTTCCTTTTGAACCTGTTGATTTAGTTGTTAAAACTAAGACTTAAAATTTTATTCATTTTTCACTGTTTTTGTTGTGTGTTTTTTGTTTCTTTGCGGTACGCGGGCATCTCACTGCTGTGGCCTCTCCCGTCGTGGAGCACAGGCCCTGGACGCGCAGGCTCAGCGGCCATGGCTCACAGGCCCAGCTGCCCTGCAGCATGTGGGAAGTTCCCGGACCGGGGCACGAACCCGTGTCCCCTGCAGGCGGACTCTCAGCCACTGCGCCACCAGGGGAACCCTGTTGTGTGTTTTAGGTGGAAGAAATCGCATGTTTTGTACCAATGAGAGAGGTCCTGTGGCTGGGCTGGGGGTAAGGATGCTGAGAGGACAGGAGAGGCCCTGGAGGAGGGCGTGGGCTGGTGCACTGATGGGCAGTTCCTGCTTCCCACGCTGGCGCTGGGCAGGCGGGGACAGGGCGGGGCTTAGGGAAGTGGGTCTGTGCCAGGCGTGCCTGGAGCTTCTCTTCAGCTGGCTTCTGTCTTCACAGTGAAATGAGAGAGGGGTCATCAGCCCTGAGAGGCCTTGAGGGTGGGAGGGGCCGTGTTGCGGTTTGAGGAGGGAGGAGAAGGTCCAGAACGCCGCCCAGGCCCATGGAGAGGACCGGACGGGGAAGGAGCTGTGGGCGGCTGCCGCGGACGGGGGTGCATGGTCATGGAGGTACCGTAGGGGTGAGGCAGAGCTCTGCATGCGAACAGGGTCAGGCTTTGCCGGTGGATGTGAGCGAGCGGGAGAGCTGAGAGAGTGTGATGATGAAGAATTTAACCTGGGGAGGGGCACTGAAAAAAGACGGGGATCGGGAGGGTCAGAGGTCAGAGTCACACCCACACGTAGAAGAAAGTCAGGAAACAGAAGTCCAAGGCGGAGCCAGATCACCTACAGTTCTGCCACCACAGGAGCCAGCGTCAGAGTTTAATGCAGGCTCTTCCAGTCTTTTGTAAAGTGTCGGTGTGTTCATATATTTCTAAATAAAAATTACCTTGCATTATGTCTTTGTATTGTAACTTCTAATATGAGCATGTCCCTAGCTTGTTAGACGTTTAAAACTCGATTTTTTAATGGCTGCCCACACTGCATAAATCCATTGACTGATGCCGGTCAGGGGTTGGCAAACCATGGTCTGTGGGCCCACCCAGGCCTCAGCTGCTAAGAATGGTCCTTACATTTTTAAAAGACTGAAGGAAAAAGTGCACATATGAAGCCGTACGTAGCTCTCTCAGGCTGAAATATTTACTATCTGGCCCTTTACAGAAAACGTTGTTGACCTCTGAGATACAGGCATAATCCATTTGCCGCTTCTTTAATATCAGTCTTCTGGGTTATTTCCATTTCTTCATAATCGTAGTAACGGTAATGAGCATAGTGTATTTATTTTTGTTCCATTTCAGGTTACTTTCTTAAGGTATAAAAGTGGAGTTACCTGGTCAGATTATATGAACACATTTTGAAATTGTTCTCCAGAAGATGTGTACCAGCTTGCACACTTGGACCGGTCTTCTGAAAGCCCTTATTAAGCCAGAATAGTTAAAATAAGAAGCGAACAAAAACTTGTGATTTTGATATCAAAGAAAAGCATTTGCTTTATTTTTGCATTTCATAAACACTGAACTTCAAACAGGTGTATTTTTATTGGCTATTTATTTGTCCTTTGTGAATTTTTTCTTCATGTTTATTGATCTTTTTAAAGCACCAGCTCTTTGTTTTATTGATTTTCTCTGTTGTTTTCTTATTTTCAGTTTCATTGACATCTACTCCAATTTTTATTGCTATTTTTTTAACCTGTTTCCTTTGGGCTTCAATTGCTCTTCTTTCTCTAGTTTCCTAAGGTAGAAGCTTAGGTGATTGGATCTTTCTTCTTTTCTAATGTATGCACTCGATGCTATAAATTTCCCTCTAGTCTAATTCCGCTGTGGTCCTAGAACGTACTTTGTATGATTTCTGCCCTTTTACCCTTGTTAAGACGTTTCATGTGGTCAGCAGTGTTTTCTGTCTTGAATAATGTTCTGACTGAGCGTGAGAAGAGTGTGTATTCTGCTGTCGTCAAATGGCGTGTTCTACAAATGTCAGTGAGACTGAGCTGATTGGTGGTGATGTTCAGGTCATCCATGTCCTTACTGCTTTTCTGTTTGCTGGATCTGCCCGATCCTGAAGGAGAGTGTTGAAATCTTTAACTGCAGTGGCAGATTTGTCTGTTTCTCCTTTGAGTTTTATTCGTTTTTGCCTCGTTTATTTTGGTGCTCTGTAAGTTGCGGGCGTGTTTAGGATGTTAAGTCTCTTCTTGGATGACTGAGCTCTTTACTCTTACACAGTGCCCCTGTGTAAAGGATTCCTGATCCTTTCTTGTTCTGAAGTCTGCTTTGTCTGATTTTAATGCATCTGTTCCAGCTTTCACTTAATCTGGCAGTGGTGTATCTTTTTCCATCCCTTTACTCTTAGCCCGAGTCTTTGGATTGCTTTCAGGTGGGTTTCTTATAGACGGCATATAGTTGGCCTTATGTTTTTGAATCGACTCTGTCAGTCTCCAGCTTTAATTAGTATAGTTGGATAGTTCACATTTAAAGTGGCTATTGGTATATTTGGATTAATTTCTACCATGTTTGTCATCATTTTCTATTTGTTGCATTTGTTCTTTGTTTCCTTCCCCTGCCCCTTTTTTCTACCTTTTCTGGTTTTAATTGGGCATTCTGTATGATTCCATTTTATCTTTTCTCTTAGCACATCTGTTGTACTCTGTAAAAATTTGTCATCGTTGTTGTGGTTTCCAGTTCACGTCTGCCTGCTTTCAGGTGGCGATACCACTTCCCGGCTGGGGCAGATTCCTCCCTCCATCCCTTATGGCGTTGCTGTCGTTCATTCCACTCTGTGTGCTCTAATCACCCATATGTTGTTGCTACTGTTATTCCAGGACAAGCAATTGATTTTCATTTTTCTCAGCTTCCTTTGTTGTAAAGGACTAGAGAGGTGGTTTCCAGGCTGTCTCCTTGTTGGCGCTGAACCTGGAGTCCCTCTTTGTTTTTTAAAGCTTAGTGGTTGGCTTTGTTTTTTGTCAGATACTTACATATGTATATGTGTTTGTAAATTTACCTAAATGATATTATGTACTATTTCGTTCTGAACCTTGTTTAAAAAAAGTAATCTTTACAGGCAAACTTGAGAGATAATGCAGGTTGGTTCCAGACCACCACAGTAAAGCAAGTCTCACAGTAAAGCAGGTCACATGAACTGTTTGGTTTCCCAGCGCATATAAAAGTTATGTTTACACCAAACTGTAGTCTGTTAGGTGTGCAGTAGCATTATGTCTAGAAAAACGTACATACCTTAATTAAAAAATACTTCATTGCTAAAAAATCGTAACCACCATCTGACGGCACAGGGTTGCCACGAACCTCCAACTTGTAAGAGACGCAGCATCTGCACAGTGCAGTAGAGCAGAGCACGTGAGATGAGGTCTGCCTGAGCTGCTGCGTGGTGTTCTCCCTCTGCTGAGAACTCGAGGTGTCAGCTTGATCCCAGGCACACAGTCAGCGTCGACACCGTGTCTGGGAGGTGTCTGGGAAACGTTTCCTGAGTCCACAGCACTCCGCCTGGTGGAGGTTCCCGTCCTCTTGCAGGTGGGGGACTGGGCCTCCAAGAGCACTGCCCCGCTGAGGTCCTGGCGCCCTCAGCTCGCCGCGCCCTCCTGCGGTCTCTGTTGTGCCCTCCCTCCTATCTCAGCCTGGAGGCCGGGTGGGGTCGTTGCTTCCTCCCCTGGGGTCATCTGCTTGAACCCTCCTTTTCCCTACTGACCCCTCACCTTCCCCTGGGTCCCGCCCTCAGGGTGGTGCTGGTCTCCGGTGACTCTTCTTTGGGGTTTGATCTCCGTTCCTTGGTTAGTCATTTCTTCATCCCACCCATCCCCTGTGCGTACGCCCGCCAGGTTAATTTTCATAAAATATCACAGTGACCCTGTTCTTTCTTTACTCAGAATCCTTCAGTGGCATATCTTGGTTTAGGCATAAATCCAAGTTTCATTTCCTAGAATTAATTCAGAGTCCTAATCATCTGGTTCTACCTCTTCCATCAGGATACGGTCTCCTGAATCCATTACCTCCCCCTCTGCCCAGTAATTACCCAAAGATCTCAGCATTCTCCTAAGCCTCGCTCTGTGCACCTTCTTTTCTACTTGAACCCTTCTCTTAACTTTTCCGGCTGTCGCTTTATGTGGATTTATATGTGATTCTTGTTAGCATTAGCATTAGCATTAGCTACTGCAGGGCAGAGTACGTGAAAAACATACAAAAAGGTGACTGTCCTGGCACCCTGACATCTTGCTGAGACTGGGCTCAGCAGCCCAGTGGGCTGCCTTTTCCACTCCTTCCCCGGGTGGTAAGCACAGTGTAATTCCTAAAGGTACTCTGGAATGTGTATCAGTTAGATGCTAGACCATGTCCAAAGTTCGTGTCTTAAGATCATAGTCTTATTAGTTATTCGGTTATGTTGATATCAGAGCATGGAGAGGGAGCCTGTCATTCCCTCACAGTTTACAGATTACAGCATTCAATTGGTTTAATTATTTTTGAAATAAATGGTATTGTTCTTCCTTCTCGCAGTTTTTTGCTCCTCTGCCTCCCAAGGATATTGCATAACGGTTTACAATGGTAATTGTGTTTACTTTCATTTAAGTACCATTTCGTAATTTGGGAGACTCAAGTGAAAATTATGGCCAGAATTTTCTAAGATAATTATGGTAAACCTGCCATTTACCAGTTGTACTCATTTTGTCTAGAACCTGACCAAATTATTGGTTTAGGACATTTTTGTACCATCTCCGAACGTGTGTGGGGTATAATTATGTGCGTGTGAGTGCTTATTTCCCAACCTTGATAGCATTTTGTGTTCGTATCCGTAATCCATAACTGACCGGCGCCGCCCTGGTGGTTTCATCCTCGTGCTGGAGACTTGTTACCAGTGAGGCCTCCACTGTGCCCACCTTCCTCCCGCCCTCCAGAGCCTGGGCTCCCCTCTCGCCCTTGCTGCTTCATCACTGCGACTTGTGTTTCTAAGACTCCTGGAGGATGGCTTTCTAACAGGAAATTCCAGTGCGACAAAAACTGCAGGGTATGAGTTTGGTATCAGAAGTATAGGGTTTCAAGCAGAACTTTGCAATTCAGGAGAAACTAAAGAATATGCTTTGGACATGTTTTAGGAGAAAGTATAAGCATTCTGTTAATTGGGAAACACTTTGAGTCATAAGTCATGGTTTACTGTTTTTGTTTTCTTTCTCTCTTGGCCTCACTCTTCTGTTTGGAATTATGTGGCAGAGCACCGCGTTTTGTGAACCACACTGTAGGATGCTCTGTCTTCTTACGGGGGGTGGGGGGGCACTTTGGCCTGTGATGTGAAGAGCGTGTGCTCAGGTTTTGAATCTCCTTAATTAAACTAAGTGCTCTGTGAACAGAATTTTTCCTTTCACTGCTTTTTGCTCCTGAGTCATAAAAGGCTTCCTGTTGTCTTCGTTCCTCGCTTATCTTCAATCTAGAATGTGTCTGTAGTTTTTGGAGGCTGAGATTTCGGGTTTACTGGAGACAGGACACACGGGCTCTTTTTGGTCATCGTTTAAGCTGGTAGTCAGAAAGTGAAGGAGCAGTTTATCCAAGTTTGAGTAAGTGGGAGAACAGTCACTGTAGATTATTTTTTTAATCTCCAAAGGCAGTTTGAAGATATTTGTTCAAAGATACGCCCATTTTGAAAGGGGGGGGGTTGTGTGTAAACTGTAATTCTGCCAACTTATGCATAGATGGCGCCGTTGCTCTGTGTATTCCACACAAGCCCCTAGGCCAGTCTGTACTTTCCAGTTCTTCAGGGTTGTGTTAGGTTTTTCAAACCACAGAGAAAATCAAATCATACCCCACTTTGATATTTATTAACATTTAAAAATATAAACTTCATTTTTAGTTGAAATTGTTTATGGTGAGATCACTTTAAAAGTTATCCTTGCTGTAATAAGTATAGAATAATTCTATTTGTGTTAAAAATAAATATGTACTTTATTGATACATGCTGATGAAAGGTATTCTATAACCAACTTACGGTTAAAACTGAGAAACACTTCTCATGTTTGAGCGTGTACGTTATAGCCATATGCAAGATGTCGCAGCAGTGTTTGCTTGGAGTGATGTTAGGTTATTGGATTACTAGTTGTCATATGAGTGACACAGACACAGTGTTTACGGTGACCCTGGGATGTGCCTGTGCCTCCTGTTCAGTCACATTCAGCCTGTCACAGGTTCTCAGTGCTCTGTGGTCCTCTATGGGAGAGGGGCCGAGCGTCACCTGGGCTTGGGCTGGGACCAGGCGGTTCTGACTGCGGCTGAGTCTGCCCAGGGTGCAGGGGACAGGCTGGGCTTGTCCTCACAAAGCGTCTGAGAGCCAGATCCATTTAAAAGAGCTTCCGTTTGGGCCATTACAGACAGAAACTAAGTCATTAATGGGAAAGGGGCCATTTAAAAGAATCATTTTCTTTGTTTTGAGCCCTTAAGAAAGGAAACTTTATTTTAACATTTTTTCCTAAAAGCACTCAAAATGCTTTTTATCTTCAAGTATAGTGGTTATATTCAGACTGAATTTAATTTAAAATAAGCAAGTTATAACAAAGTATAAATATTTTAGCATTCAGAATAAAATGGCCAGGCAAGGAGTGTGTCCTCTCGTGTGTTCCTCGGTGCCGAGGAAAGCCGGGGAGGAGACGTTTGTGAGCAGGGGTGCAGCCGGCCGTCCGCGGGGCAGTTCCCCCCGCCCCGCCCTGCAGTTCCGCTAAGGCCTCGTCAGCCTCCGCCCTGGCCTTGGTCCCCCAGGCGGCGTGGGCGTCGCGCGGGGCGGGGGGAGACGCAGGAGAGTTGCTCGTCTCTCTTTCCCCCAAGAGTCATTAAATGTGCACATTGTTCATGAGAGCAGACCACGCGCGGCACTGTGACATGTGGTGTTTGTGTTTAGCTCTGTATTCCTGGTAGTCCTATGTTTAAAACACACTGCGGCTCCTTTTTTATTTTTCAAAACTGTGTCTGTCCCCAAAGGGAGTCACCTGTGGCCATGAGACTCTTGAAAGACCCCGGCTGCGGAGGTGGTTTCAGAAGAGCAGCCGCCGCAGCCCGGATGGTCTCTGGGGGGGAGTTTGGCTTCTGAGATGCCTGCTTGGGAGCGCGTGGATGAATTTCTCAACATGGATGTTTTAAAGAACCAGCCTGATAGCTTATTTTGTTATATTTACTTTGATGTTTAGTGTGACTATATCTGCCTTACCTTCTAGGGTTCAGAACAAGTTGGAGGTGCTGAATTACACAACCATTCCTGTGTACCTCCCAGAGGTCACCATCGGCTCTCACCAGAGCGACCGGGTCTTCCACGAGTTCAAGGAGGTGAGGCCCTCGAGTGCCGGGTCTCAGACGACTGGCACAAAGTCACTTCTCTGAAGAATGCTTTCTGTTTGTTTGTTTTAGTGAGAGAGCTCCGTTTTCACTGCAGTAATTCTCCTTTCCCCCTTCATCAGTGTATTGACGCAGCAGGGCTGTGTGCAGGGCGCTGCCCCTCTGGGCCGTGTGTGCCGCGGGCAGCCTTCCGGGTCAGCGTGTTGTCTTGACATCAGACCCTTCTCTCTTCCTCAGCTTTCCTCTATGTCCTTTCATGTCAGATTTCACTCTGGCGTCGCCTTCCTCTTCACGGTACATCCTCCATAAGGAGGGAAGGTGTGTGTTTCTGCAGAAGGCGCTCGGTTGGACGGGAGCCCTCGGGAGGGGGAGGGGCAGGAGTGAGGCGGGAGCTGGGCGGGGCCGACTGCTTGTTGGTCGTCTTTCCAATTTCCGTAGCTTTTTAGTGAATTACCTGTTTTCAGCATGGTGAATGGTGAACTTGGAGAATATTGTAAGTTCTGCCTTGGGACCTGGCCGGTGAGTGAGCACCTCCTCTGAGAATCGTGGCGTCAGTGGGGTAGTGAGAACGTGACCCGTTTCCGCGTCAGTGGTGGTTGTGTTTGGTTATCGGCAAAGGTGTGAAATGATCGTACTTAGGTCAGAACTTCAAGCTGAGCAGTCGATACTTCGGTGAGTTGGCATCTGGGTTGGATATTTTTGCATGACTGTGATTCTCTGATTTGATGCTTAGCGCATTGCTTGCAGCTGCGCCGATCGAATGCCCAGGGGTGCCCCGTTGCTCTCTTTCTTACCTGAGGTACTTGGCCTTTTCTTTTACGTAAGTTCTTTTGGTGGCCTTGGAAGTGGTGTTATTAGATGTAGACATCCGGGGAAGTACGTAAAGCTGTAAAGGTGTCACTCGGAGCGACCTACAGTTAGTATTTTGGCACATTTCTTTCTTCCTCATGTTGGCGGGGATGTGAGTGCATGCGTGGTGTCTCTTTCTCTTTTTGAGGGGAGCTGGCAGGCCAGAGGCCGAGCTGGCTCCTCTCGGCCGCTGGTGCCTCGATGCCGCTCCTGCCGAGGCCGAGAGACCCACCCCGTCGCTGTCCCCACCCTACATGTAATGACCCACCCGGCCTTGATGAGGCTGTCTTACAGGCGGCTGTCCTGTCATCAGGGCCGCTACCTTGTGCCGGCCTCCACCGTCCTACTTAAATTTGTCCTGCAGCTTCCTGTCTGGCCTCCTCCGCGTCGGGTCTCTCCCTGCAGCCCTCCTCTGCAGTGCAGAAGTGCCTGAGCTGAAATGCCAAAGCGGCAGAGTCTGTCCCATGCCTGTAGCCCTTCCGTGACCTCTGATGAATTCGGTCCTGCAGGGTGGGTGCCCTGGCCCCTGCAGAGTCCCCTCCCTCATCGCAGCCCTGCGAGCGCCCGTGGTCTCACTGGTGGTGTCCGTGAGTCCATATACGGGGCCCTGGGGGTTTGGAGGTGGTGCACAGAGAATTTTGAAACAGATAAATAAATTGCCCTTTTAACTTGTAAATTTTTCTGATTACACCAGAGTAGTGATTTACTGATAATGTGTCTTTAACGCCTCTGTAGCGTTCTGTGACCTCACTTTTAAACAAGGAAGCAGCGGGCAGTGGGTTCAGAGATTGTGCAGTCGCCCACGTGGAGTGGGGTTTAGGGACGTGGCTTTGCTTCGGCGGTTTTTCTTATGCTTCCTACTGTGGTTGCGTGGTAATGGCTTTTCACTTGTATTACTGATACAAAGTTTCCTTTTAAAATGAATTTATGTAAGAAAAAAAGGCATTGCATTTTTTAATGTAAGCGGCAGTGCACTTGGTATGCAGCTGTGACCTGATGGGCAAGGTGCCCTCGGATGACCTGAGTAGCCGCCTCTGCTCATTTCAGGTTCTTCGGGCATCAGGCGCTTTCATCTTGTGCTTTCATGCATTTACTCCATTTGTTCATTAGTTCAGTTATTTATTCCACTAAATATTTATGTGTGTGTACTAGGTGTTATGAGTGGTACTAGGTATTATGAGTGTGTACTAGGTGCCAGACCTGTCCTAGGCCCTGGGAACAAAGCAGCGCGTGACCCGGAGAAGAATCCCTGACCTCCCAGGCACTTACATCCGAGTGGGAGGAAACAGAAAATAAACAGAAGGTGAAGCAAAGAATTCGTTAAGTGACGGTGGCAAGTGCTGTGGAGAAAATTAAATTCCCAGAGGAGGGCAGGGCCAGCTGTTGTGGGCTGGGGGAGTTGGATTTGAAGTCCGGTCGTGGTCCAGGAAGGCCTCACCCAGAAGCTGATGGGTGAGCAGAGGCTGCAGGGGCGAGGGGAGGGGGTGGGTGTGCTGGGGGAGGTGGCCACACGGGGAGGAGAACCGAGGCAGTGGCGCAGCTCCACGTGTCTGGGACATCAGAGACACAGGCAGGAGGCCACTGTGGCTGGAGCGTGGAGGGCGGGCTGGGACAAGCAGTAAGAGGTGGCGGAGGCCCCCCGGGCTGGTGTGAGGGCTCTGGCTTGTCCTGTGCAGGATACGGGGAATAAGAATGATTTGTGAGATGCGCTTGGTAGTGGGAACGTTCTGGTTTCTGATTAAAGGATGGATTGAGTAGGGGCGCAGGCAGAAGCAGGGAGATTAGCTAGGAGGCTGGTAACGGCATACGGACTGGGAGGTATGTCAGCTGGGACCAGGGTGGTCCTTGTAGGCGTTTTGGACAGTGCTCAGGTCGTGGATAGACCCGACAGAGGCTATTGAACTTTTGTATTGGGAAGTGAGAAAAGGAAGCTGATTTCTAGGTTTCTGGCCTCAGGAACTAGAACTCTGGAGTTGGAACCGGCAGACTTTGGGAAGGCGCAGAGGTACAGGTTTCCAGGAAAGATCAAGAATTTTTCATTGGCCATGGCAAGTTCGAGATGCTCGTTATTCCCCAGAGGAGGTGCTGAGTGGTGGTCGGCCTCTTTTCATCGCACTGTGTGGATACTGTGTTTCTCACCGATTGAAGGTTTGCCTTAAGGCATGCACAGTGGTTTTTTTCAGACATAATGCCACTGCACACCTAATAGACTACAGTATAGCATAAACATAACTTTTATACGCGCTGGGAAGCCAGAAATTCACGTGACTTGCTTTATTGTGTTGTTTGGACCTGAACCTGCTTCCAAGGTCTGCCCGTAATGGGTTTGGAGTCTGGAAGTTGTCAGCGTCTGACTGTCGTGTGAAGCTGTGGTCCTGGTTGAGACGGCTTTGCAGTGAGGAGAGAAGGGGAGCACGGGGTTCAGAGGGGCGGGAGACGGCAGGGGGCCCAAGTCACTGTCTTCAGGGAGCTTATGCTTTTGTGTGTTTATTACTTCATCAGTTATCTTTACAAGTGGGAGACTGTTCATAGGAATTTCGTCTCTTCTGTTAATGTATGTCTCTTTATGAACAGGTTGTGTTTATCTCTATCTCTGTAAGCAAGGAGGATTGAGCCAAATGACCCCAGAGAAGTTGAATGGTACCCAGAACAGGCAGGACCCTCATAGCCAGGTAGGGGGGCGTGCACTGTGGTCGAGCATGGGTGGGCAGATGAGGGGCTCAGGAGGTCCAGCAGGGCTCCTGGGGACGGAGTGGCCTGACGTGTCGTGGAGGAGACCCAGTTGCACCGACGTTGTCCCTCGTGGAGTGGGTGAGGGCCCCAGGTGGCCCTGCTCACTGCTGGGAGGAGACACTTCTCAGAGCAAATAAATTCCAACAAACCAACAGCCCAGGCCATCGTCACGACAATTACGGGAAACACTACAAGTTTCAAAAATTAAATCTGTGTGGAAAATGGGCATTTGAAAGTCCCATATAAAAAGGAAAATGCATGCCAGCAAATAATGACAGTTTTGTTTCTTTCTAATCTTTATACCCGTGTCTCTTCCTTGCCTTATTAATACATTGGGTGTGTCTCTAGTTCATGGTTGGATAGAAATTGTAACAGTGGTCGTCCTTCTCTTGTTTCTGATCTCGTGGAGGAAGTTTTCAATAATTCACCAGATACTATGTTTGCTCTGGGTTAGGTGTAGATACTGTATATCAGGTTGGGGAAGTTCCATTTTATTAGTAGTTTCCGAGGACCTTCTGTCGAGTACGGGTGTTGAGTTTTATCACATTTGTCTGTCACGGGTGATTTTCCTCTTCTTTATGTTAATATGGTCATAAAAATTATAGTGATTGATTTTCTCATGTGAGGCCAACCTTGGTTTCCTGGATCAGTCCCACTTGTGTGTGCTTTATAAACTCTCCATGTGTAGCTGAACCTAATTCACGTATTTAGTTTAGGAGTTCTGTGTTTATGTTGGATGGTAATGTTTCTTTCTTGTGATATCCTTGTCAGATTTACTATCGGGATCATGCTGCTATCAAACACTAAGCTGAGGTGGGACCCTCACATTTTAGTCTCTGGAAGAGTTTGCCTAAGATTGTTATTACTGCTTCTTTCAGTGTTTAGGATTGACTGATGGAGCTATGTTGAAATATTTTAAATTATAAATTTGTTTAATCGATGCGGAATGTCCAATATTCTGTTACTTCCTAGGTTTGAAAGTTGTGTTTGTTGAGGAAGTTGCCCTCATTTCTAATTTTCTAATTTCTTTCACTAAGTTGTTTAAAGTGTCCTTTTTTAATGTTTTTAATTAGATCACATCTGATGGTGACCGCTGTCCCCTTCTCCATCCCTGTTGTTGGTCCTGGTGTGTCCCTTCCTTCTATACTCTTGAGAGAAATTTGTCATTTAGGGACTAGCTTCTTGCTTGGTATTGTTTGTTGTACATTCGAATTCACTGATTATTGCTCCTTATTTTTTCCTTTTCATTTGCTGTTTTTCTATCTTCTTAGTATGAGTGGGTGGATCATTGATTTTCAGCCTGTCTTGCTTTTGAATATATGCGTGTAAAGCTGGTCACATTGCCCTCCAAATTTGTCTTAATTAACTTGATCTCATAATTCTTTCTTTTTTATAAAATTTTAAAAAAATTTTACTTGTTTTTGGCTGCATTGGGTCTTCGTTGCTGCACGCGGGCTTTCTCTAGTTGCGTCGAGCGGGGCTACTCTTCGTTGCAGTGCGTGGGCTTCTGATGGTGGTGGCTTCTCTTGTTGTGGAGCACAGGCTCTAGGCGTGCAGGCTTCAGTAGTTGTGGCATGTGGCCTCAGTAGTTGTGGCTTGCAGGCTACTGAGAGTGCAGGCTCAGTAGTTGTGGCGCACGGGCTTAGTTGCTCCACAGCATGTGGGATCTTCCCGGACAAGGGCTTGCTCGAACCCATGTCCCCTGCGTTGGCAGGTGGATTCTTAACCACTGCGCCACCAAGGAAGTCCTGATCTCATAATTGTTGATGTTATGTTTTCATTATCCTTCAATTCAAAATATTTTCTGATTTTAATCTGGTTTCTTTTTTGACCAGTGTGCGAATTCAAATTATATTGGATCATTTAAAAGCAGTTGGAATCTTTCTAATTGTCTTTTTGTTACTGATTTCTTGCTTAATTTCACTTTAGGCAGAAACAGTCTTATGATTTCTGTTCTTGGAACATGGCTGAGACTGACTCTTCGGCCGAGCATTGGTCATTTTGGTGATGTTTCACGGTCCTTGAGAAGAAGGCCTACTCTGCCCCATTGTGTGCAAGGTTCTTGCAGCGTCATTGAAAGGAAGTCTCTTGATCACATTCTTCAGATTGTCTCTATGCTCACTGATTTTTGTTTCCTTCTTCTGTCAGTTTGCTGTGAGAGGCGTCTGGAAATCTGTCACTCTGTGTGGGTTTCTGCCTCCTGTATTTCTGTCAAGTTCTGCTTTGTGTGTATCTTGAGGTCGTATTATTAGACATACACAAATTTAGACTTGCTCTACATTCCTAATAGAGTCACCCTTTTATGTGTTATGAAATTTTCCCTGTTAACTTTAGTCATGGTTCTTACCTTAAAGGTTACTTTATTTGAATCTTATGTAGTGTCTACAACTTCCCTTTGGTTAGCATTTGCATGGTATTGCTCTTTCTACATCTTTTAATTTCATTCATTCTGTATCTTTGTATTTCCAGTGGACACCTTTTAACCTGAAAACAGTTATGTCTTCAGTTTTTGTCCAGTCTAAATATTGGGAATATTTGTCCATTCACATTTAGTGTAATTACTGATACATTTGTGTTTAAATAGCTTATCCTACTACATGTTTTACATTTTTCTTACCTGTTCTTTGTATTTGTTGTCTTTTTTCCTTGCCTTCTTTTGGATTAAGAGGTGTTTTTTTAACATTTTTATTCCATTTCCGCCTCTGTTTGCTTACTAGTTACCATCCTTTCAGTGGTTTTTGGTGGCTAACCTGGTAATTGCAGTGTTCATCCTTGATTTATTAACTTCTGGTATAAGTTAGTAGCTCTCTAGTTCCAGAGCACTGTAAGGACCTCATAACACTTCTAACTCCATTTACCCAACTCTTGTGTTTTGTGTTGTTTTTGTCATATATCGTAATTCTTCATGTATTTTAAGCCCTCGGGACACTGTGGTTATTGTTCATGTGGTCAGTTCGTGCAGATTGACCCATGGCTGCCCTGCTGCTGCTCTTACCCTCCCTGGTCTCCATACCTCCACGTAGGATCATAGTTCTTCTGACTGAGGAAGCTTTGCTGACAACAAATTCTCACCCTTATTGTTTAAAATGGTCTTTAATTTGTTCTAGTTTTTATTTTGGAATTTTTCAAACTTACAAAAATAGCAAGAATAGAAAAATAACTTCTGAACCTTTGTCAGTGGTCATCATTATACCCCACTATCTTCAAACATCTTAATGCACAGATTCTCAGAGTGTGGTCCCCATATCGGCATCACCTGGGCACTCATGAGGAATGCAAGTTCTCAGGCCCCAGCCCAGGCCTACTGGATGAGATTCTCTGGGGATGGGGCCCAGGAATCTATTTTAAAGAGTCCTCCAGCCGATTCTGATATGCACTAAGGTTTGGGAACCACTGCTTTAATGTGTAATTCTTATAAACAAGGACATTCTCTTATATGACCACAATATAGCTATCAAAATCAGGAAATTAACATTCATACATTGCTACCTCTAATCTACAGACCTTGTTCAAGGCTAATCAGTTGTCCCAGGAATGTTCTTCAGAGCAAAAAGGCCTAATCCAGGATAATGGATTGCATTTAATTATCTTGTCTCTTTAGAATCTTTGAATCTGATCAGTTCTTCAGGCTTTCCTTGATATTCAAGACCTTGACACTTCTGAAGATTACAGGATGGTTACTTTTTAATGTCCCTCAATTTGGTTTTGTTTGATGTTTTCCCATGATTGGATTTAGGTTTCCTGTGTTTTTTGTAGGCAGGTCACAGAACTCATTACCTTATCAGGTAGCCCGGGATCCCTCTCTGTCCCATCACTGCTTCTATTAACTTTGATCACTTGACTGAGATAGCGTCCTCGCTGTAGAGTTGTTCTTTTACTCCTTGTAATTAATAAGTATTTTCAGGGGAAGTACTTTGAAACTAGGTAAATATCCATTTTCTCATCAAACCTTGACCCAGAAGTTAGCATCTGTTGATTTTCATGGCTAAATTAATTATTAGGTAATTTTCCTAATTCTGTCATTCCTTCTACATTATTAGTTACTATTCTACTATAAAGAAATGCTCTGTTTCTTCATTTATTTATTTATATCACTGTGGACTCACAGACTTCTGTTTTATCCGTATACATCTATATTCGTTTCTGTCTCTCAGTATACTGACAGCTGTGAATTCACATCAGTACCTTCAATTCCAGAGTGACACAACAAGGCTCGTTCTCATTGTCCCCCAGCCCACGTCCTTCTCAGATAGTGAGAAACCTGGCTTCCCTCAGGTCAGTGCGTCTCCTTCCTGGATCATTCCCCCCAGTGTATCACCAGGTTCCCACCACTGCTACCACTGCTCCCTTCCACAGTTTCCACTGGTGTTTCTCCAGCCTCTGCTGTGTCCTGCTGCCCACCCATGTAGGTGCGAACCTCTTTTGAAGACCGTTTTCCTGTGTTTCTGGCAAGGTTTGGTTTTGTTTTGTTTTAGGTGGTGTTTCTGACTTGGTTCTGCGCAGTCACGCTGTCTTGGGGTGTGTGCGTCTGTGCTTCTGTGTGTGCTTTGCTTGTAGCTCAGAACATTCTTTGGCTGACATTCGTTGTCAGTTTTAGAAGAGTCTTGCTGGTACCTCGTCAGTGTTGCGACACCCCGTCTTCTCTGCTCTCCTTGGGCTCCACTTGACCACATGTTGGACCTTTTCACCATGTGCTGTGTCCCTCTTTTCTGTGTCTCTCATTCTGTTTTCTCTGTGACCTTCAGCCCGGATATGTTCTTCAGTCTGTCTTCTAAGTTACTACTCTTTCAGCGCTTCCCAGTCTGCTCCTAGACATGTATTTTCTATATTTGAAGTTTTAACTTTAATTGTAGTCCTTTTTGATTTTAGAATTTCCATTTTTTTTTATAATTTTGAGTTGTCTGTTGAAATTTTTTTGTTATCTAAATTCTTTGACATATTAATCACAAAGTTATCTGGTAACCGTAATATCTGGACCTCTGTTCCATCTGTTTAAACTGATTCTCCCTCTGTCCTTTCCGTTTGGGGACATTTAATCTTTTTTGGTATGCTGGTATTTTTTAAAAGGCCAGTCATTATTTTGGAAGAACTGTACAGCTAGCGTGAGGCTGCTGTCGCTGTCCTTGCTGTCTTCTGGCAGCGTTTTAGTAGGGCAGGCTCCCGAGTCTGTCAGAAACCAAGCCAGGGGACCCTGCACTTAGGTGTGTGCGGTCTGGCGTATTTCCTGTCTGACCTTCCTGGTGGAGCACTTGTACTAGAGCCCCTCCTCTTTGGTGGGTCCTGACCTGCAGTTTTGTCCCCATGGCCCCCTCCCTGCTGAGGGCTGGCTCAGCCCCCAGGCTCCTGCCAGAGAGTGGGCGGGGCCGTGGGGGGCAGCAGTCACCTTGCAGCCGTCCTTTTTGCTTTCCTTTCCTGGGGCCTTGGCACCGCCCTGCCTTTGATGTCTCGGCACAGGTGTTTTTCATGTTGTCCGTTTGTCTTGGTGGCTTGGGAGGGGCTTGCTCTGCACTAGTCCACCAGAAGCTGGACGTACTCGTCGCTTTACCCAGTGACACGGGGAGGCTGTTTGGCAGGTTTTCATCGTTGGTAAGTTCTGTCTTATTTTTAATCTGTGAGCATTAAAGGGAATCTATTAATACTGTATTGGACTTACAATTTTAAACTTTAGAAATGTTGAAATTTTTAATCAATATTTAAATGATTGGGGAAATCTAACTTTTAAAATGCTTAACTGTTTTTAAAAAATAACTTCATTTTTTAGAATGGTTTTAGCGTTACAGAAAAATGAAGGTACTGGAGAGTTCTCATATACCCCAGCTTCCCATATTAACGTCTTATATTTGTGGTATATTTGTTACCAATACTGAACAATATTGATACATGTTACTAACTAAAGTCCATACCTTATTCAG
This sequence comes from Aethalodelphis obliquidens, assembly GCF_003676395.1. NCBI lineage: Eukaryota > Metazoa > Chordata > Mammalia > Artiodactyla > Delphinidae > Aethalodelphis > Aethalodelphis obliquidens. The sequence goes on from NW_020837946.1 coordinate 1,272,198, forward strand.
ATTTCCATCGTTTTCTCCCTAATGTCCTTTTTCTGTCCCAGGATCCCATGCAGAATAGCACGTGACTTTCAATTGTCACGTCTCCATCGGCCCCTCCTGGCTGTGACGACTTCTCAGACTTTGCTTGTTTTTAGTGATTCTGACAGTTTTGAGGAGTACTGGTCAGGTGTCTTACAGAATGTCCATCAACTGCAGTTTGTCTGGTGTTTTCCTTACAATTAGCCTGGATGTGTGTGTTTGGGGGAGAAAGACCACAGGGTTAAGTACCATCAACGTGACACATCACTGCTGGTGTTGACGTTGACACCTGGCTGAGGTATGTCTGTCGGGCCTCTCCGCTGTGTGTTTGCTCTTTCCCCCTTCCCAGAAGTCACCATGCCTGCCGTAGCCTTTATATTTGTCTGTGGGGTAAAAATTGTGTGACTGTTTAGAGGAATGCTGTTTTCTGAAAGGAAATTTAGTTGCTTGATATTTTAAAAAATGATAAATTGAAATTAGAATGTAAATAGAGTGACTATATTTCTTCATTCACAGAATTTCTTTTGAGTGTTGAAGACATGAGCAACAGTTATTACCAAATTTCCCTCTAGAAAACGTGTTATGAGGGATAAAGACGAATGAGTGAAGCCCTTCTGTGAGCGTCTTCTGCAGCTGTTTGTAGCTGGAAAGGTTTGTTGCTCCTCAGAGAAGGTTCCCTGGCCAGGCTGCAGAGCGTATTTCTAGAAACGCCCAGGCGAGCGGCCGGGAGGCTGGTGTGTCTCTGAGACACCGAGACGCCGGTTGGTTCCCTGCAGGGAGGGAGCCAGCAGTTTGGGAACATTTTAAGGAATTGTTTCTTTTAGAGAAGGACTGGTTCAGTATTAGAGTGGAGGGTGTTTTGTGGTCATTTATTTCCTGGAATAAGGAGGGGTTGATGGGGTGCTTTTTTATGGCAGTGGTCTGTAGAAATCAGTTTCCCTGGTTCCTCATATTCTAGGAAAAAAAAAAATTAATGTTAAGTATGTTTTAGCCAAACTCCACTGACAACGTGAGAAGTTTATACAGGTGACCCTTGAACAACGTGGGGGCATATAACTTACAGGCGGGCCTCGGTGTGCACGGTCTGTGGTTCCCCCTGTCTGTGGATTCAGCCACCCAGGGCCCGGGTGGCACGGTAGTGTTCACTATCGAAAAGTATCCGCAGATGAGTGGCCCCACAGAGTTCAGCCCGCGTTGTTCAGGGGTCCCCTGTATCATCCTGATTAATACAACAAGGGAATAAACTTAGAGACACACCTCATGGCCTCCTGAGAAGCTTGAAGGGCACTTGCGCTGTGGGAAGCCTGAGGAGGGAGGTGTTCTCGTGATACATCCATTGTATCGTATGCATATTTTATAGTAGATATGGAACTTGTTGATACTTTGTGGCTGGAAATTATTGGCCAACACTTCTGATTCTTGGAAAAAGTCATGCAACGTCCTTTTGTGTTTTTTTTTCTTTAAACACAGAAAAAGTAAACCAAAATTTATTCATATGCATATGGGGAATTATAAAATAAGTAGGTGGTAAATGGCTAAAATTAGACGCTTACATGGTTAACTTCAGAAGGGAAAGGGAGGGGCAACAAGAAGCTTGCATCAGAAGAACAATTTTGTTTCTAGGGGAACAAACGGGAGGTAAGAAAATTTGTGATACTAATTGTTTATGCAGGTGCAAGTGGTATTTTCCATATGTTCATGGCCATAAACACCCCAGCAATAGGAATTTATGACAGTTTCTTCTTTCTTTAAAAAATTAATTAATTAATTAATTTATGGCTGTATTGGGTCTTTGTTGCTGCGCACGGGCTTTCTCTGGTTGTGGCGAGCAGGGGCTACTCTTCGTTGCGGTGCGTGGGCTTCTTGTTGTGGAGCACAGGCTCTAGGTGTGCGGGCTTCAGTAGTTGCAGCACTCGGGCTCTGTAGTTGTGGCTTGTGGGCCCTAGAGCGCAGGCTCAGTAGTTGTGGTGCATGGGCTTAGTTGTTCCGCGGCATGTGGGATCCTCCTGGACCAGGGCTCAAACCTGTGTCCCATGCATTGGCAGGTGGCTTCTTAACCACTGCACCACCAGGGAAGTCCCTTTATGACAGTTTCTTCCCCAGAAGTGTCTGCTTCCTTTTTTTTTTTTTTAAATGAAATATTATGGTCTCCTTTTCTCTTTCAGGAACTTTCTACTCTTCCTGTCTGGTGTTTTAGAGTTTAACCAAGATAGGTCTAGATTTAAATTTCTCTTTTGTTACGTGGGTACTTTCTGATTTGTTGGTAGGACCTTATTCCTTGCTTCTGTTTTCAGTTTCTTCTCTTGCTTTGAACATCTTAAATGTAGTCACTGTCTTCTGTGTGTGATCTCAGGTTTGGAGGCCTGACTCTTGTCGTTTATTGTGTCCTCTGATTCTCACCCATGGTGGCTTATTTCCTTCTGCATTTTGGAGACTTTGGACACTGAGTTCATGCTTCGTGGGTATTTATCCCTGGGCCCCAGGGACGTTTGATTTCAGGTGAACCCAGACTCTCTCGGTGTAAGCACGCCCCAAATATTTCGTTCACGGGGCATCCTGTGTTGTTTGCTAACGCTGACAGCCCTGCTCCTGGAAGGTCTGTTGCCGCCTCCAGGCCCTGAGATTCAGGAGGAACCAGGAATTAAGCTTCCTTTGCTGCCTGTGGGATTCCAGGCCCCGCATGGTGAGGATTGGAACCCCACACTTGTGTGAGGACAGGCTGAGGCTGTGAATTCTTAAGACGCCCGCTGAGACCCCCTTGCCGTCAGGGCGCTTTCTTCCCTCCCGCCTTCCCCTGAGGGTGCGCCCTCGGAGCTGCGCATATGTGCAGAGGTGCATCACAGGTGTCTACCTGCACGGGGCGCCGCTTTGCCTTGCCTCCCAGCGGCTCTGCAGATGCCCCGGGGTGGCGGAGGCTGCAACTCTCCCTCTGGTTTCCAGCTCGCTCTTCATTTCAGCCCCTTAATGATTTCTCGCAGAGCCCATCAGTGCATTTAAAAGCATTTGTAGAGGTTTTATATCACGAGGTTTTTCAGGGTATTGGGCTGTTGTTTTGCTGGAAATGGAAGGCGTCTGTTTCTCTGTATGATCTGAAAGCTGATTTGGTGCTGGTTCTTCCCATGTCCCTTCCACAGAGGGTCCAAGTGGGGAGCTCTGTATCTTCCTTTGCTCAGTATGTATTTGCTCAGTGAACCCCCAGGATGGAGAAATCTTTCAGTCCCCAGCGTTGAAGGCGTAGGAGGGAAACGCAGAGGATAAAAGGCTTGTGCGGTGATGGGAGGATTCTGTCCGGGAGAGCTATTCGGGCATCTCCAGAGCACTGAGTGGCACGAGGGATGGTGGCTCAGCCCGCGCACGTGGTGCTGAGCCTGACGTTGCAGACACGCCCCAGTGGGGTCATCTCAGGCCATGTTCTACATCGAGTCACTTACCCCTCAGCAAATACTTTCTGTTGCAGGCACTGTTCTGAGCACTGGGGATATTGGGGAATAAGACAGAGTTGGGGGAGGAATGGGCAAGCGATCACCAAATACGTAGGGGGGGCCTCTGAGTGCTGTGGGGCGGAAGTAAAGCCGTCCCGGGTGGGAGCTGTTTTGTGGAGAGAGGCCTTGGGTACCAGAAGACGTGGGTGTCCCGGCTGCACTTGCGGGGAGGGGGCAGGGTTGGGAGGTAGAGGCAGGCTTGGCACGTTCTAGGAAAGGAAGAGCCCATGTGGTGAAATGGAGGGGCGGGCCCAGTGCAGGTGAGGTGAGAAGGTAGCAGGGCGCGCGCAGCAAGGGCCTGTGGGCTGTGGTGTGAGGACTTTGGTTGAAGTCGTAGCAAAGCTGTGGCCCGTTGGCATGCTCTGAGCGATAGAATCTGAACCATGTGTTAGGAGGATGGCTCTGCGTGCCGTGTTGGATGTCGACTGGGGCACGGGTGGAGGCGGGGAAGCAGAGCTTCAGGGTGTGGGTGAGAGACGACGGGGGCATGGCTGTGACCAGGACAAGCTCACCTTCCTTCCCTGCAGCTGCTGTCTCCCGGGGCAACCTTGCTATTCCCTGTGCAGCCAGATTTGTTCTTACTCCCTAGGTTTTCAAAACTAAACTATCATTGAAGGATTCAAACGAAAGAGGGTCCACAGGGGAAGGGCTGTGACTGCGAGACAGGAGAGTGGGCACCTGAGGTCCCTTCGATGGACGTGGGTATTGGTCTTACGACTTTCAGACTCACGTGTATGGTCCTAGGAAGAGAGTGGGGAGCAGTGTAGACCACACCTGGGTGTGCTCTGAACTGGATGCTGGTGGCAGTGGGGACGATGTGGGGGTGCAGGGGATTCCTAAGAGGGGGAGTTGCTTGTGGCAACAGTGGCCTTTCGTAGACCGTCAGGCACTCTGGCTTATGGAGATCTTTCCTTTAGAGGCTGGACAGACTCAGGGGCGCCGGGGCCTGAGTGGGAAGTGTCCAGGTCACAGGGTCCAGGCAACTCATTTTGCTTCCTGGGCGTTTGTAATTCTTTCTTTTGCTTGCCCTTGTGTAGTTTGAGGTCCACGCTGACATTTGGGCATGCGGTCTGCATGACTTAGGCCCCGACAGGTGGCCCATATCCTGGGAAGGGGCCTGTTTTTCCGGGAACTTCTTCATGGGGCCTCTCAGCTCTTGCAGCCCTGGAGTCGGGCGCCTGCTATCTGGCTCCGCAGCGTGCAGGGTGATACGTTTCCGTGGTGGCCACGCTTGTCACACCGCAGAGCCAGGAAGAGGCCCTGGGAGCTCCCCTGTCCTGTGTATTCATCCGGTGCCCATTCGTTGCGCTCTCAGTGCCAGACGCGGCTCTAAGGACACAGAGCTCTGGAGAGTCACCGACCGGTGGGGGCGACAGGCACGTGGACACAGGATGCGACGTGGTTCCCGCTGGGGGCTGACGGGGGAGAGGGCCTCACGGTGGTGGCCCGGGTGTTGGGATTACAGGACGAGGGGGTGAGCCGAGTCGTCGGGAGCCTGGGGGCCTGGGTCTTCTCCGAGAGGAGAAGGCTGGAGGGCTGGAGGCCGCCGGGACGGGGCTGCCGCGGGCACGGGGGCTGGTGTGTTGGCTCCGGGGCGTGTGTTCATGACGGGAAGGGGGAGTGGTGAGGACTGGGAACCGAGGCAGGTCCCGGGGGCTCCCGGCTGCTCGGGGATCCTGAGTCTCGCTGCGGGAAAGGGCTTTTGTGGGCCCCTGGGATGAGCCGCGGGCTTTGTTTAGAATCACTGACTGCAAGAAGCCCTGTGAGGAGAACCTGAGAGACGAGGGAAGGGCGTGAGGCTCGGGGGCCAGCCCAGGGCGACACTGGTAGGAGGAGGTGTGCGGCAGAAGCTGGGTGGAGGTCGGGTCAGGAAGGCATCTCCCCGCGGCCGCGCACCTGGGGCACCCGGTCGGGGAGGCTGGCCTGAGGGTGAGGCCGGAGGGTCACGGTGGGAGCAGGCCTGAGGGCACGGGATGGGAGCGGGGTGGGGGAGGAGGCTGACGAGGAAGTGGCCTCGCTGGCCAGCTTTGAGCCCCCGTGTGGGCGGGCCCCGCGCTGTGCCCACAGGAAGGCATGACGGTTCTCGTCGCCGCTGGTAGGTGAGGCCCCGCGGCTCCGCGAGGGCAGGTGAGGCCACGGCGTCTGCCGTCCATGGCAGGCAGCCCTTCACGCCCAGGTCCCGGCTGGGGCCGTGGGGCCTCCTGTGCAGCCTGGGCCGGCGGCTCGTGGCACAGTTCACGTGTCAGCACTGCCCCTTCGGCTGTGTTGTGGCCCTGGGGCCTCCACTAGTGCGGAGCGACCTTTTTAGGAGAGAAGGGAGCTCGGGTTTTCATAGAACAGAAGGACTTGTAACGTCGGTTTGGTTTGGTTTGGTGGATCTGGTGGCCTGGGCGTGTGGCTCAGTCCTGTGGCTGGACTGGCTGGGGTCCTGCTGACCTTCAGCCTCCCCTCTGGTCTCCAGGGCCTGCCCGGGGCTCTCAGAGGGGCGTGAGTCCCCGGAGCCTGAGAAGCATGTGTCAACGCATTTTTCATGCACACAGCCCCTCCCATTTTCTGTTTGGAAGTGACCCTATAGACAAATTCATATAAATACCTAGTGTGTGCATGAGTGCCTGCTAATTCTTTTAAGTCATTTTTCAGGCACTGTGCCAGGTCACTTTTTGTTACTGTGCAGCCCTCCCTTGGGGTAGACAAGCTGTGAGTCGGTCTCCACTTTACCGATTCCATCTCTTTCCAATTTAAGGAGGCCAGATGCTGTTAAGATACTGTGTTCCTTCCATGAATCCGATCTTGTCCAAGACAGTTGCTAGGACAACAGGATCTTCGGTTTTCTCTCCTGCTATTTTTATTTCTTTACTATCTCAGGTTACTATTTTCATTTTCCGTATCAAGTTCCTCGTTACCATTTTTAAAAATAGAGATGTTTAATAACTTTAATATGTTAACACTGTATGTTCTTGCCTTTACGAAGTTCACCTTAATAAAGACAAACTCGCAGTAAACAGAAAGGCCTTAGGATCAATGTATCTAAACCTGCTGAAGAAGAAAGGTACAGACTCGGTCATTTCATGTTTCCTCTCGATGTTCAAACCTTAGTTAGAGCTTAATTTGGTATTTATCTTTTATGTTAAAATACCGATTCTCAGTTTAGAAGTCGTTTAACATGAAAGTAGGTGCTAAATGTCTTCAGTCTGTCCTTCATTAGTTGTGGCTGGAGGAGGCATGCACCCCTCTGCCCTCAGTGCATGCCCCATGGAAAGCTCACGATCGAAGTCCAGTGTTCGTCTCCATGTCCCGTTATTTATATTTCTGCGTGCAGGAAATAACGTATGTCCCTTGGAGAAGAAAGTTAGTGTATAAAAGGTAGACTTTCTACCAGGTGCACTGATTGGTGTGCAGTTGCAGGTTTTCACAGGGACCTGCTGGTGCGAAATGATAGGGTAGTGTTTCACACGCACCCTGGCCCACCAGGGGTGCCTGGACTTTGCGTGTGTCCAGTCATTACTTGGGTTTTGGAATTTTTAGGACACATCCCGCTTCCAGGTATTTGAACGGGCGCTTGAGTTAGGAGCTTTTCTTCTTCACAGTTAATATGAGTTAAATGGGATTCAGACATTTAAAGTATATGATGTTGTGACACGTGTGGGGTGAAGATAGGACCTCGGTGTGGATGTATGTGTAACAGGCTGTGGTGTTCGTGTGCTAAACATAGGAGGCACTCATTTCTAAAATAAAAAGATTGTTTTTGGAAATGGACTTGGATAAAATTAGATGTTTTGGACGTTGATTTCATTTCTTTATACTTGACTTATGTTTAACGGTAATGGAAAACTGGGGAGATTGTGTATCAAAGCAGTGACTGTAATAACTAATTTCTCTGGCGCTCTTCTTTAAAATTAAAGAGTTCTCAGCCGGGCTCATCAGCATTCGTATGCAATAATGAGTAGCAGGGGTGGGGGATTGGCGTCCCCGAGCCACCCCACAGTTAGGTAGTAGTTTCCAGCTCCTTGGCGCACCTAGACAGAGCAGAGTCAACAGTACCTAACAGTACTATTTACTGCTCCAGTGGAGTAGAGCAGATCCAGAAGAGGCAAGGCGTAGTCCATCCTTTTCTAAAAAATTCTCCTTTTTACGGTAATACAACACAGGATTTGATGCTAGAATTACGACATATATTTAATCCTCCAGGAACACTCTTCCAACCAGGAAACCCCGAGCATCACTGACTACCCCTGAGGTGGTGCTAAGAAATAGAAGTGCCCCCGCTCCCCGGGTAGTTCTTTGAGGCGCACGTAAAAGGGCAGGAAAAGCGGGGCCTTCCCAGGGCAGGATGGTTGTGGACTGGACCCTGACATGCGTCCTGCAGTCTCACAGCGGCAGAGCTCAGTGTGTACTGGCTGACAGGAGGGGAAAGCTCCACGTGGTGCAGGGACTTCACGCGCTAACAGCGCACGGAGACGTGCCGTTTAATACAGCGGATACCTGCAGGGGCTGGTGGGCAAGACGTTCCTGGATTCGAGGGTCAGAGCATCTGGGCTCGGGTGTCAGCCTGCCTCTTCCCGCCCGGTGACCTCAACTGCGTCGCTTAACATCCTTTACCTCCGAGACGGTGCCTGCCCGCTGACCTCCCGTGTCCGATCCCAAGGCGGTGCTGGGACTGGTAGGCAGGCCGCCCTCTAGGATCCAAGTCCATCTTGATTACGGCAGGCGTCACCAAGGTGGGTACCCAGAGGATGGGACGGTGGACTCGGGAGTTCCCAGGAGTGGTGCTGGCTCCCTCAGCTTGAGGAAAGGTGTCGTGGAGGAGCGGGCGTCGTTTAGGGCAGGCGTTCAGGAGGAAGAGATAGATGCTCAGGAGGGCGCTCCAGGGAGGGCAGCCAGTGCTGGGGAGAGCGGGTCCGCGCACGTCCAGGAGGCTCGCTGTGGGCCCGTGAGGACCCTGGATTCGTCTGATGGGGGCTGAGCAGCGGGGGTGTGGTCGGCTTTCTCCCGAATGGTATTTCCAAGGGCATCGGGTCATCAGACTCACTGAGTGTTCTTTCCTCCCGAATCGTTAGTTTTCATAAAGCGGCAGTTTTCTTACGGGACTTCTTTCCTGAGAGTGATTCTCTAACTGGTAGATAACTGCGTGCAGTAGCAGCTGGGGCTGGAGAGTTAGACGTTCTCTGAGCAGAAACCGAAGTACCAGCACCAAGGTCATCCATTGAAGGGGGTGCGCCCGTGACCTTTGTGCTGTCAGCCGCCTCCGGGGAGGGGCTTCCTGGGTCAGGGCCAGGCGCTTCCGCTGAGGGACCCGCTGCTCCTGACCTGCTCACGTTTCAGCCCTGCAGCAGCGTCTTCCTCCCTCTTTCCCTGGCTTCTGTGTGCTAGTTGATTGTTTAACGTGGTTCTGTTTCATTCCCTCTGTTGACCTATCCGCTGCACCTCTTTATCTCATCGTTAGTGACTGCTGTGAGGTGTGCAGTGCACACCTTTACCTTGTCACGGTCCCCCAGAAAGCCAGCATCGGGCCACGTCACACATGACGTGAGCCCCTCGCAGCCGGCTTCTCTCCCCGCTTCTGTCCTCTGTGCTGTTACACGTGTGTATTTCACTTCCACACATGTTAGGAACCTCAGGATATACTGTTACTACTTTGGCTTTAAACAGTTCATTCGAGCTTTTTATTCCGTCTTTCCTCCTTCCTGCCCTTCCTCCTGCAGCTGTGGTTCCTGCTGTGCTCGGTTCCTTCATGCAGGTCCAGGTTTCACCTGGCTGAGCAGAGCCCCCTTCAATAGCTGAGCTCCTACTACAGGCCTGCTAGTGATGACTTCTATTAGCCGTTGTTTAGAAAGATATGTATTTCCGTTTCATTTTGGTAGATTTTTCATTCATCATAGAATTCTGGGTTGACGGTTGTTTTCTGCCAACACTGAAGATACTCCACAGCTTCCTGGCTTGCACAGTTTCTGATGAGAACTATGCGGTTATTCTTATCCTTGGCCCTTGTACCTAGTGGCGCTGTTTTCTCTGGCTGCTTACTCTCTCTTTAATTATTATGTGCTCCTGTGGTTTCCTCTCTGTTTGTCCGGCTTGGCGTTTACTGAGTTTCTTGGCGGTGAGGGTTTCTAGTTTTCCTATCATTTGGAAGATGTTTGGTCGTTATTTCTTCAGATCGTTTTCCTCCCCCATCGAGGACTCGCCTGAGTGCACGTATGCTGGATGACTTGATCCTGTCCCACAGGCCACTAAGGGTCTGTCCATTTGTCCTTGACCTTTTCTCTGTGTCTTGTTTGGGATAGTTTCTGTTGCTCAGTCTTCAAGTTCACTGCTGGTTTCTCTGCGGTTACATGTAATAACGCTACTAATTCATTGCGTTAGTTTGGGTCCTCCGAGAAACAGCAGCCAGGATGGGAGTAAACACCGATGAGGTTTTGGAGGGAAGCCCCTGTGAAGGATAAACGGACCAGGCCTGAGGTGGAAGGAGTCTGGCCCTGTGACAGGGAAGGGGAGGGGAGGAGATTGGGGAGGAACAGTCCAGGAAGGGTTTGGCCAGGCCGACGGGGTGTCCTAGAGCCAAAGGCTCCTGCTGAAAGAGGCCCACGGCCCACGGATGGGCTGCCATGGAACTTCTGCTGCTCTTGGTTGTGGGCTGCACCCTTACGTGGGAGGCGTGGCCTCTGCGTGAACAGGGTGGCGGGCCCAGAGGGTCAGCACCTGGGCCCTCGGCCACTCGGGCCTCCTCGCAGCAGGGCATCTGAGCAGCACATCTGCATGGGTGCCACACCTACCCAGTGGAATTTGTATTTCGGGAATCCTGGGTTTTTTTAAATTCTAGAAGTTCTTTTTATATTTTCCAGTTCTTTGATTATTTTCCTTTTCCATTTAATTTCTTGATTACATTGAATATTTTATAGCTGTTTTAATGTCCTTGTTTCCTAATCCATCATCTTTGTCATGTCCTTAGTCTGCTTGGTTTTTTCCCCTCGTTACACGTTACATTTTTCTCTCTCACGTGTCTAGAACATCGGTTGCCGTAAGTCATGAGCTTTTATGTTTATGAGCACCGGGGTTTGTTTCATTCTGTTGAATGGCAGGCAGTTAAGATACTTGCAAGTCAGTTTAAGCTTTGGGGCTTGATGTTTAACCGTTTTGGTGGGTCTAGAGCAGCCTGTCTTCCAGGGAAGGGTTAGCCCGGTCCCCCGTGTGCAGTGAGCGGTCCCTCTGCTCTGGCTGGCTCAGCCCCAGGGCAGCTCTTGGACTGCTCACCCGGAGACACCCTGGGACGTCCTTTGCCTGGGGTGCTCTCCACCCGCCGCGGGGGCACCGCCCCACGCACCCTGCCTGCTGCTCAGCTAGAGACCAAACGAGCTGGATTGACGTGGCTCTTTTCTGCCCAGGTCCTTCCCCCTAGCACTCAGCCCATGTCTACGCAGTGCCACCAGCACACTCAGGTGGTCCAGTTTCCAGATGCGTGTGGCCAGGGGTTGAGTCCAGGCCCTATTACTCCCTCGTGGCGGGAACTACAGGCATTACCTGGCATGGGTTGTCCTCTCGCTTGGGCTGTCCCTAGTGGCGCCGCTAGAGGCCAAGGTGACTGAGGTCGTGGCCATCAGGGAGCAGCTTTCCACGCCCGGCGGCTCCAGCAGGACGCGCTCCACCCCATCCTATCACCCTTGCCCCCCTGTCCTCCTGACCGTGTCCTCTTCTCCGCTGTCCGGGTCGGTCAGGGAGGACTTCTGCATCCCCTCCACTCCTCCAGCACTTTCCACCTGCTACCATCCCACTTCCCAACTGGTTTATATGTTCTGTGTATTTTATAAGGTTAGAGAAGATGGGACTTTTATTCGTGTCTCAAAGCAGCCAGGACACAGTGTATCAAATGTAGAAGGAATGCACAGTTTCCTCCAGGAGGATGAGTGCATATATGTTTCTCTTCTCAGCTGGCTTTTGTCCAAGCAGCTGCCGGCATCTCTAAGCTGCGTGTGACAGCAGTGCCTGGGAGGAGCAGCCTCTGTGAGCTCAGACCTCTTGAGCCACTCACGGCACCCATGCCGTCCCGGCCTGTAGCATGCAGAGATGGGCGCCTTTTTCTAAAATCAGAACTCACCCAGGGTTTAAAGTGTCCTCACAGTCAAACTCAGCAGCATCACTTTGTTTCAGCCGCACCACCCTGAGCTCAGACCTACCATGCCTGCGGCTCCCCGGCCTGACCCAGGACAAAACTGACTGCGGGCCCGCGTCCAGGAGTCACGCTCTCGTGCTGACGGTCGGACGAGGTGCCCGCGTCAGCTTCTGAGAGATGCTCCCGCCAGGAGGTCCTGGGCCACTCCGTCCTCACAGGGCCACAGAGCGTGTTTTCTCAAGTGGTGAATGTGGTGGACTGGGGCTGGGAGGTTTGAAGGCTGGCTTAAAGAAGCAGATGCAGGTATGAAGTGATGAAAAGGAAGCAGCTTTGTTTTGCTTTCTCGTTGTGAAACATCCCAAATGGGAGCCCTCCTGTTGGCTTAACTGCACTGAAAGGGAACCCTGAGGGTCTGGGGACCCTTGTCTGGGTATGAAAGGCCAGTTAGGTGCCCCAGGAGGTCCAGAGAGCAGATTTTGTGATGCAGTTAATAGACGCTGGCTGCACTCAGTGGTTCCACATCCTGCGAGTTTTTATTCTCTGCTCTGTGGTTTAAAATTTGATTTGCAAAGAAGACAGCAGAGCCAAGCTGTGGCCTCCCGGCCCTTCCTCAGCAGGTGCTGGGGGCTGGCCCGGTGCCGGTGTGCTGGTGTCGGCGAAGCTTGAAAACCTTTCCGATGAAAAGAAATCACTTTCTGGTGTGATAAAAATTACGGAGTGATAAAAATTAAGATTGTTCTTTTATTGCTGCAGCAGTTGTGTATTCATAGCAGTTGGCTGGGAACGTCTTTGTGGACAGACAGGGAGAGACCACGTGGGGAGATGCACCCGCGGCTCCTGCTTTGTGGCCCCTCTGCCCCCGTCCTGGTTCTTGTTCCCAGGGGGTGGCCGCTCTCCACGGCCTCAGCGCGGCCTCTCTCTCGTTGTACAGACACGCCCAGTGTCTCTGTCATAAAATGCAGAACAAGCTGCATGGGTTTTCTGTAGCAGCTGTAACGAACGGCCACCGGCGGAGCGGGTGAGAAGGTGCCCGTGTCATTTTCCGGTTCTGGAGGTCAGAGCACAAACCCAGGCGAGGGGCTGTGCTCCCACTGGGGCTCTGGGGAGCCTCTGCTTCTTTCCTTTCCAGCTTCTAGGGCCCGTCGCGCCTTGGCTCCCGTCCCCGGTCAGGCCAACCTCTGCTTCTGCCACCGCATCTCCTGACCTGACCCTCTCCCAGGACCCTCATGATGACCCTGGGCCCACCTGTCAGTCCAGGGCGGTCTCCCCGCCTCGAGGTCCCGGCTGAATCATGTCTGCACAGGCACAGGGTCTGGGGGTGAGGGCGTGGGAGTCTAGGGGGGATTTTGCGATCTCAGTACCCCCTTGACACAGAGGCTCTGCTCACACCCTGTCTCCGCACACAGCGCCCCCTGCTCGCAGGCTCCGGGGCCCCTCCTCTCCTCGGGTTCTCCCCTGCGCCGTCCTCGCTGGGATGGCGGCCCCTCCCTCGAGATGCCGGGGCGGCAGCTGTGCACCTGGGTCTCCAGCAGAGCCCCGCTTTCTCGGCCACCGACCCAGCTCCCCACCTTCCCGTTGGTGGTCTCCCCGCGGCGGCCCACGCGCTGCTTCCATTCCGCTTGGGAGCCAACCGCGGTGCCCGCCTTCCTGGGGTGGTGCCCGCCTTCCTGGGGCGCCACCCGCCTCTCCCCCGCTCGTGCTCCGCTGTGCTGCCCAGGCTCTCCTGAGCCCTTAAGGCCCGTGGAGGTCGCTGAGACCCTCACGCAGGGCCGCACTTGCAGCTCTTCTGGCCCAGCGACCACCTTCTGCCGCAGTGCCTGTCGGAGTTGGAGAGCAGGGGCGCCGCCCTCACTCCCGGGTCCTCCCGCCACTCCTGTCCCCTGCTCCTCCCGTGGCCACGCCAGGTGTCCCCGCTCACCCCGTCCCCGGGCTCTGCTGCTCCGTGTGCGCCCCCCGCCGGCTCCCCCTTGGCGGGCACCCTGGGCCGTCGTGTGCCACTGGCTCCCTTCCCAGTCTCCGCCCAAGAGGATGACTCCTGGGGGGGAGCTGGGTGTTTCCTTTCTCCTCTGTTGTATACCCAGGGTGCTCCTAGCACCTGGACGAAACCTTGTGCCCAGAGGCTCCCAGGGCCGGAAGCTGCGGTCAGCCTGCACTTCAGTCCTCCCCACTTACAGGTCCCCGCTTCTCTCCACGTGCTGCAGCCGCGCACGCCCACTGCAGGCCTGTGCACCTGCCAGAGGGGACGCAGGCTCAGTGCGGGATGGGTAGTGTGGCCGCGGGGCGTGTCCAGGCAGGGCTGTGTCTGGCCTCGGGTGTGACTGTGACCCCCCTCCTTGCACTGTAGCCTCTGCCTCCACCTCGGTGTGGCTGGTAATGAATGCCCTCTGCTGATGAGAATCAAGGAAAGGCGGATTTCTTTTTTAAGCTGCTTCAGTACTTGTTCTCAAGGGCAAAGTGTGGAAGATTTTTGTGTGCAGTATGTAGTGTGTACATATCTACTGCTGGACCACGTTAACTGGAAGGCAGGAAAAAGAAAACTCCGTATTTTGTCCCCACTGTTAACTGGATGAATCTCATTGTGCTTTGCCTGTTCCCTGCCCGGCCCACGCAAGACTCCTTCCAGCCTGGCCTTCAGAGCCAGGCTTCCACGCTCCACGGTGGAGGCCAACCCCGTGACGCGCCATCCCAGCCTGTGGACCCCTCGCCCTCGCCGCAGGCTCCCTTCCCCTGGGAGCCCTCCTGGCCATGTGAGGGAGCCTCTGTGCCCCTCCAGGTCCACCCTGTGTGTGCCCTGCACCCCTGGGCCCCTGCCCCCGATTTGTGGTGGGGCCCGTGGCAGGAGGTGCTGGCAGGAGACGGGCAGGTGGGGCAGAGAGAGGGGCTGCGACATCTCCCCTCCCGCCCTCTCCCCCCCGAAAGCTGCGGCTCCCCTAGGTCAGGGCCACTTCTGCCCGAGGCTCCACGGCCACCCTCCCAGCAGCAGCACGGACGCGTGGGTTGGCCACTGGCGTTTGTAGCCCCCCCAGCAGCATGGAGGCTCCCGAGGGCAGGGTCGTGTTGTGCTTCCTTCCGCGGGACCCCTCACCCTTACAGTGGGACCGCCAGAAGCAGGCCCTGCCGGCGCGGGGAGGGCAAGGGTGGAGTGGAGGAAGCCGTCAGGTGAGCTGCGGGGACGGACGGACGTTGTAAACTGCTGGTGACCACGGCTTTCCCTCCCGCAGCTGCCGGGCCGCAGGTACAGCCCTGGGTACAACGAGGACGTGGGGGACAGATGGATCTGGCTGAAGTGACGGCCGCCTCCGTGGAAGCTGCCTCGCGAGGATGGAGGTGCACCCGGGCCGCCTGACTCCCCTGGACTCCACGTAGCTTAACATCGGGGGTGGGAGTGAATGATCCTGAAGTTGCACAGTGGAAGAAACGGCCCAGCAGACAGCAGTCTGCCCTGCAGTGTACTTACGGGAGTGGAAGGAGGCGCCCCCATTTAAAGGGGGGCCCTCCAGCTTTATTCTGGGACGATGATCACTGGGGAGAAACAGTCTGCTGTGAAAGAGCAGGTGTCACTTGGAGAATCTCATTTCGTCACAGTCATGCTCTGTGTCAGGCAGGTTTTGTACACTGTGTGTTCAGACTTCAAGAAATAAAACCGTTCCTGTGGCACATCCCTCCATTATACATCTGCCCACACGCGTACGCGCCACACACGTGTGTACGCACACACACTTACCATTAGCCAGCAGTTGGCTTTGATGTGGTTTGGTTTGATCAAGACATATATTAGGATTGAAGAGTTTTTCTGAAGCATTTCTTCTTTTTGTTTTAGAATGTAACTACCACATTAGAGAAAAAGGAAAAAAGCAAAGAGGAAATACCAAAAAGAGGAAGCAGTTACCCTAGATTCAAAGAGCAGAGTATTGGCTGTGAAAGGGCTTTGGGAAGAGTCTCCTGTGACGGCCCCCGTCGCTGGTGGTGCGACTCCTCCTGAGGGGACTTTCAAGCACAGTGTCAGTGGGTAAAACACAAAAGCACAACATACTCTCTTTATCACCTAAAAGTCAAGTCGTTGATCAAAACTGAGTCACGTGAGAGGAAATCGCACTTGCTTATCCACCTCTGTTGAAACTTAGAAACAAAAGTAAGATTTCCTGAAGGCCAATTGCTGAGGTCCGCGTTTTAGTTGCGGAGTTAAGCTGTGAGTCCTGTTAAGTTGGGTTTTCTACTGTGGAGCCCCACTGTGTTCAGCATGGTCACTCCGAGCCCACACGTGTCTATTTAAATGTAAATGAATTAAAATCCACGTCCTCAGTTGCACTGGCCACAGCTCAGGTGCTCGGAAGCCACATGGCCCGTGGCTTCCGTCCCGGACGGCGCAGGCGAGACGGCATCCTCACCGTGGAAGGTGCCCTCCGGCGTGGCTGTGTTGGAGCTCCCGCTGGCCCCCGCACCATCCTTCCTTTCCCTCCCTCCCTCCCCTCGCCCGTCTCTCCCTCTCTCTCTCTTTGGATTTTAAGAACTGAACGTAAAGGTTCCCAGCAGTTTCTGAGTTGGAGTCTAGATTTAAGTGGGCGACATTTTGCATTTCACTAAAACCCAAAGCGCTTTCACGGTTGACTGAAAGTGCACCAGGCGTGGGGCCAGTCCTGCAGTCTCGTGGCCCGGGCGCCGCACAGACCCCTTAGAGAGGGGAGGACGGAAGATGGGACCGCGTTCAACTGTCCTGGCTGCTCTGGCGTCTGGGCTGTAACGGGCCAGCGCGTCCCTTCTCTCGCCGCCACCCTGCAGTGTCCCTCCCGCCGGGGTCGGCGTGCGTGTGGCCAGAGGACTTGGGTGGCAGACAGGCCTCTCGGGCGGGCAAGGCCGGTTCCAGCTTTGGGGGCAGCCTACACCCCCGACGGGGTGTGGCTCTGTGATTGGTGGGGCTGAGAGGGTGAATGGTGTCATGTTCGGTGGTTCCTTTCCCGTGAGGTTGGGCAGAAGAGCAAGTGGATGGTGCCCAAGTCTCTGCACATTGAAGCCCTGAGGGGCCCGGCCGACGCCACGTCTTCCCCCAGAGCTGCCGCGTCGTCGCCTCACAAGAATGCTCGCAGCCCTGGGCAGACCCACGGTGACAGTCAAACTACATTCTGAGTGTTTCCTGCTCGAGGATCGGGACGGAACGACGCGGTTACGTGTCTTGCAGGTGTGTGTTTCCAGGCGGGAGACTCTGTATTGAGGAAAAAGTGCTCATTCTTTTCCTAAAGTACGTTTTTTGTTCTGTCAGGTTTTGTAAGCAGAAAGGTGAGAACGGCGGCTGCGCAGAGGGAAACGACAGACGGTTTCTTTCGTCCACCCTAGCCGGCGGGTCGCCGCGGCCTCACCGTCCCCCGCTGGCCGCAGCCGTTCAGCGTCACCCGCTGGGGCCCGCAGCCTCGTGCCGACAAGGCGTGTGGCCCAGCAAGGGCAGGTGACGAGGCTCCTCAGACGGCAGGTGTGCCGAGGACTCTCTGGTTACGTTGTTCTCATCTGATCTCGAGGGCTGGGGTCTGTGATACAACAGGAATGAAAGGCGCGCCTGCCTTGCCTGCCAAAAAAGCCCCTTTTGTTTGTCAAAGCCTCCCCCCCATCAGCCACCAACTTGGCTTGGGACCTTGCTGTGTCCTGTGTTCTTACCAGTTACCCGTTTCTGGGCTGGTCGTCCTTAGAGGTGTTTGTACGTGTCAGAACAAAGCAAGCCTTCAGCTGCCTTTTCGTAAGAAAGCACGGTCCGTGCTCGCACTGGGTGCAGATCAGTGAGGCTCGGGCATTGGCAGAGCGCGGGTGGAGAGAAAGCTGCGGTTACTGTCACGTTGGGCTTCAGAGGAGACGCCTGTGTGGGCGGCAGCCCCTGGCTGGTCAGGACTCGGTGAATGGAAGCGTGCGCCCGAGGGAGTCGGGGCTTTCACGTGGCTGCAAATGAAAGGCGGGAACCTGAGGCTTCCTTCAGGGACATAGGAAAACGCAAGGGCAGCGGCTCTGGTGCCACCCCGCTGCAGGGACCGCCTGATATTTTTTTGAATTTTGCTGAGGAAAGTGTGCTTTTAAGTCCACATCCAGGACTTGAACCAGAGGTTTCCTCGGGGAGGTGCTGGGGGCTTGGCCAGGATGAACCTGGGGTGTTGGGACCCTCGGGGCTGCAGGAAGAGGTGACGCTTCCCCGCGCAGCGTGGTCACCGGGCTCGCAGTTTGGCTCAAGTTGCCGTCAGGATTCTCCCCTCAGGAAGCAGTGAAGCGTGGTCAGACTTTACCTTCAAACACGTAAATAAATTCCACATCTATACCGTTGACTTACTAGTTTTGAAATTCCTGACGAAAAATTGTAATAAGAGGAATGACGTGTGTTTCACAAGTGGTGCTTCCTAGTTGAGGTTCTGAAGCTCCGTGCTTAGACCCGGCTGCTGCTGGTAATTTGGAAAGTACTCAGGTTGGTACCATGTAGTTTCATGGAATTAACTTTTTGTTAATCACGAGGCTATGCTAGTGACTGTAATAAAATTCCAGCTTTTCATTTTTAAAAAGGCCTTTTCCTCGGCATGGTTTGCGTGGCGGTGGGTTCTTTTAATACGTGGGTATGTGGAGCCTCCTGGGTCCCAGGCACCATTTGCGGCCCTGGACGGAGGGCAAAAAAGAAACAGACACCAACCGCAGCTCCAGATGTCGGGTCCCTCGTGCGGAGAAGCGCTGGACGCCATGAGGCTCGGTGACTGGCGGGGCGAGTGTGTCGGCCGAGGAGGTCCAGGCTGGCCCCCGGGGCACCCCAGCACCGACTCGGGAGCTGAGGTCGGGGGACAGTGTGGCTTTGGGAGGTGGCCGGGCCGAGGTCCTGGGAGGATCTGGGCCGGGAAGACGGCCGGGGATGTGACCCCCGGCAGGGCTGCGTCCGGAGGTGGACGGAGAGCCTGGTCGGTGGGGACCAGGTGGGGCAGGGAAGCACGTGGGGACAGCTGGGAGCAGAGGCCAGGGTCCTGTTAAATTCCGAGTTTTCCACTGGGCCTTCTTGTAAAGTCAGTCCCCACGCCAGAAGTACACGAGGGTGAGCACGTGCCCGTTCCTTGTTGCTGAGCCTTCGTCTGCTTGGGAAGCGCCGTGAAGAGACGGCTGGGGGTCACCAGGGGCAGCCTCGCCCGGGCTGAGCATTCCCTCCCGAGACGCAGGGACACTCGGGCCGGGGAGGCCACGTCTTCTCCGAGTGTCGCAGTGGAGTGTACAGCTGGAGCCCTTTCGTGGGAGTCTGGGAGCCTGAAGGAGGACTTCGACTTTAATCTCCCAGACGTGTGCTAAGTGAGGCCAGGGCCCTGGCCGGACGGGAGCCAGCGCTAAGCCCCCTCCTGCTTGCGCTGCTGCTCCCACCTGTTCTCCCTCTAGAGGAGTCACCTGACACGTGGTGAGGACGCCAGTGTTTTTGCTTGAGTTTGTGCGTCTCACCTGTGTGGCCCTGGGGGCTCACCTGGGCTCAGGTGGGCGGCGCGTCAGCAGGGGGGTGTCCAGAGCTCAGTTTTCTGTCGGGGGCCAGGGATGAGTGTGTCTGCGTCAGCGCGGCATGTGTCTCCAGGGATGACTCCAGGCCCCTGACCTGGCCCCGGCCCCTTGTCCTGTTGCTGCCTCCTCTCCTGTCCCAGTCCCGGGGCACCCAGCCCATCCCCCTGCGGCGTGGGTGCATGCAGCCCCGAGCCTCGCTGCTGCCGCCCTTCCTGCCCTTGGTCCCTCAGTGGGGAGGCAGTGCTGCCGCTGGAGGAGAGCATGTCTGCGGAGGGGGCCGGCGGCGGAGTCCACGCAGAGCTCATGGGTCGGTGGCTGCCCCCTCCCCCAGTGCCGCCCTCAGCTTCCCCACCTCCTCAGCCCAGGCTGCCTGTGGGCGGCCCTGGAGGGGGGTCTTCAGTGGACTCACAACTCTCACCCTCACCTCGTAGGCTCTTCCGTCCGGGTACCGGGCACTGTGAGCCTGGAGCTGAGGGGCCCTGTGGGCCGGACCCGGATGAGGAGGCCTGGTCACTGAGCGCTGGCTTGGCCGCCGGACAGCCGCATCCTGGTCCCGTTGCCATGAGCTCTCTGCCATCCTGAGGCCTGGACGCCCCCGCTGGCGCCCGGTCATCACACAGCCAGGCACCCCGAGGGCCCCTCCACCCTCCTCTGGCCCCTTCACATTCTGCAGAAGGGTCTTCCCCCACCCCCAGCCCCCCAAGTGCTGAGGTTGCCGAGATGACCTGCTCTCAGGGCAGTTTTCCACATATATACGTCTATAGTATTTGTGTACTTCATGTGAGGCTTGCTTTCTTAGGAGATAAATGCAATAAACCCATTTCTGTTGAAATAAAAAGCAAGACTTGCAACGCACCCGTCAAAGCTGAAACGAAAATGAATCCCTTCTGTGAAGGGGGACAGTCTTGCCAAGAGAAGGTAGCTTAGATGCAGAAAGAATTCCAGCTGGCAAGAAATCCCCAGTGCAAAAAGCCGGCACATGAGCCGCTTGTCCGAGGAAGCGTGGCTGCCCGTGGCAGGGAGGGGTGGCGGCGGTGACGGCGGTGACGCCTGGGTCTTAGGACCCTTGTTTCCAGAACGAACTCGAAGCCAGCGTCATGGCGTCAGTCACTGCCTGCCAGCTGTGCCGTGCAGTCAGGCATCTCTGGTCGTGCTCTGGCTTTTTCCAGCTGTCAGCAGGTTTTACATCTGTGAGTACAAAAAAAAATCTAATGATAGTCTTTACCTGGTCAGAGGTGGCTAGAAAGACCCCAGACCTTCTTCTTTGTTGTAACATAAAACAGCCCTTTTCTCTCCGCCAACAAGTCTCATCACGTTTGCTCTCTCGTGGGTCCATGTCTGTTGCTGCTGCTTCCCTCGAAGGTGCAGGGTCGGCCGAGTGTGCAGTCACCTCGCCCTCCTTAGGAGCCGCTCCTGCGCCCCGACGCTGCTGCTCTGGAAGCCGGTTGGCGGTGGACCACCCCCCCCACCCCGGGGCCGGGACGTACCCCAGAGGAAGCTGTGGCAAGCGCACATGGGGACGCCGGGGGACTGGCTTTTCCCTGCAGGGCCAGGCCTGGAGCCTGGGTGAGGCAGCGGTGGGGAGCCGTCCTGTGAAGGGCGGTGTCCGGCGCATGGAGCAGGTGTCCAGGCGGGAGGGGCCCGCGGTGGGTGCCTGGAGCCCCGCGCGATTCTGCAGGGCGTGCTCGGCGGGGCCTGGGGTGGGGCCGTCACAGCCGCCATGGACTTAGGGGGTCAGAAGACACCTGTGTCCTCTCGCAGCGGGCCTTGGGTCCAGCTGCCGGCAGGGCTGGTTCCTCCCGGAGGCTCAGCGGACAGAGGCCGGTTCCCTGGCTTTTGCAGCTTCTGGGCGCTGCCCGCAGGCCCTGGCTCGCGGCCCCTTCCTCGCACAGCTGGCCTCTGCTTCTGTCCACATGTCTCCTCTAACTCTGGCCCTCCTGCCTCCCTCCCTGAGGGCCCTGTGAGGACATGGCCCACCGAGATAAGCCGGGGGTCCTGTCTCAAGGTCCCCGATCACATCTGCAGAGCCCCGTCTGCCACACAGGGTCAGAGCCACAGGTTCTGGGACCAGGACGTGGACATCTCGGGAGCCGCCAGTCTCTCCACCACGAACCCCATAACACAACGACTGAAAGGCCCTTTAAAGGCCACGGGGATGGCCTGGCAGTGCTCCTGGCGGTCCTGATGGTCTCCCGAGGGGCCCGGCCGGGCAGGTCCATCCCTGGAGAAGGTGGTCGGCACTGAGACCCACCTCGGGGTTGTACCCTGCTGTCCCCAGCAGCTGTCGACAGCCCCGGCCGTCGTGAGCCAGGCCCACACTCGCTGGGATCCAGCAGCTCCCAAGGTGGGCCCTACCCTCCCCGGGCACCCTGCCCGCACCCAGGCCGGCTGCCCACACCTGGGGGGCGGCTCTGCGCGGTCTCCATGGGCTTGCCCGGCGTGGTGGCTGCTCCCTGGGGAGGGTCCCCGCCAGAGCCGCTGGCCTCCCGGACCTTCACTGTCCATGACACCCGCTGCCTCCTCCCCGCCCGGGTTGGGGTGCGCCCTCTGCTGCCGCCCTGCTTTGTGGTCCCTGGAGCCCTGCCGGCCACCCAACCCCTCCCCGGGCCTGCCTGCAGCCTCTGTCTCCCGGGGCCTCTGCTGCGTACCTCTCCGCGAGCTGCTCCACCCATGGCCCAGCTCCTCTGAGATGCAGCGTCGGGGCCACATGCGTGACGGCGTGGGCCGGGCCCGGCGGGGTCACCGTGCACATACCTCGTGTGGACCGTGGGCTGGACCCCGAGGCTGGGCGGGGACAGGAGTGCTGGGCACCAAAGCCCCTTCCCAAGCGCGGTCTGGGTACCGTGGCCCCGCTGAGCTGGGCACGTCCTACCAGCCGCTGCTCGAGCCCTGACCGTGGGGACGGGAGGGGATGTCAGGACCGGAGAGGGATGCTCCCACCCCCTGCCCTCCCTGCTGTCTGGGTGGTGACCAGGCGGGGCCCTGGAGGTCAGGGCTCTGGGGAAGTGCCCCAGCCCAGCCGGTGGCATCAGTACCCTGTTTCCTTACAATCCTTCCTCCCCACTTCCTGATGCGCCAGTACTGTGTGACCGTTTTACACAATTTAGGGATTCCAGGTGGCAACAAGGAAGAGGACTTCGGAGTCAGCTGTGTTCTCTTTCTCCACGTCCTTAAAGACTTTCCCAGACAGTGTGATGGCGCTCGGTGCTCCCTGCCCAGACGGGATAGAAGTTGTGATCCCACCCTGGGGTTTCTCACCTGAGCCCAGTGGCCAGTGTGCCCCGTATTGGGGGTTCAGGGCACCGGGGGGGGAGCGTGCTGAGCGGTGGACCCTGGCCCAGTGCTGCGGGCATCTCACGGGGCCGCTGGCGTTGGTACCTCTGCCACTTTGCTTTGCTGGTTTTCCCTCTTCCAAAACGAACGTTCCCTGATTCCTTGTGGCCGGACCTCGGGCAGTGGTGGGCACAGCTCTGATGCCTGCACCTCTCCGTGGACTCAGCCGAGCTTGCCCGCGAGCGAGGACACGTGTGGACCTGAGAAGGGGCCACGGAGCCCAGCAACCTCCAGCCTGGCGAGGAGAGGCCTCCGTGGGCACCGTCTGTGTTGATTCAGGAGTTTTCACTTAATTAGCGGAGCCTCTGAGGCAGGGCCCTCCAAGATCAACTGGCTGCCGAGGGAGCCGGGCTGGAGTGGAGAGGTACGGAAGCCGTGGCCGGCACGTGGTCAGCTGGACGCTGACGGGACGCCTTCCTGAAGCAGGTGTGGGAGTCGTGAGAACGGTTTCCCTGTAAACTATGGGACGGTAGCCTTCAAATGTCTGCCTGTTCTAAGGACACGGCAGAGCGCGAGGGGCCCCCGGACACCAGGATGAAGAAGCGGGGTGTCATGGGTGCTACCCCCGAACCCAGTGAGGGACGTGGACCCGCTTTGGGGTGTCTCTGGTTCCGTGGCGGCCCGAGCCCAGTGCCTGCAGCCTCAGATGGGCGTGGGAGAGTGGGTCTGTGCTTCTGATTCCTACACCAGTCAGATTCCCAAGTCAGTGTCTTCGAGGGCAGGAAAGGGCCTGGCCACCCTCCTGATCTCCAAGGGGAAGGCGCCTCGAGGGCTCCGCGGGCTTCAGCTGTCTGTGGGTTCCCGGGGTCTCACGGCCACGCCTGTGCTCTGACAAGGCTCTGGGTGGGTGCACCGGAGACCCGGCCTTGCTTTACCATCGGCTCCTTGAGTCAGTAGCAGCTGGCAGACCGTTTCCCTCCAAGCTCAGTGCGGCCCCAGACCAGGGACACCATCGCGAGCGCTGCCAGGGGGCCTTGGAGCCGCGCTCCCGGAGTTCGATCTCTCTTCCCAGGAAGACCCCAGCTTCCATTGAATTGCAGACCATTTTTTTGATCCAGGCTGCCAGTTCCCGTGCAGAAAAACACTCCCAAAACCAGCGTGGTGGGAGCCCCACCTCCCTGGCCTGGCTAGGCCAGGGCTGAGTTAACACAGGAGAGAAAACCCATCCCCGTGGGCTCGCCGAGAGCAAGTCTGACAGCCTGGGCCTTGGGGGTCTCCACCGTCTGGGACTGCACTCAGGGGTCCCCAGCGGGGGGCAGAGGCCCACCCCGCCACCCCGTGGGATGCTCTCCCGCTACGTCGAGTGATGGGAAAGGCCTCAGCATCCACGGGTCCTTTCAGGTCTGGCCTGGGGCTCCTGGCAGGAGGACCACAGTGCCCAGCAGGGGTTGTCCAGCCT
The DNA here is from genome assembly GCF_003676395.1 of Aethalodelphis obliquidens. NCBI lineage: Eukaryota > Metazoa > Chordata > Mammalia > Artiodactyla > Delphinidae > Aethalodelphis > Aethalodelphis obliquidens. Next base: position 1,296,025 of record NW_020837946.1, read on the forward strand.
GTATCAGCAGCCTGGGTCTGGATCCGTGCTCTGTGTCCTCGGGAGGACCAGTCTGGGTGGCTGCAGACCCTCAGGATGCCGGGGGAGGCCCCGCGATGCCCCGGGACGAGGGAGCAGGGCACCTGGAGTCTGAGGTCCCCTGGCGACAGTGGCCGGCTAGGGCTGACCTCAGCTCTTTGCCCCGAGCACTTGCGTGCCGAGGTCCATCCCTGGGAAGGGGCATAGGGAACCGGGCCCTGACGTGAGGAGGCGGGAGCTCCAGGCTCCCACGCTCACCTGCCCCCACTCGCGCTCCCACCTTTATAAAGCTCCAGTGGGTGCCAGGCACTCTGCAGAGAGGGGTCAGCACTGAGGGAGGTGGGAAGGCCCCCGGCCGCCTGCGGGGGATGAGGATGTGACGGGGCACGGGGGGAAGGGGCCCAAGTGGAAGGTCGCACACAGAGCCCTGAGGATCACTCTTGAGAGGCCAGAGCAGCGAGGGGTGGGGGGCCGTGTACAGATGGGCCAGGGTCCCGGAGGTGGGCCGAGGTGGGGAGGGTGGGAGAGCAGGGGAGCCCTGGAGTCAGTTCCCAGGAGCGGGGAGCGACCGGTCCTGCGTCTGGAAAGTCAGCGCGGCTGCAGGGGGTGGGTGGTAGGTACCGAGGGGGCAGGAGCTCAAGGGGAGGGCGGGGCGGGCCGTGCAGGAGCAGTGGGCACCGCGATGTCTGAGCCCCGGCACGGCATCCAGGTCGCACAGCCCACCTGCCTCGGGCTTCGCCGGCCGCAGGGCATCTGGGAAGTGCCTCGTTTTCTAAGGAGCTCGAGTCCCGCCTGGGAGGACGTCGTCAGATCCGGAACCTGCCTGGGGGACGTCTCCCTTCTTGGCCTTGATATTACTTTTTGCTCTTTTGACCTGGATTGCGCTCCAGTCGTGGCCCTAAAGCACTACGTTTTCCCTTCTCAGGGACATTCCCAGCATCCCCAAATCAGATATGCTCTTGTGGGGCTAAGAGTTGTCCCTGCTTGTGAACATTCAAAAAAAAGGTCAAAGATAGCAGATGAGGCAGAGGCTCCTGCCCCTAGTCCCTGAACGAATAAAAAGGAAACGATGACAAATTAGAAAAAGAATCCCAGCAAAAAACAAGCTAGGTCATGAACTTCAGACACAGGTTGCTGAGGAAAGAGGGGAGGGCTCCACAGCAGAGCCGAGGCGCAGTGGTGCCCGGGCCCGCCCTCCTGCCTTGGAAACACGCCGGCTGGTGACTGGGGGCTGGGAACCCTGGATCGTCTGCACATACGGACCCTGGGAGGTTGTGGCATAGCAGAAATGGGGCAGGCTGTGGGCTGACCCTCCCTGGGGGAAGGGGAGGCTCCAGGCACACCGGCCATGGGAGTGGCCTGGGATCTGGGACTGGACGTGCCACTCTCCCACTGTGAGTCCAGGACATTTCACGGGATTTCAGGAGGAAGCAAGGTCGGGCTTCTAACAACACCCCTCCCAGGTCGTGGAGACCTTCCTTCTGCCACCAGCCCCTCAAGCATCCCAAGTCATCCAGAACACAAACATCTGTGCCTCCGATGGGAAAAAAACATCATTGCCAGGCTTGGAGGGACAAGGGTTAAAGATGCAGTGGGACACTTGGACACAGTTGCTCAGGCTTGAACAAGATGGAAAGGGGTGGGGTGGCCAGGCTGTGTGCAAACAACCACGGGAAAATAAGTGACTCAGTGCACAGGACAGGGTCATAGCCTGCAAAGATGACTACACACCCAACTTAGGAAAAACACAGCTAGGGAACAGAACGAAACCTCCTCCCATGCTCTGGCTGAGAGAATAGTTTGATAAGAACGCAGACTCATAAGATAAGCATCAAAAATACACAAAAGGCTAAGAAATGAAAATAAGGTTCCAGACCTCAGAAAACAACTTGAAAACCAAACAGTATCAATAAAGAACCAATAAGTGAATTACAGAGAGCAAGGAGCAAAACAGACAAGGCTGAAGTCAAGCGGGGGACGAAAAGCAGTGTTCTCAGAGTGTGGTCCCTGGACCAGCGGTGCTAGCAACTCTGTTATAAATGCAGGTTCTCAGGCAGACCATATTGACTCAGAAGCTCCAGGTGCAGGGGTCACCCAGCCTGGTTTAGATGACCCAGTAAATGAAGTAAGTTAAATAGGTTTTTATTAAGAACTGTGTAAACCTAATTCACATTAAGAATAGACAAGACAATCCAACATAAGGATAATTGGTGCTCTTGAAGTGGAGCTTCCAGCAAAAGGAACTTAAAAGGTGTGCCTGTGGGGGGGTATGTGTGTGTGTATGTGTGGAGTGCACATATGTGTTTTGTGTGTGTACGCCTGTGTACACATGTGGGGTGTATGTACACATATGGGGTGTACACGTGTGGGTGTGTGTGCACACGTGTACGTGTGTGTGCACATGATGTGATCTTTCAAAATGCAAAACCAGTTTTGGTGGGTTTTTTTTTTCTCATTTCAAGGGATTTTTAAAATCAAAGGTACAGACTGTTGTGGTGCAGAAATATTTCAAGTTTAGAAAATGCACTAGTTTTACTTCTATTATGTTAAACCTAACATTAAATGAAATTAAATATACTTTGAGGTAGCATCTATAGTAAGATTTCATTTTATAAAAGTGTAGCTATCCTTCTGTATGTACGCACTTGAAAGTGTCACGTTCGCTCATGTTAATGGTGGTTTTGCTGAAGAGAAGACCTTGGCCTGTTTTCCTCCTTCCTTATGTGATTTTTTGTGTAGATGGCATGGAGGGACGTCTGACACCAAGGACTGAGATGACCAGGCTCTCAGTTCCTGGTGCGTCGTCATACTTGGGCAACGGCAGCCCCTCCTCGTTCGTTTGCTGATGTGTTTCGTCCCCCGTCTCTCCCCTGACAGAGGCAGCAGGGCTCCTGTGCTTAGCCCATCTGTGCCGTTCGTGTGTGTTCTTGCCTGATGCGTTGTTTTGTGTGCAGGCATTTTAATGCACACGCGTGTCTGTGGGATCTACAGCTCCTTGCGCTGCTTGGATGTTTTGCCCACTGCTATGTCTTAAAGATCCGTCCTGATGCCGTGTGCACCTGGCTGGTCGTCCCTAACTGCCCCGTGGGATTCGGTGGTGGCGTACCTTCTACAGGGACGGACACTCCGGCAGCGCTGTGAGGACAACCCTGCAGGTGTGAACGTTCCCACTTCAACATTAAACTGTACGTTGTCTAGAGAACGCGGTCAAGGTTACTTGATTCTAGTCTGTCGTGGGCTTTGGGCTGTTTTCCAGCTCTGTGGGGCGTAGGTGACTGATGAGCACAAAATACTCCTTATAGATGGGCAAGCCCTGCACCACCCATGGACGCCAACCAATACCTCCTCTCACAATGTCCTTGTCCCTTTAAATCCGGGTCCATCCGTGTCTGGTCTTCGGATTCTCTCTGAGCCAGTTACAACGTCAGTCCTATTCCTACAATGAATAGAATAAAATCTCTAATGTGTTCCTTTTTACATCTCTCCATTGAGAGACATGACTTTCTTTCTAAAAGTTATCTTGTCCGCTGAGGGGACCCCTGACTCCGCAGGGAGCCATGCGAGTGTTTCTTTGGGAAACGTGTCAAAGGAGGATCTCGCTGATGGGCCATATTGCACGTTCTCACCAGCGTCTGTTCTCTCCTCCCTCCGGGTGCCTGACAGCCAGGTGGCACCGGACGACTCCTTCAGGTCTCTGGGCCGGGAGTAGAGGTGACACGACATCTCCAAAGCAGAGGAGACCCCCCCGATGAGGCCTGTGCGCTCCATGCTCACTTCCCTGGCCCTGGGGATGCGTGATGTTCTAGATCAGGGGTCAGCTAACTGTGGCCCGTGGGCCGACTCACCGTCTGTTTCTGTAAATAAGTTTTATTGGGACATAGCTGTCTCTCATTCACTGGCTCTTCTGTCGGGCAGAGATGAATCTTTCCAACACAGGAAAGGCCTTCTGACCTTGTTCTGGTGGTAGGGCCTCCATCAGGTGAAGCAGAACCCACTTCAGCACATCCGGGAGCCAGGCCTCTGCCGGGCGGGCCGCCCAGATCTGCTCTCAGGCTCCCGGCGGCTCTGTCTGCACGTGACAATGCAGGCTGCTCCCAGCCCCTGCCCACACCCCTCCGTGCCGGGCTCGCCCCCTCCCTGACTGTTTCTCCCTGAAGAGCCCTGTTTTTGACGCACGATTGCCCGTGGGAGGGGTGCGGGCAGGGTCATCCGTTAGGGTCTTGCTTCGTGCCCGAGCTCGATTTCTTCCGAGTCGCCTGCTGCGTTCTTGGCTCCTTTCTGGCCGGGAGAGCTGTGGTCCCTTTGTTGCTGACATGGAGAAAATCCTTTTCTGTTCTAGAAACTGTGCACATTACAAACATCTCCTACCATTTCTTTTTTTTTTTTTTTTTTGCGGTACGCGGGCCTCTCACTGTTGTGGCCTCTCCCGTTGCGGAGCACAGGCTCCGGACGCGCAGGCTCAGCGGCCATGGCTCACGGGCCCAGCCGCTCCGCGGCACGTGGGAACTTCCCGGACCAGGGCACAAACCCGCGTCCCCTGCATCGGCAGGCGGACTCCCAACCACTGCGCCACCAGGGAAGCCCCATCTCCTACCATTTCTTGAGTGTTTCTGCATGGCTATCCTTTATAATGAACTTGCATAATTTTTACCAAAACAATGAGATTTTTCTTAAAAATACACACACAAAAGTGTGGCAAGAGCAGAAATGCTTTAAGCAGCGGTGGAAACCTTGGGATAAGCGAACCCCGGGGAACTGTGCCGCGCGTAGCAGCATCACCTCCTGGTTGCGTGAGCTTTGCGGGCGGGTATTCCTGCTCCTTTCCTCCGCAGAGCCCTGCTGCCTGCTCCCCCAGAACCCACGGTTGTTTCAGCAGCCGCCCTGTGGGGTGAGCTGGATGAGTCACCTCCTTGGAAAGTTCCGGGAAGACGCCGGGGTGGGTACGGCCCGCCCAGCTGAGACCCTGTGGGGCCTAAGACAGCCACCTCTCTTCCCACTGAGCGCCCCCAGGGAGGATGGGTGCTGTCTGCCGGGACCCTGATGGGCACAGGCCCCCCACATCCTCCCCCAGGTGGCACCACCTGTGTGATGTCCCTCCACCAAGCAGTGTTTCTCCCAACTTTATGGTTGGACAGGAACCAGGTGGTGGACGAGAGACCCCGCTGCCCTCGTTACTCCATGTGTGTTTACTGGGCGCGCTTGCCAATCAACACTCCTAGGGCATCCCTGCCCGCAGGCCCGGGGCCGCCCAGTCTCCCCACGACCACTCCGGTTTAGTGGTTTGACCTTGCAGGCCCGCCAAGCAGGAGCCCGGCCTGGCCCATGCCCCCGTGTCCTCTCCTGGCAGCTCGGCCCTGCAGCTCGGCGGGACCCAACTCCACCTGCTCGGAGCAGAGGGCACAGGGAGGGGACACATCCTCTGCACACAAACGCAGGGTCCCTTCCTGCATTATTTATACAGCCTCTGGCCAAATGGGGAGCAGTTGACCCGTTAGATGAGCCGTAGGACATGCACGACCGCCGTGACCCCATAAACTCTTCAGCGGGGACGGGCCAGCACTGGGTCTGATTTTTCTGCCTGCATGGTTGACGGCTGAAGATCTTGGGCTGCCAGCCTGGCTGGTCGTGTTTGCAGCAGCTCCGTCCCAACAACGCAAACTGGTACTGGGGATCTGGTGTGAAAATGAGGTGAAGTAGAGGCTGCTCTCCAGGGACTTAACCATGACCTAGTGGGTCCCACAGGGACAGCGTGCAGGATCAGGGTGCCATGAGCAGCTGCGAGGTGCGTCACAGACAGTTTGCTGCAATGCAAGTCAGTGGCTGTAGAAAAAAATCAGACAAGAACAAGCGCTGGCAAGGACGTGGAGAAGCTGGAGCCCTCGTGCACAGCTGCTGGGAGGGTAAACACGCAGCTGTTTTGTAAACAGAGTCACCCGTGGCCTGGCGGTTCCACCCCAGGTTGATACTCGAGAGAAATGAAAACACGTGTCCACACGCACCCTTGTATAGGGATGTTCACAGCAGCTCTCTTCACAATAGCCCCAACCTGGAGACGCCCCAGTGTCCATCAGAACGTGGTCTGTCCACACAGTGGAATACTATTTGGCCATAAAAAGGAGTGAAGCCCTGATAACATGCCACAATGTAGGTGAGCCTTGAAACCATGACACTGAGTGGATGAAGCCACTCGGAAAATGATCACGTATTTCACGATTCCCTTATTTGAAATGTTCAGAATTTCAAGGCCAGAGAAGCAGGGGCTGGGCGGACGGGAGTGAGGAATGATGGCCAGTGAGCCGGGGGGGTCCCTTGGGGTCGTGGGGATGTGCTAACATTGGATTTGCAGTGACTGTTGCACAACTCTGTCGATTGATGAGAAAGTGTTAAGTCGTGCACTTAAAGTGGGTGAATTTTATGGTATGTAAGTTATGCCTCTGTAAAGCTGTGAAAAAACGGAGCGGCAAGAAAATAAAGTTACTGGGTTCGAGTTTGCGTATTACTGACACTTCTGTAAATCTCAGCTGAGCGGAGATCGTCTCGAGGTAGACTCTGCTGGCTGAGCCTCTGTGTCCTTCCTGGGTCCACGCCTTCACCCTGGAGTTTGAGCCAGGAATGAGGCACGCTGTTCCCTCCACTCCTGATTCACCGAGAGGGGGCACGTGACCCGGTTCTGGCCCACGAGACAGGAGGGGAGGGCTGCTGAGGCTTCTGGAAAAGAGTTCATCACTTTTAAGAAGGAGGCACCGGACGAGATGCCCACCCCCTGCCCCTGGACTTCTCCCCGTCTCCACGTCCAGCCGTCTTGTAGCCTTGAGGAAACCAGCAGGGACGCGGGAGATCCTGGGTTCTGGAGCGTTCCTGTTTAAGTCGGTGTGTGTAGGGAACTGTGCTTTACTCTCAGCAAAACCGTCCTAACTGCCTGTCTCTGTCCTTCCTTCCCCGTCTCCCTCACCCTCCCGCATCCTCACGAGCGCTCTTGAGCAGAAGAATAACGGCTGGGTCCACAGTCAGCATTTTGCTAAGCACACAGCCCGCTGCCTGGCCAGCTCTGCTGAGCCCTGGGTGAGCAGGTAGTGACAGCTTCCTTAATCACGGGCGGCTTCCAGGACGTTTCTGAAGGTGGCAGGGGTCTCCTCCGGGTCAGGACATGCCTGCCGATGTCATCCCTGACTTTGTGGGAAGATGTTACAGGCCAGTGAGCTCAGTGGGGACTACAAAAGCGTTTATCAGCAAATACGCAATGAAAAGCTGAGCAGTTAACATGCCCCGAGCCAGCCCCTCGGGGTCCCGTTGGCCAGCGGGACCAGGGGATCTTGGGATAGAGCTGAGAGCAGTTCCTTTCTCTTATTCTGCCGTGAATCACAGATCTGTGACTTTCAACGAGGTTATGTCCTGATAAGCGCATCCTACGTTGGAAATATCGTCAGTTGAAAATGCACTTAATACCCCTGACCTACCGACAGCTTAGCCTCCTACCTTAAAGGTGCTCAGAACACTTACGTCAGCCTACAATCGGGCAAAACCATTGAACACCAAGCCTATTTCACAGTAAAGTGCTGACCGTCTCATGTGATTTATTGAACACTGTCCTGAGAATGAAAAACAGAACAGCTGTCAGTGTATCGGTTGTTCACCTGGTGATCACGGGGCCGACGGGGAGGTGCACTGCCCGGCATCACGAGAGGGGATCGGACCACATACCACTGCCCAGGAGAAATGCAAAACCCAAAATTCAAAGTACGGTTTCTACTGAACCCGAATCACTTTCACACCATCGTAAAGTCAGAAACTCAGAAGTTGAACCATCCTAAGTTGGGGACCGCCTGTATCAATGTTCCTACCCAATGACACAGGGCAGTGTCCACATTAGGAAGGACTCTTCCCTTGGGTTACTTCCAATCCTTTCACTAAATGTGTTTGGGTGGCTTTGGTTCGCTCTGATTCACGCCTGCGGTGCTGCTGGAAGGGCAGGCAGGCCCCTTGAGTGAGCGCCCACGGAGGCTTAGCGGGGAAGGAGTCTCCCGGGAAGGAGGCGTGTGACACCCACAGGGGGATGCTCAGGCCTACAGGTTCAGAGGTGGGAAGCCCTGTGCCCACCCTCCCGGCCCGGGCAGGAGAGGAGTAGTGCCATGGGGGACTCCCAGCCTTCTGCACTGTTAATTCACTTAAAAAATGAACATGAGACCATCTCAGTGTGAGAGCCGCTTGTCCCAGGAAAGGTGTCCTCCCGATGCCTCTCTCTGGCCCGCGGTTTTGGGGAACGAACGTCCCTATCTTGTTGATGTTCGGGATGTTCCCCCGACATAGCTTCCGCAGACCCGAGATGTTTTCACGCAGGAGTTTGCAGGACCCCCCACGCACCAGCACCGTGAGGACCGGCGTGGGCCAGGGAGGGGCCCTTTGGCTGCACGTCAGAGATGACGGCTCAGCACCGAGGCGGCCGCCCCAGGCCCCACGGCGCCCCGAGGACCAGCTGCCCTGCCTGTGCTCCCCCAGGCCTGGCTGAGGCCTCTTTCCCCCTGACGACATCTCCGCAGGGCCCTGGGCTCCCTCAGGAAACCGTAGGAAGTGGGAACTCCCGGGTAGACGTGGAAGAGCTTGGAGGATCTCTGGCCAGTGTCAGAAGCGCCCAGTCCAGATGGGGAAGAAGGGGCAGGACTGTGGGGGAGTGTGGCTCCCGGACTTGCTGTCAGCCTTGAAGGAGTGAAGACGTGATGGACCCCCAGCTCTGCGGACCCGCATCCCCAGCCCACCCCGGGCTCCTGGTCCTGCCCGGCTCCACCTCGGCAGGGGCCGCGGCGCTGCCTCCACCCGGACGGGCCCTTGTCGGAACTCAGGTCGCTCGGGGCTGCAGCCCTTTGTCCACAGGCCTGTCTGCCCCACCTCGGGAAGCTTCTGGAGTGGAGGGTGCTGACATTCACGGTGTGAGCCTGAGAAATGACTTTTGGGTAAATGGATTATGCAATCTATGACATACGCTGACCAGAGAGTCTCACTTCTGGAAACATGTCCCAAAGAAAGACCTACGTTACAAAAGGATTCACGGCTTCGTTGTCGAAAACAGCCAAACGCACAAAGAAACCCGCCCACCGTCCTCTGGCCGGCGCCCCGGAAACCGTGCCGACGGCAAAGCCAGAAACGTCTCGCTTCTGTCGACGTGGCGGCTGCGTGGACGCTCGTGGTTCTCGGAAGACAGTTTTTAAACTGTTAGAAGAAAAAGAGAAAGTGAAAGAACGCATATACGCTTATTTCAACCACATAAAAGGGTAAAAAATAGGGACTGGGATCAAGCCTATGAATCGGATCCTTGGCGTTTACGGTAAAAGGGTATTTGAGGGTTTATTTACTGTGCTTTCCAAATATGAAGAGAGGTGTTTAATCAAAATAAAAATTCAGAGCTGAGCACCACACTATAGGATTTGGCTGAAATCCTGTTGAGATGCTGCCCGACTGTCTCCAGGAGGCGGGGGAGGGGGCGGTCCTCCCGCAGGACGCAGGGCTTGAGGGGCTGTGTGCAATTCCTGGGCCATCCTTCTCATTTTACTTACTTTACACTCAGTGAGTGAACACACACTCACTGGGTGCCTACTGTGTTCCAGACGCTGGTTTGGGCGCTTGGAGATCCGGGAGGGAGTGGTCTGTGCAGAGACCCCGCCTGCTGGAAAATGGTTGTAGTGGGTGTGGGGTGGCCCCCCAACGCTGTGTCCACCTGGGGCTTGTGAGTGTGGCCTTACTTGGAAAAAGGGTCTTCGCAGATGTGATTATTTGAGGATATTGAGAAGACAGCCTTCTGCATTTAGGGCGGGCCCTGAGTCCAACGCCTGGTGTCATGTAAGGGGACGGAGAAGGCACAGAAAGAAGCAGGGAGAAGCCAGGTGATGATGCAGCAGAGGTGGGCTGGTGCCAGGGTGGCAGCAGCCCCCAGGGGCTGGGCGAGGAGCAGGACATTCTCTTGCACAGCCTTGGGAGGGACGAGCCCCGCCAGCGCCTGGAACGGGGACTCTGTTCTCCACGCTACGGCTTGAAGCCAGCCTGGTGCTTCATCGCAGGCGCCCCAGGAAACTCCAGCCGGAGACGAGCTAGATGGCCGGTGTGGCCGGCTCAGTGGGAGCCCCGGGAGAAGAGCCCGCCCGTGCCCGCGGGGCCGCAGGACAGAGCGGGGGCTGGGACATCCCCGGAGCAGTGACCGGGCGGAGGACATTCCAGGTGAGCAGCAGGGCCGGAGGCCCTGGGGGTGCACACACGGGTCGCGCTCAGGCCATCACTGTCGGGGGACGGGTGGGCCATGGGGCAGCTGAGGGTGTCTCGGGCAGAGGGCGCCTGCTGGGACCCCTGCCCCTCCCACCCCGTCCCTCGGGACGGGCCGCGGACCTTGGTGGGCGTGCACTCCCGGAGGCGGGAGGGTGTCTGCTTCGTGTGGGGACCCGCGGGTGTGTCTGCATGTCGACACCGTGGATCAGCAGTGAGGTCAGAGCAACACAGAAAGGAAGCCCTATACTTTGCTCATCTTAGGAGTCATTTTCTGGGAGCGGGATTCCAGAATAGTCTAGGAAGATCCTTGGAAACACCAAGGAGCACTTAAAATGCAGTGCAGGATGGAGCAGACAGGACTGGAGCCAAGAGGGGCCGCAGGGCCCACCCAGGAGGGGACGGGAGGGGAGGGAGGGGGGGCCTGATGCCGTCCACGCACTCAGGGCATGAGCCTGCGTCCAGGTGGAGGGCACGCAGGAACAGAGGGGCCAGAGCACACCTGTGCAGGGCGGGGAGCCCGCGGCCCAGAGGGGAGCCCGCGGCAGGCAGGCTGCCCCTCGCAGAGAGTGGGGTCCCGGGTCTCCCGGCCCCCAACTTGGGTGTGTGGGCACAGCGTGGTCTCAAGACCTCAGCGTGTGCACACCTGCCCAGAAAGTTCTGTGACTGGACGGCCTCCTGAAGGTCTCCAAGCCACATCTGCTCCCAAATTCTGCGTCTTTGGACCCTCCGACTGCCCTGTTAGGCAGGACCCCACCCTATTATAGATGAGGAAGGAGGGGTTCAGAGAGAGAGCCTCGGCCGAGGTCACGTGGCTGTGAAGCGTGGTCACCCATTAACTCCTGGGGGGAGGAGGGGGTGTGCCCAGCTGGGGCGTGGGGCGCAGGGGTCACTGGGAACCCGGCCGCATGACCCTCCCTTGTGGACGGCAGAGGGTGGCTTCCTCCAATGTGTGGGGAAGACCCGAACCCCGGCAGCCAGCCCCTCTGGATCCGGCCCACAGACGGGAGTACAGGGTCCAGGCAGCTCTGGGAGGCGGCCCGATCAGGACCCGCCTCTGGCCCCAGCGCTGTGGTTCAGAGGCGATGCTCTTGATTCACTCCTCACTCAGCAAGGAGCCAGAATGGTCCAGCGCACAGCGGGAAGCTGTGACAAAACTCGTCGTGAGTGCTTTCTGGAGCACGGTATCAGGACCTGTGAGCCAGCTGTCGGGTACTTCCTCCCAGAGCGAAGGACGTACATTTAGCCAGCCGTCAGGGACGCGGAATTACTGCGTTTGAGGGAGTAGCGAATAGCCAGGTTCACGGAAGGGGTCCCACAAGTGGGCACTTATTTAAGCCCGCTCGTGGCGACCCACCCAGACTGACAAATCCCTTTGAAAACGGAAGGCTTAGTGGCCCGTCTTGGGCAGGTAATCTCTGTTTTTGCTGCAAACGTGGCGCCCCACCGTTGGGCCCACTTCTTCCCTGGCCCCTGGCCCTGTACACCTGTCACCTCCCTGTGTACAGGCACGCTGCAGGGGGGCTGCAGTTACAGGGCAGCTGTCCCCCCTCTGCTGCGCCCCCTACCCCACTGCCCTCTCTCCCCCTTTTCTCCTGACCACTCACCTTCTAACCCACGGGCTCTGTTTACCCTTTACTCCTGTTTCCTCCGGGGCAGGGGGTTTACACTGTTTTCTGCTGCGTCCCCACACCTGGCTCCAAGCAGCAGCCCAGGTTCTACCTGGGGAGTGAATCAACCGTGAGTTCCCAGGGAGACCCAACCAAGAGAAGAGAGAATATCTTTAAGCTTTACGGCTTGGCGGCCGGCAGGGCTGAAGCCCACAGAGCAGGCGGCCGTCTGGAAATTGGGGTGGGGCTTGAGCCACAGCCGTGAGGCAGAATTCCCTGTTTCCACAGGAAACCGCCGGGTTTTCTCTTAAAGCCTTCAACTGATTGGGTGAGGCCCACCTGCTTTGTTGAGGTTGCTCATCACTCAAAGATGCTGATGGCTGGTGCTAACCAGCCTGCCAGGTACCTTCACAGCAGCATCTGGATCAGCGTTTGAACCGTGGGGACAGCAGCCTGATAAGACGGCACCGGAGCTGAGTGTCCAGGGGGTGAGGTACGAGCCCCGTGGCACCAGAGTTGGGGCTCACGGCCCGTCGTGAGTGGGAAGCAAGGAAACTTCCTGCAGGAGAGAGCAGGGCAGCAGAGGCTCCAGCGAAGAGCTGCCTCCTGCCTCCTGCCCCTCCCCAGCCCTTCCCACCCCAGGCCCCTCCCCTGGCTGAGGGAGGTGGGAGCTGCGGACAAGGCAGTGGGCAGGGATGCGGAGGGTCGCGCAAGGGGCCGGGGCGCTCAGGGCTCCTCTCCTCCAGCAGGGAGGCGCGTGCAGCGCCACGCCGAGACAGACGCGCGTCTCTGGGCGTTCTTCCCTCCAGCACCGGGGGGACACAAAGGACCAGTTCTCAGCCATGACAGATGGCCAGTGAGAGAGGATGGCGGCCCAGTGAGGACCAGCGCAGGAGGGCGAGGGGATAGACAGCGCAGGCGGTCGGAGGACGTGTGGGCATGTGTACGCGCGAGAGTCTGAGGGGCCCCGGGCGCCCCGGGAGGGCGGAGGGGCTGGGGGTCTCCCCCATGGGTGTGGCTGACCTTGCGAGGGTGGCTTCTGAGCCTGGGTGGGGGTGAGGATGGAATTTGGGGAAAACAGCCATCTCTGTGTTGGGAACAGGGCCCAGGAGAGACTTGGAAGAGGCAGGCGGAGAAATGTCCCCGCGTGGATGCGGCGACCTGGAGGGAGGTGATCCTCTGCGCTGTCCGTCCCTGGAGCGGCGGGAGCCCGTAGGCGGTGCGAGGACGCTGCGGGGATGGCGGCCGGGGTCCCTGCGGCCCTGCGGACCAGCGAGGGGGCGGAGGACCGAGAGTTGCCCCAAGGACAGCGGGGGAGTGGACGCTCCCGGGAGCCCCCAGCGGCTGGTTTTGAGGGACCACGGGAGGAGGTGGAGGCATGGGGCCCACGGGGAGGCCGGGAAGGCCATGCACCCCTGTCTCATCACCTCCCCCAAGCCCCGGCAGGAGGCGCTGGTTCTCCAAGACGGAAGTCACTGCCAATTAAACAATTTTGAGAGACAAGAAAATATTGTGTCATCATTTACTCTGTGCCCCTGAAAGAGACGCTTGCACTCTCGTTTTCCCCTTATGTGAGCACAGGAGGGATGTACGGACTGAACCCGTGTGGGATTCACGGGTTCAGCCTCCCTGGCCTCCCCTCCCTCTTCACGTCGGAGCCCCACTGTCCTGAGTCACCTCTTGGCTCAGACGTGGCAGCCTCCTCCCCGGCCTCACCCGTGTCCCCAAGGCTCATGCCCCAGGCGCTGTCACCACTGTCATCTGCCTACCTGCCAGCCGCGGCCCAGAGATGCCGGTCATCTGCTTCATCGGTCCGACACGACAATCTATCCTCATTGACTCAGAACAACGGGAGGACGCTAGAGGGACTTCAGCCGGGTGGCCACGCACTTTGATTTTTGCCTTCCACCCACCTGTCCCCGGGTGGAAATTCCATCCCTCAAGCGCTCAAAGTGAGCCTCTCTGCACTGGATGCTGGTGGGTGTCCAAGGAGAAACAAACTGGAATTTAGGATCACGGGGGGGCTATTACAATACAGGGTGGGGATCGGGGGCCACTGTCGGGGAGAACACTGACCGTGAGTCTGCTGGCACGTCTGAGTCAGGCACAGAGAGGTTTTCTTTTAGAGAGACGGTGCAAACAGGCTGGAAGAATGGGGACGTGAGACCAAGGGAGGCATGACCCCACCCTCCATCCAGGGAGTTTCCCCCAGGCCAGCTGCGTCTTGGGGGGCCCTAAGCAGGGGGCTGCGTGCAGGGTGGGGTGCCAAAGCTCAGGGGCCCAGAGAAAGGAGACCAGTTCATCCCAAGTGTTTTGTTCCCGTTGGTCAGTGGGGTGAGCAGGTCAGCTGAGCAGCCTCCCCAGGCAGGAGTGGGAGACCGTGGGGTCTGGGGGCCACACTCCCAAGTGGGGTCTGATCAGGTGGCGCTTCAGGGCTCTGTTATGGGGCCCCTGCAGCAGTGCCCATGGGCTGGGACCTGCGGGAGCTTACGTGGGGTCAGCGCGCCTGGCTCTCTGCTGCACTCTCCCGAGGACCGCCCTGCTCCCCCCCGCCCCCGACCCAGAGTTGCTTGAGGATTAAAAGTGATCTGCAGCCAATCACCTCCACTGACCCCAACTGCTTTTGGGGCCCAGAGCCTCCTGCTTCCATGGGGCTCACATTCTGTAGCTCGGGCCATGGCTGAGCCCCACTGGGGTTACAGGACTCCAGGGAGGTTAAAGAGACCCCGACTCCTTTTGGGAAATGGGGCTTCTATTTGGAGGCTCCTGTTCTCAATGGATAGCCCAGGAGGGAACACTTCCTCAAATTGGAGGTGTCAGTCTGCAGAAGGCTTAACCTCCTCTCTCACGTTGCTGCCCCTTTCCGGGCCCCAGGCTGTCTGCAGGCGCAGCAGGTGGGGGCCTGAGCCATCTCCTGCCACGTCCCACAGAGGCCACAGGCCTGTCCTCTGACGGGAGTGTCCTTCCGTGGGACGCAGGTGGCTTTGCCCAGCGTCTGGCAGGCAGCCGCTGTTCAGTCACCTTCTACTCAGCTTGCTGGTGAAGGAGGGGGTCCCCGCTGTGGGGTTATGGGGAGGCTGAACCCGGGATGCTGGGCAGACCAAACAGACAGCAGTCATCAGTCACGTACACTCACAGCCCAGGGAGGGGCTGCACGGCAGGCAGGGCCACATGGGCTGTGTTGGGCAATGGAATGAACATGGGGGGCTGTGCTGTGACATGAGGGTGGGGCTCCCTGCTTTCCAAAGGACACGATGACCTTGTTTACATAATTCTGGAGGCTGGCAGTGAGCTGAAGACAGTACTCAGGGGTGAGCAGGCTTTGCTCCTGGTCCCTGAATGAGGAGGACTCTCTGGGCCCTTACTTGGCTCCGGCTGCTGTAACAAAATGTCCTAGACTGAGAACAGGTGCCAGCAGGTCGGGTTCTGGTGGAAGCTCTCATCCTGGCCTGCAGGTGGCTGGCCGCCTTCTCACTGTGTCCTCACATGAGGTTCTGCTGTCTCTTCTCATAAAGGCACTAATCCCACCATGGGACCCCACCCTCATGACCTTGTCCAGCCCTCATCACCTCCCAAAGGCCCCACCTCCTAATACCTTCACGTGGGGGTTAGGCCTTCAACATATGAATTGCGGGCGGGCACACAGTCAGTCTGCAGCACCCTGGAGCAGCGTGGGGGACAGAGCCTGAGCTCAGACCCCTGGAGGAGGCCCTGCCAGGTTCACCACACAGTCAGGCACCTAATGTTGCACCTTAATGTTTTTCTGTAGTCTGTTGCACGTAATATTTTTATTTATTTTTTAATTAAAGTAGAGTTCTATACAATTTATGTAAGTTACAGGTGTACAATATAGTGACTCGCAATTTTTAAAGCTTATACTCCATTTATAGTTATTATAAAATATTGGCTATAGTCCCTGTATTGCAGAATATATTCTTGTGGCTTATTTTATACTTAATAGTTCGTGCCTCTCCCTCCCCCATCTCCCCAATGGTAACCACAAGTTTGTTCTTTGTATCTGTGAATCTGCTTCTTTTTTGTTACATTCACTAGTTTGTTGTATTTTTTAGATTCCACATATAAGTGATGTCATACAATATTTGTCTTTCTCTGCCTGACTTATCTCACTTAGCGTAATGCCTCCAAGTCCATCCATGTTGCTGCAAATGGCAAAATGTCATTCTTTCTCATGGCTGAATTGCACCTTAATTTTAAGCCCTAGCTCACAACCCCCCCGATGGGAGGGAACCAGGTCTCCTTGGGAACCACAGCATGGCTGAGTCCCAGTGCACGGCCCCCCCAACCTGAGGGCTCTCCCGTGACATCCTCCTCCCAGATGGCATGAAAATCCGCAGAGTCTATCAAATAAATGCATCATGGGCTGAGTGACGTTTGGGAGGAGGCTGCAGGGTAAAAGAAATCCTTTTGCGAAGCAGGTAAAAATTGGGAATTATTCTTGTTTGTTTGTACGTCAGGTGTCTGTGTTTTTTTGGTTGTTGTTTTCTTGGCCTTGCCACATGTGGGATATGAATTCCCTGACCAGGGATCGAAACCCCACCCCCTGCATTGGAAGCACTGAGTCTTAACCACTGGACCACCAGGGAAGTCCCTGTCAGGTGTCTTGGAATATGATTCTGTCTTGAAATGGGACCTCACAGGTCCACGGGTTGGTTGAGTTACACGAAGAACCTTCAAACCCGATGTCCCCAGTACCCAGAGGCAATCACTGTGACCACGTGGTGAATTTTTGTGTGTAGAACCTTTAATAAGACTATATTCAATTAAGGCTACACTCATTACTTATTCACATCATATGCCTATTGCGTGTCAGGAACGGTCTGGGTGCTGGAGGTTTAGTGGGAAAAAATCAAAACTAAAGATGGTCCTGCCCTTGGGGGGCTTCCCTTCTAGAAGGAGACGGAAGTGAGCTTGACGAATGACTGACAGGGCCATGAAGGGTGGCATGGGGGGAGGGCATGGGGGAGGGTGGGCTTTAAGCAGCTATAGGGGACAGCCCCGCTGCAAAGGTGACCAGATCTGCAGGAGAAGGTAGAGCTGGGAGGCCCGGGCCCGAGGGAGACCCCGTCTCCCCGGGCAGTCACTTCCCTTTGCTGGCGGGGTCATTGCCCTCGGTGGCGACAGTGACAACACAGCTCCCAGAGACCCCATGAGACTCGGTCATCCTGCTAACCGATCTGCAAAGTTGCACTTGGTTCTGACCCTGAATTGGGGGCTCTGTTCATGAGGGTGTGATCCCCCATGCCACCCACTGCCCAAGGCTGGCCTGGGAGTCAGGGGGTGCGGGAGGGACTGGAAACGGTAAAGCGCAGTTCCCGGGACTGGTGCGGGGGGCCTTCGTCCTGGGGCTGCTGCTGCCCCAGGGGATGACGCGGTAGGAAGTGGGAGGTGGCATTTACGGGCGAGAACGGCTTCGAGGACTCAGCTTGCCTTGGCCTCCATGCTGGGCGCCTGCCGTTGGGGCACTGACTGGCCCACTGCCTGGCGGTTAGAGATGGGGAGGGCGCCCGGGGGGGCTGCGGTGTCTGGCCTGGTCTCACCACGTGGCCCCGGGGACACTGCACAGGATGACCAGCCTCAGAGGCCCTGGAGTGCAGGCCCCCGCCTGCTCTGCCCTTGCTGGTTGACCTTTGCCCTCAGCCCCCCCAAGGGCCAGGGCAGTGTCTGGGCTGCATCCCTCACGCAGGTCAGCAACTGGCACAGCCTTTCGGGGGCTTCGTGGAGGTCCAGTGTCCTCCAGTGGTAAGCGCCGCGTCTGGACCGGTGCCGCCACCCAGTGGTGCCGGATGCGTGTCAGGCGTCCAGTTCGAGGTTGACCTCTGCCTCCAGGCCCAGAGGAGAGACCTCGCTTTCCTTTCCTATCGCAGGACTGTAATAGGATCCCCTGGGGTGTATGAGCCCTCCTTGAGGTGAGGGTGGAAGCCCTGTGCAGCGGGAGGGACCTGCGCAGGGTGGGGACGGTGTGGACAGAGCCTGTGCCCCTGTGGAGCGTGGCTGATGACAGCAAGTGACAGCCAGCCTCCCCAGCCCTCCGCTTCCGCCCCGAAATCATCTGAGGGTTTCTGATGAAAGTCTGGAATCCTCAGCGGAAGCTGAAGCCTGGGAGGTTGAAGATATCGGCTGTAGGAACGGGATGACATTTTCCAGAAACTGAAGGTATGAATTCGGAAACTTGGCGGGGCAGAGTGAAAATGGGAAGGCAGCGGAACGTGGTGCTGGAGGGATTTAGCTCCATGTCGATGATCTGAGATTCCAGCCGTCTTTCCAGTTTGGGAAGGTGATGGCGAGGCTCCCAGGTCCTGGGCCTCTGTTCCTCTGTTGCCCTGGAGACCTGGGTGGCGGCAGGCAGAGCACGCGCTGGCCCGGCGGGAGGAGCTTCTGGAGAGAAGGGCTGCCGACCCCCAACACGGGGGCCCCGGGCTGTGATGGCAGCAGGTCAGTTGCTTTCCTGACACTTGGGGCTCTCGCTCACCCTGCTCCAGGGAGGAACTGGCCCTGGCTGGACGCACTGCCCTTCCCGGGGGACAGGCCTCCCCAGTGACCCTCACAAGACAGGGGCCACTTAGGGTCTCAGGCCCCGTCCGGGCGATGGGGTCCATGCCCTGAACCCAACTTGCCACTCGTCATCTGGAGAAGCATTTCTGGAAAGGACCAGCGATGCGGACACCCCCTCCCAGTCTTCGGCCTGCCTCTGTCTGGACAGAATGGAGAGAAGCAGGTCCAGCAAGAAAACCTCTCTGCAGAGCAGAGGGGGGCCTGGTGCCGGGTCACCGAGTGGTGCTGAGGAGAGGGCAGCGGGCAGAAAGTGAGGGCGCCTGGGAAACAGACCCTGCCCCCGGCGGGCCTGTCTTCCCGTTTGCCGCGCTGTGGGCCGTCTGAGTGCCCGCGAGGCGCCTGGACGCCTGGTCCCTGCTGGATGCATTCGGTCTTGTTCCTGGAGTGACCCAGTGGGAGGCACAGCCTTGCTGTCCCGGGACAAGCAGACGCCCCGTCATCGAGGGCGCCCCGTGCTGCCCGCCTGTTGCCAGCTGTCTGCAGCCCAGTGACACGTGCCTCCCCTCTGAGGCCGGCAAGGCGACCCCGGTTTTCCCCGGGAGTCAAGGCCGAGAAGGCCTCGCAGTGCCCCCGACTCTAGAAGAGCTTTGGTCTGCCCGCCTCCTCCCGCCTTGGTGATCCTGTTTCAGCGGGGCCTGTGTGGTCACCTGCGAGCGGGGGGGAGACAGGCTCTCAGAGCAGCTGGACAACAGGCATGGAAATTGCAGGAAATGGGGACAAATGGCAGATCCGGGACACGGCTTTCAGACTGCAAAGATGTTCTGACCATACATACAATAGGCACAATGTATATGCTTTTCCTGTGCCGTGCTTGCAGATCAACTCTCTTCCTTTTGAGCAGGGCTGTGTCTGGCCCTCTTGGGCAGACATGCTGGTGTCTTACCTGTGCCTCACAGAAAAGCAGGCCTTTGACCGGGGGGTCTCGATCCAGAGGGACCTAGAGCTGCGCCGTCCCACCACAGGGCGCACTGGGCCGCGCGGCCACCGCCCTCCTGGTCACGTCCAGACAAGGTTCACGAAGTACCTCCTGGCTCTGTGTTCAATGAGGAACGAATGCACGGCGCCCCTAATTATGACGGCCGTGTTCCTGGAAAACTCGATTGAAGTTCAGAGCACACTGGAGAAGTCTGGTTCTCTAGAGAATTTGTCGTCGCTTAAATGAGATCTGAGGCTGACCTGGGTCAGACCAGAAAACACCCTAGAATTCCCCTGCGGCCGCTCACGGCCCCCTAAACTCCGGGCCTCGTTCCCTGTCTGTGAAGCAGGCCCGTGGCCGGCCTGGAAGGCTGTGACTTAGACTGAATGAAGAAATGGCTCAACACAACCCAACATCCGATGGGCTCCAGCTGTCTCTCTGAGTTAAAATCAAGTCAGACCTGCGTCGGGAGCCCAGGAGCCCAACGCCTTCCCCAGGAATCCCACCCAGGGCCCTTCCAGGTCTGACTCCGGGGTGGGGACCACCTGCCCCCTGGGGCTGGTCCAGGGCCTCCTCCTACAGCCCCACAAAGTGCCCAGCGGACACCCCTGGTGCGAGGGCACGCCCGCTCAGAGGCAGGGCCGGGCTCTGCAGCCTGACCCCTCCCGTCCAAGCACAAGCTCCTCCGCTGGGTCTGCGCCTCGGGGTCAGGCTGCGGAGCCCCTCCGGATGCAGGGCTCTCTCCCCGCTGCCCTGCCCAGTGACCCCTTCCTCCAGAGGCGGGGTACGACACCCCCCAGGGAGGTGTGCCCGGTGGTGCCTGTGCCACAGCCCCGAACAGGCCTCTCCCCTGTGCCACGCCCAAGGGGGGCCCCCGGATGGGGCGGGATGGCGCCGTGCTGAAGCCTTTGCCTCCGAGGCCCAGCCTCTCTAGCTGGCAAGTGGGGAGACTCACTTTCCCCAGAATGAAGGTTTGCCGACCACACCCCATGGCCAGGTTCCTGTCTGATCCTGGTTCTTGCAAGGTGGGTCACGACACCCTGCCCCACCGGAGAGAAGGCAGACAAAACGCCCGCACGCGCTGGGCGCAGAGTCAATGCCACGCTCTCTCCTGACGACTTGCTCTCCACGGACCCTGCCCCGATCCTGGATTGTGATCGGAGGAGGGGTGCACCTGGCGCCTCTCGCCTCACAAGACCAGGGGGCCTGGGCCCAGCTCCGGGGCCTTCCCACTGGCCATGGGCCCTGAGCCTTGTTAGAATGACAGGAACAGAATTAGGGCTTAAACAGCGTCTTTTGAGCCTAGACACGGGATCCCTCTTAGACTCTTCACAGGAGCTTCCAAAGCCAGAGCTGCGATTACTGACCTCTCCGTGGCCCCGCACGACGCCCAGAGCTCCACCTCCCCTTCTGGCCCACACCTGCCTCGCCCTCCCGGCTCTGCCCGGGCCAGTCCGCCTTCTTTCCTGCGGGGCCCAGGGCTGTGCTGGTGAGAGACACCCAATGGAAAGACTCCATGTCCAGGCCAGTCCCCCCGCCTCTGCCCACTCCAGCCACCCGCCAAGGCCGCTTGCTGCGCCGACCCTCTGGGGTCAGCGGCTTCCTACTTGGTACGTGCGCCGATCTGGGACGCTTGTTTGCAGTAGGGAGTCGTCACTCCTCTCTGGGGCTTGGTTTCTCCACCTCAAGCGAAGGCGTTCCATCAGCATCAACGGCTTCCAGACTGAGCCAGGCAGCCCCGCAGGGCCAGTGGGATCGGGGGAGGAGGGGGACAGGCGGGCAGGGCTGGCGGCCTGGAGCTGCTCTCCCCTGCCCACCCTCGAGGCGAGGCTGCCCCTGAGGCGCGGCTGCCTGGAGGCCCGCACTGAGCTCCATTACTCATGTGTCAGGTGCCCACGTCAGGAGCCAGGCCCCGGCTCGGGACGCCAAAGCATGGGCGCGGACGCCGCCCGCTGCCTACCTGGTCCTGGCACCGTCCCAGGCCAGCCCACTTCAGGCCCTGTGGTCCCCGTCTGGAGTCCTCTGAAGACCGTTCCGTGATTCCAGGGAGGTGTGCGAGGTCTCCCTTGGAGGGTCCGTGCCCGCTCCCACCGTGTGCCCCATAGCCCGGTGTTTGTCCGAGGTGTGTCCCACCGGTGGGGTGGAGCTGCCCCCGCTGACAGCCTGGAAGCAGCCACACCGCTCTGGCAAAGCTGCGTCGCCCTCCCGGCCCAGTGCCTTCCCCACCTCGAGAGCCGCAGAAGCACCGGGTGGAGGATCTAGGGCATCACCGGCCCCCTCCTTTGCCTTCGCGAGAAGGGAAGGAAGGGGAGTCGTCTTCACAGACGAGCCCTCCGCCCAGTCATACACCTACTGACCTTTCACCGCTCAGCAAAGGAGCACAAAACCCTCCCTCAGCACTGCTCTGCTCCAGGGCCCACCCAGCGGCCAGAGGAAGGACCCGGCTGGCTGGGCACTGGCCCGGGTGCCCTCGCAGAAGCAGCAGACCACGGCCCACGTCACCCAGAGGCGCTCCTCACGGGGAAGAGCCTCTGGTGTTCACGCTTCCTTTGGGTTCCGTTGTCTTTGTTTTAAGTGGCACGTCTCGTAGTTGAGAACCAGCCGTGGGCAGCTGCCTCTTCTGAGGGAACTTCTGGCTGAGCTGCTTCAAGATAAAATAAGAAGTATTTCCGAGGTTATCAGGAAAAGCAAGACAGCCTTGGCCTCACTGTTGGAGCTTCTGTCTATTCTAAGGAGTTTTTTCCCAACCTCTGCATCACACAGGGCTACTTTCCAAAATACAACAGGCGCTTCGCAACAGCTGAAAACCAGTCAACGTTACCCCTCTGGCTTTATTAATTGAAGGCCATATTTAGTCAAATCCAATCTACTTCTGTTCGAAAGCTCTAACTCACTCATCTGTAACATACGCATATTCAGTTCTCTTCACTGTGGGAAAAAATGTGATATTAAAAATGTTGTTTTTCCTTTTCCTTGAACAGTCATGGGAGGTGATTCGTCACACATAATTTTAGTGATAGATGTTTCAATAAGACAGGATTTCTCTTGAATTTGTTATTAAATAGAAACTTGAAAAATTAGCCACTTAGATGTGTATACTTACATTTTCAAGAAAGAATGTTCAAATGTGTCTAGGCACTGGGAAGATTTCCATATTGCTCTAAGTAATGAAAAGGCAGCTACCAAGTTGAGACAAAGTGATTTTCATGCCCAAATCCTCACTTGTTGATCACAGAATTTATGTGTTTTCATTAACTGCTTAGTAATTTGTTGCAAAAAAGATAATTCAGTGTTGAAAATAGAATTCCTTATAAACTAAGAGAAAATGTTTGCTCTTTAAAAATACAGAATAAAAATGATACATGTTTTGTTTTCCTTCTCTCCATTCCAGAAAATTTAAAACTACTTACAAAAGTAGAGAGAATAAAACGCTGTACCTATCACCTAGACGCAAACATTTTCAAAGTTTCCAATCTTGTTGTATCTATTCCCGTCTCCCTTTTTTTCTTTTTATAAAATACATTAAATGTCAAACGTCCTGTCCTCTTACCTGTAGAGACTTCCGCCCGCATCTGTCACCGATAAAGGTTGTTTCCTCTGTAGCCGCACACATATTGTCACATCTGACTAAGTTAACAAGGCTTCCTTTATACCCTCTTACACCAAACACAAGTTCATGTTCAAAGGTCCCTAATCACCCCGGAATGTGCTTTCACCGCTGATCTGAACCAGGATGGACACCAGAGCACCGCGCCGTAGGTTGTGACGTCTCCTTCACTCTCTTTTCTCCCCTCCCTTTCATTCTCTGTGCCACTGGCTCCTTGGAGAAACCAGGTCCGGTTCACTTAGGACCGGAGCCTGAGTTATTTTCAGGTTCAGGTCTTCAGGAAGAACGTCTCCTAGGTGGTGACGTGGACTTCTCACCGTATCACATCTTGACGCTCGTGGTGGCTGGTGGGTCCACCTTTAATGAGGCCAACGCTGACCGGTAGTTCAGGTGGGTATTCAGTGGAAGCGAAATTTTTTTTTTTTCTGAATGTTTATGGGAGAGAATTATTCTTGTTTTTGCCATCAATCTTGATAAGGACATATGTGAGGCTAGACAGCCTGGATGGGGGTGTCCATGGGCTGAAGGAGGTCACAGTACTCCCCTGGCATAGAAAATTCATCTCCAGCAGACCCAGGGCACAGACGGGTCAGCCCTGCTCAGTTCTCCGCTGGGCTCCGCTGGGTTCCCTGTGCTCAGCACAGACTGTTCGTGGAGAAGACTCCTAAGTGCCCGTCAGTAACTCAACCAAGGGAAGCAAGGGGCCTCCCAGACGTCCTGGAGAGGGAGGATGAAGATGGGAACCAGGCTGGTGATGCTGGGGACGAAGTGAAGGCTCTTCTCTTCACGGCACAGCCACCGGCCTCGGGCTAGAACGGGTGCGGGGGGGGGGGGGGAAGGGAGCCAGGCTCCAGCTCTCTGGCTGGGGTGACGGGGTAGATGGAGAGTGTGGAGAAGGGGGTCAGCTTTGCTGGGCGGCGACTGCATGTCCATTTGGGACCTGCTGACTTCGAGGTACTTCAGGAACATTCCTGTAGCCACATCCAACGTGGAAGAGGGCGCCTCGTGGGGGGGTCGGGGGCCCCTAAGTTTCAGCCTATCCTATGAGAAAGATGTGACATTATCAACAGAGCGTCAGGGGCAGAGAAGAGGCGAGGGTGTCAGAAGAGGGGGTCCATGGAGAGGGGAGAAGGGAGAGTCGCAGAGAGCGGAGGAGAGCCGGGAGGGGGCGCTGTCACAGGGGCGGGGGTCAAGATGCGGGGCGGGGTGGTGCTGCAGACGGAGCCACGTGGGTAGAGAAGCGGAGGAAGCAGGCCCTGAAGGCGCCCATCGGTAGCGAGAGGAGGACGCCAGCCAGAGCCATTACGGAGGCCGAAGAGACAGGCCTTGGTGATGCAATCGGTGCTGGAAGAGGCCGGAAGCAGACCCCCACCCCGTGCCGGGAGCTTACGGAGAGAGACACTGGTCGTCACAAAGTGGGAGGAGAGCCCGACCGTGCTGGTGTGAGCCTGAACCAGGAGAGCTTTAGCAGAATTCCCAGGGCCTCACGCGCTCTCTCACTGGCACCCTCCACCCACGTGACGGCCCACATGCATCCGGGGCCCCTGGCCCTGCTGGCGTCTGCCTTGGTACACCTTGTCTGGAAGGCCGTGACCCTTAGTGCTGGAGCCCGTGGGAAGCGCTGCGAGTGTACAGTAACCACTGCTTCCGCTAGTGGTTGGATCTGAAACGTCCGTGTCGTGACGTGTGACAGTCAACTTGGACAGTGAACAATGTGGTACAAAGTCTGATGCATTTGGTTTTGTCCTGGCCAAACTGTTAGTTTTTCAGATACACAGAAGATGATTGGGAACGTGCATAATCACTGAAGTTCTGTTTCACGTGAAGACGGTGCTGAGAAATGTTCTCATCCTGTATTTTCAACACTGTTATTTGTGATAATTCCAAGGGGGTTCCTGGATCCTCCACGAAGAGCCCCGTCAGAGCGGTTTCTCCGCGTGAAGGCTGACCGGGGAGCATCTTTCTTCAGCCACATGCTGTGTGGCATCAGGAATCCCTGATTATACTTACTTTATGAGCAGCAGTCAGACATACAGGCACTGCTGCTTTCTTCAGACATTAAAGGGACACTTAACAAAAGCTCTCCACTCCTATGTGCTGTGGATCAGAAGTTCCAGCCCAGGGACCCTGAGTCAGCAGAGACAGCGGTGTCGCAGTGTGCCCCCAAAGGAGGCCGGATGCTGTCCACACAGCTGCAGAAGCTGTTGTGAGTGCCCCTCACCTTCTTTATTGAAATGCAAGGTGTGCACTGGTGCTAAACCCTGGATAGTATTCGAAGGAAACATAACACCCACCTGTTCCTCAGTGAAAGGTGTGACCCTGTCTGCCCACCGTCTTTTCTCTCTCTGTTCAGGTGACATCTTACCTTCTTCTCCAGCCCTTCTGTGATTCTCACCTGAGTCCAGCACCTCCTTTTAACTACAGATTCACTGAAATTACCCGTTCTCACCTTCAGCGTCAAGCTTGCGTCTTCCGCGGCGCCGCCAGCTTGGTCCACCCTTCTCATGCGCGTGGGGCAGCGTCTTCGGTTCTGGCTCGTGTTTCTAATGGTAACAACAGGTGTTTTACTCATGAATCAGCTCTTGGCGTGCTGGCTGTCCAGTGACCCCGACTGGAGGTTGCTTATTTTGCCTCGTGTCCTGAGATGGCTTCAGCCTTGATCGTCGGAGACAGCGACACCAGGCCTCCTCTGCCACCCACCCGCCGGCTGCCTCGGGGCTCCGTTCGGGGCTGGCGAGCGCATCCGAAAGCCCAGCCAGACCCAGAGCAGCTGTGATTCCAACCTTCTCGGCCTTGCCACCTGCTGCAGCAGAGCCCACGTTGGCTGGGATATGGGAGTGGCTGCCTCCCCCAGACCCCTTCCCTGACCTTGGGGTCATCATCGTCAGATTCCCCAAGGCGAGGACACTAACTCCTGTTGGGGCCCCACCTCACTCATAGTTGAATGATTTTGACCCAGGGAAGATGAAGACTTGTCCTCTTGTGTCCACCGTGGGGACTCCCATGGGAGGCCTGGCCTCAGCCCAAGCCTGTGTATCCCATGACTTGTTTCAAAGCAGTATGATGACTTGAGCTGAGATAAGGTCCAGCCAGGCCTCAGCCCACAGGCGTTGCTGCAGGGTTCACATAAGCAGGTCCCCGAGGTGCTGCTGCAGACCCCATTCAGAAGGGTGGGCACCCAAATACTGCCATCTCCCACTCCTGCTTGAGGAAGAGGAGACAGAGCCAGGGACTTGTGGGGACAGCCAGGGGCAGCGGCTCTGGCTGCCAGGCCTCCACTGGGGAGAGACACAGACTTTGAGGGATGGAATTTCGACTCTGTGTTTGGGGTTTTCTTATGAGAGGCTCTGGGCCAGGAAGAGAAAGCTGGTGTGAGGCTGGGCCAGACGTGAGTGGGGCCCCATGGACAGTAGTGGGATGGGGCTCCAGGCTCACCTTTACGAGGGGGGGGTCCCTCGAAGCCAGGACCAGCCAGACCTCGAGGCAGGATGGGACCAGGGTGTGTTCTGCTCTTTGCTCTAGGTGACCCCAATCTCAGAGCCACATTCCAGCTACCGCTTAGCGCCTGAAGGCCTTTATTGTTTGCTCCTGGGCTAATCTCATGTTTTCTACAGTTACTTTCCATGAGTCCCTGTTGCACTGCAGGTGTATTGATAAGCTTTTCTCATGTTTTCAGGTGTGCATTATTTCCTATTTGTGCCTTACTCTGTTCATCCGACTGGGGCTTTTTGTGTTTTATTTGTTAGGTGTACAGTTCAGTGGTTTCTAGTATAGTCACAGGTAAACACAGCCGAAGCACAGTAACCTTGAGAACATTTCATCACTCCCCGAAGAAACCCCAACCCTCCAGCCACCATTCTCATTATCCCCCATCCCCCACACCAAGCACCCGGTCATCTACTTCCTGTCTGTATACATCTGCTTATTCTGGACATTTCTTTTGGGAGTGGCTTCTTTCACTCAGCACAATGTTGTAGAATGTATCAGAACTACTTTCCTTTTTGTGGCCAAATAATATTCCAGTGTATGGATGGACCACATTTTGTTTATCCATCATCTGTTGATACAGTTTTGCGTTCTTTTCCACCCTCTAAATACTATGAATAGGGCTTCCCTGGTGGCGCAGTGGTTGAGAGTCCGCCTGCCGATGCAGGGGACGCGGGTTCGTGCCCCGGTCCGGGAAGATCCCACATGCCGCGGAGTGGCTGGGCCGGTGAGCCATGGCCGCTGAGCCTGCGCCTCCGGAGCCTGTGCTCCTCAACGGGAGAGGCCACAGCAGTGAGAGGCCCGCGTACCGCAAAAAAATATATAAATAAATACTATGAATAGTGCCAATAGGAACGTTCACGTACGAGCTTTGCATTCATTTCCCTCGATTATTTGCCTAAGGCTGGAATTGCTGCATCATATGGTGATTCTATATTTAACTGTTTGTGGAAATGCCTGACGTTTTTCTAAAGTGACGACACCATTTACATCTCCCCCCAGCACAAAGGCCACAATTTCTCCTCATCCTCACCGACACTGGCATTCCTTTATAATCCTGTTTCTTTTCTTGGCCGAACCGCACAGCATGTGGGATCTTAGTTCCCTGACCTGGGATGGAACACGCGCCCCCTGATTGGAAGCACGGAGTCCTGACCACTGGACCGCCAGGGAAGTCCCCCTTTATCATCCTTTTTATTTTTGTAAGATTGGTTGTAATGAGCCCTCTTTTCCAGTTCTGACTCTAGTAGTTTGAGTCTCCTCTCCTTTTTCTTGATCACTCTGGCTAACGGCTTGTTAACCTTTTTAAGGAATCCAGTTTGGGTTGCATTGATTTTTCTCTGTTGCTCTTCTAGTCTCTATTTCATTAATTTCCAGACTAATTAGTACTGTTTCCTTCCCTCTGCTTCCTTTACATTTAATACGCTTTCATCTTCCAGTGTCTTAATATGGAAGGTTAGAAAGATTGGGGATATTTCTTCTTTTTTGATATAATCACTCACAGCAGTGCATTTCCTTCTAAGCCCTGCTTCAGTGGCACCCGGTAGGTTTTGCTGTGTCGTGTCTTCATCGTCATTTATCTCAAAACATTTTGAAATGTCCTTTTGATTTCTTCTTTGACCTATTTTATTCCCACATATTTGCAAGTTTCCCAATTTTCTTTCTGCTGTTGACTTCCGTTCCACCGTGGTCACAGGATACAGTGTTATTTCCGCCCTGTTGCGTTCACTGAGGTTTATTTGTGGCCGAGCACATGCTCTCTCTTGCAGAGTGCTCCCTGTGCCTCCAAGAGGCAGGTATGCCTTGCAGCTGTTGGGTGTGGTGGTCTACACGGTCTGTCACTGTGTTACTTAAATCTTCTATTTCCTTCTTGGTTGTCTCCACTGTTGACAGCGGGGTGATCGAAATCTCCAGCTGTTACTGTTGAAGTGCCCATTTCCTTCTTCACTTCTGTCAGTTTTTGCTTCATGAATCGTAGTGGTCTGTTGTTAGGTGCACATATAATTGTTATCTCTTCCTGATGGATTGACCCTTTTCTTGTTATAAAGTGTCACTGTTGGGCTTCCCTGGTGGCGCAGTGGTTGAGAGTCCGCCTGCCAATGTAGGGGACGCGGGTTCGTGCTCCAGTCCGGGAAGATCCCACATGCCGGGGAGCGGCTGGGCCCGTGAGCCATGGCCGCTGAGCCTGCGCGTCCGTGGCCTGTGCTCCGCAACGGGAGGCCACAACAGTGAGAGGCCCGTGTACCACAAAAAAAAAAAAGAAAGAAAAAAAAAAGTGTCACTGTTTATCCCTTTTCGTATTTTTGTTTCCGTTCTATTTTGTTTGTTAGTAACGTGGCCACTCCAGCCTTCTTGTGACTGCTGTTTGCGTGCTGAATCTTTCCATCATTTTACTTTCAATCTGTGGGCATCTTTGATCTAAAGTGTGTCTCTTGAGGACGGCATGTACCTCATATACTGAGGCAGGTGTGTTGTCATCCCCATTCACAGGTGAGATCACTGGGGCTGAGAGAGAGAGTCGCATACCTTGAACCCCAGCCCCGCCACTTGGGTGGTCTTTCCTGGTGCTCCCAGGGCGCACCGTCGGAAAGTTTCTCTTTTCCCATGTGAGTTTCGCTAACCATGGAGGGCAGTGTTTGTAACCCTGGGCTCCCTGGCAGACGTTTCTCACTTGTTTTCACGCTGCTCTGTGGGCTAGGTGTTGCTGCCTCGCTTTGACAAGCGCGAGCTGCATGTAACTCACGGTGAAGAGATGCTTCGCTTGAGGTTGTGCAGCCGGTGGGAGGGAAGTGGACCCAGGTCAGGGCCGGGCTCATCTGACCCCTGGGCCGCCAGCTCCTCGCCGACCTGGGCGCCGCCCGGCTGAGCCAGACTCACGCCACGGCAGCAAGTTGCATTAGGATGAGGTTTATTCACAGGCACACAGAGTCCGTGGCTGGTGGAGTCGCCCCTCCCAGGCCCTGTCTCTGCACAGAGGCTCAGCGTGACCCCTCAGCTTTGGCGTCTCCTCCCCTTCCTGGAAAGGGTGACCGTCACGGCCGCAGGAGGCTGCGAGAGTGGTGACTCCCGAGTCACAGGTGCCTCTTCTTGCCAGAGCTGTTGACACAGCAGTGCTGTCTGCAGGGGGCTGGGCTTCAGTCTCGGACAGCAGAGCACTGGCTGTGGCCACTGCACCTGGGCTCTGGGCACCACCCCCCCGGCCACCTGAGTCCAGATGCAGTGACTTTGAATCAATTTTCTTCCTATTTGCTGGTGAAGCGAGGTTCCTTCCTCTCAATTACCTCTGCACGTGATGGGCCGCGCTCCCGGGCACTGAGCTCAGCGGGGTGGAGGGTGCTGTCGGTTCCGTGGCTGGTAAATGCTTCTCTTTGCACGGTGGTGGGTTTTCACAGCCTGGCTGGGCAGCTGGTGGACAAGTGTGTTAGAAATCTTCTTGGAAAATCGTTTTCAGGACAGCACACCCCTCTCGGTCCTGATGTCCTCCCTGAGGCCTCCAACCTGCAGCATCCACTGAGGCTGACCTCCTGCGGAGCCTCTGCCTGGTGCCCAGAGTGGCCGATGCCTCCGGTAGGTGGGAGCACCTGAGCTCTGGCCACAGAGCTGGGGCCGTGTGCCCAGCGGGAGGAGGGGGCCGCCCAAGCTCCCAGGGAGACGGGCTGTCCAGGTGCCCTGAGTGGGGGACATGCAGGCGGGGGATGCCCGTCTCACCTCGACACCCCAGTTGGTCCAGAGCTCACCACCCAGCAGGAGCTGGAGGCCTGGGAACTGCGGGTCCGTTGTCTTCTGGTCAATGGAGACCTTAGAACCCACTTGATTAAGGTGACCCGTTACATGGGCCGTCTGTGGATCCAAAGACTTGGAGGTTTCCTTTCTTTTCCAATTATGAAGATTTTCACACACAGACCCTCGTCTGTGTGCCCACCACCCAGATCAACCATCCATTCTGTGATGGGTGACAGATGGACCGTCCCCTCCCGGCTGGATTTAGGGCCCCCCAGGGCAGGCTTTGGGGGGGACATCGGGCTGCCCCATCTCGGGTCGCAGGAACCCAGCCCTGTGTGCTTCCCGCCTCTTGGTCCGAGGCTTCAGTGAGAAATGCCCAGTGCCTGTGTCCCCCTTGTTTCTGCCCTTTGCTGCGGCAGCTGGACTCTTTAGGGAGCCGTGTTGGCCTAGGATCCAGGAAATTCGCTCTGGGAGGGAAGCACTTATTCCCACAGGGGGTTGCCTTTAGGGAAATCAGATTCCGCTTGGTCATGATTAGCGGAGATCAACTGCCCAGGAGCAGCTAAATTTCACAAGGATCTCAGCCCTACGCTTCTGCTCTCCGCCCTCAGCCACAGGCAGACGGCATGTGTTTCCATTGGCTGGGGCCCAGATAACATCAAGAGGTGGAAAACAACCCCCAGAAATCTGAAAAATGTTGAACAAGGAAAGAAAATGTTCAATGGACCAAAACAAACAGAGATACAATCTCACCCCTGTGGGGTTTTGCGCCGCTGGGTCTAGGGGGACAATTCAAGAGATTGCAGGAGGAAACGTGTGTTAAAAACACACGGCCTGTGAAGACAGAGGCTGAGGGCATCACCCACAGAATCCAGCCCCAAGGGACCCCAGGCCCCAGGGCAGGAGCCCTGGTGGGAGTGGGCGGGGCTCTCTGGGGCTCCGCTTGCCCAGACCAGGGAGACGCCTCTGTTGTGGGTGCCAACACCAGGAGTTTCCTGGTGAAATGGAACACCTCTCCGCTTTTCCCCATTTACCTGCTTCTCTTTCATTGATATTTCAATAATTTTTGCATTTTGAAAATGCATTCATTCATTCTGTCATCTACTCCACAAGGATGCTCTGTGCCGGGTAGGGGCCAGGACTCGGGGTCCCCTGGGATGAGGGCGACCCAGAAGAGGCAAGAGGGTGGGGCAGCTTGGCTGGGAGAGGGGTTGGCACTGCTCTCTGGGACCCTGGAGAGTAGGGCCTGTGACCCCAAGCTGTGTTAGGGGGCTCTGCTGGCACGCAGCCCTATAAGGTGATATTTGTAGTGGGTTCAGCTTCTGGTTGGAAGCGGGGGGTCCCTGGGAAAGCACCAGACCCACCCTTTTGGGCCTTCTTGCTCCACCAGGGTGCATGGAACCCTTTGAATGCCGCCAAGTGCACTGCAAACAAGAGGCTCCGATTTTATGAAGCATTGCACCCGAATTAGCTGCACACCCAGAGTCCGTACTGAAGAGCTGGAGGGGCGTGGGCGCTGGCCCAGCCGTGGGCAGCAGGGAGGACAGTGTGGCCATGACCAGTCACCTCCCTTCCCAAGCCACTCGTTGTGGGTCATGTGATCTGGGTCCCTCTCCTTAGGGGCCTTCAGGGCTCAGCTGGTGTGCATCCCAGGCGGGCTTGGAGGAGGACACTCTGAGGAAGTCCCCTTGCTGGTCGGGTGGGAACCGCCCTTCAGTGTGTGCCCAGCGGAGCCAGCACTTTCCTAACTAAAGGGGCCATGGTGAAGGTCCCCACCCTGCCAAGGCACTGAAGGGGGCCAGGTTTGGTAGGATTGGGGTTTTGAGGGTCCAGGGCAAGGCCTGAAAACTCTATTGTTTCTCCAAGACCCTGTGGCTGTCCTGGGGGCTTGAGGCTAGATGGGAGTTGGTGTCTGACCAGGTGGATGACCCAAGCCATAGAGACCCCCAGGCAGGGACAGGGGCAGCAGAATTCGTGAACACGTAGCGTGACAAAGAGGACTTTACAAATGTAATTCAGATCGCCAGTCGGTGGACTTCGGGTTAATCAAAGGGGAGATTATTGGGGTGGGCTGGCCTAGGCAGTGGAGTCCTTCAGTTCTGAGTATAGAGGCCAGAGACACAGAAGATGCATGGAGAAAGTCTGTCATGTGTGCCTGCAGGAGCCTCCAAAGGCCAAGAGCAGCCCCCGCTGAAGCTTAAGGACATGGGACATCAGTCACACTGAGGCAAGGGCATGGGACCGCAGTCACACAGATTCAACCAACGTGCCACGTGCTGGGCGAGTGTTCTTTGGCAGAATCTCCAGAAGGGGACGCTGCCCTGCCACATGTTGCTTGGTGTTCATGAGACCCGAGCAGAGAACCCAGTCTCACCATGCTGAGTTCTGCCCCATGGAACTGTGGGCTGATAAAATGAGTGTTGACTAAGCTGCTTACTTGTGATCATTTGTTATGTGGTAGCAGATAACTATGACAAAAAGCAGCGCAAATCCCCGGTACTAAAATCAGCAAATCCAGATGCCAAATGAAGACAATAAAAACCACTGATAACGGATCCATCTAGACATGACTACAGTGACCATTCTGCTGAGTGGCCTTCCACATATTTTCTATTCTCTCTCTCTCTCAAACATATGTATATATAGACATATATATGCATGTATGTATATATACACATATATGTCTATATACACATACATGTATGTATATATGTATATATACATATATGTGTATATATACATGTATATATGTGTACATATATACATCTATATATGTGTATATATACATGTGTGTGTATATATATATATATATATATATATATTCAACAACTTTATTGACCTATAATTGATCTACAATAAACTGTGTATTTTGTACTACACAGTTTGATAAGTTTGACATGAATTTGCAACCATAAAACCTCCATTGCAATCTGGATACTGAAGTACCATCACCCCCAAATTTTCCTCATGCTCCTTTGAGGTCCCTTCCTCCCTCCCTGATGGTCCACACCACCCCCAACTGTATGGTGACAACTGTCGCTAGCCACTGTCTGAGAACTTTGTATCAGTGGATCCGTGCCATATGTCCTTCTTTCTTTGCTTGTTTCTGGTCTTTTAAAATTTCTGTGTTTCATTTTGGATGGTCTCCATCACTGTCTTCAAGTTCAGTCATCTTTTCATCTGCAAAATATCAAACCATCCATCAGTCCCTCCGACACTGTGGTTTTTGTCTCTATGACTCAGGTTTGGGTACTTCTAACACCTTCACTGCTCTGTTTAACCAGCGTGTCTGCTTCTGATTCCTTGAACACATGGGGTAAAGTTGTAACAACTTCCTCGATGTCCTGTCTACGAGTGCCGCCATCCAGTCGCAGCACCATCAGTTTCCCTTGACTTTCCTTTTTATAATGGGTCACATTTCCCTCCTTCTTGGCAGGCTTGGTGATTTTCAGTTGGATCCAGACACCGTGGACTTAACTCGTTGGGTGCCAGGTGTTTTTGCATTCACATAAACATCGGTTTTCTCAGATGCATGCCCTGGTCAGTACTCTACGGAACACTCCAGGGAGGATGCCCTCTGTAGAACCTGGTGCTTTATCTCTGTGCTGCGCCCTTCTCTCCTGAACTCCAGCCCCTGAACATCCCCAGACTTCAAGCTGGGGAGTCCCATGGGCCACACCTGGCTCCTCTCCACCATGCACACTCTCTCCGGGCGGTGAGCGGGGCAATGCTGGGACTCAGCTGGTCTTTGCTTCCGTTGCTCAAGTATAATGTCATTTCCGCATGTCCAGAGTCTCAAAAAGAGTCCTTTCCTGTCCTGTGTCCAGTCTTTATTTGGTTCAGACAGAAGGGTAACTCTAGGTCCTATTATTCCATCTCAGCCAGAAGCAGAAACACTGATTATATATTCTGAGAAAGGTAGAGCCCAGCCAGATATAGTGTTTTGAAACCTGATCACCATGCCTGGGAACTGAACTTTCAATCCTAAGAGGGTTGTGAGGTCAAGTCGACGATCCTGGGGTGCCCACAAAGCCCTGCACATCAGCAGGGGCCAGGAATGAGGCAGGAGTGGGCCCACACTGCAGGGGAGACCCCAGGTGGTATACCAGATGGCTGAGTGAGTCTCTCAGGAGAGGCTCAGAGGGGCTGATGTGAAGGGAACATGCCCTGAGTTCCGGTTGTTGTTACAGCAGAGGGGCACCCGCTGGATTTTATTTCCAATACTGCCTTAGCTGTCCTCTCACAGTTATTCTTAGAGCTGAGCTGTAAAGTGTTTTCCAACTTCCAGGAAGAATCTCCTGTGGTTCCAGTTGGAATTGTGTGTGACAGTGACATCCTCCTCTGCCTTTCTATTTACACTGAGACCAAAATGCCCCTCCACCCTCTTCCTCGCATCCCCAGAGCTGCTCTTGCTGTCACGTCACTGAGGCCCTCCCAACCTGCACCCACCAATGTTCACATCTGCCCCTTCAAGGGCGACCAGAGCCTTCAAACCTGCCCCCGCCTCCCCCCGCTGACACTGATCCCTACACGCTGGGGACCCTGCTTCTGAGTGAGTGATAGCATTGCCCTTCTAGGAAGGTCCTGTGCTCTGAACATCGTGAAGCAATCAGCACATCAAACCCTGGTGAGCCCAGATACCCTCAGTGGGTGCCGGATGCAGGACAGCTGGACGCCCACGACGGTCAAGCCCCACAGTGGCCCTCCCTGACCCGACGGCAGTGGTGAAGCGGGGCTGAGCAAGCAGGGTCCACGGTGCCTGAGGTCAAGCCATGCGGGGGGCCTCGGTGGGCCTGTGTCTCTGGGCCCTGCCCACAGCCGTCAGTTCCAACTCTCACGGGACTGGCCAGGCAGAGGCTGAGGTCAAAGGTGGCCAGGGAGGGGGTGAGGGGCTTGACATCTGAGGTCCTTTCCAAACCCAAGACCAAACTTGCGAGCTGGGGAGGGTAGTCAGGGGTCACTGGAAAATCTCTGTCACCTCTACCTTGCCTGGAGCAGGCCTGGCTGCAGAGCGGCTGGTCTGACCTGTGAACTCTGTTCGGGGCACCTGGGGCCTTTTCCCTGTAAGGTTAGGGTTGTCTCCGGCTAGGCCCACACGAGCTCTGTTAACAAGTTGCCGTCCTAGGAGTTACAATCCTGTCCAGCCTCAGTGTGAGAGATTGTGTGATCACTTAGCTGCAGCAGTGAAACCAAACGAGAGGAAATCCAAAATTGCTTTATGTGAGAGACCAAATACTGTAGGTCCTGGATGAATAGCAGGCATTCTTTAAACCACGTGACAAAAATATTCTACTTGCATCTGTGGAAATCAAACGAGAAGTGACAGTTTCATAATGATTCACATTTATATCATATGCATTTACAGAGCACTGTCCCCAAAGCCGTAATTCCGAGTCTCCGTCTGAGACGTTGTGCGATCACTCACGTGACAGCAACAAAGCCGGAGGAGAAAAAATGGTATTTGTTTTAGAAGACAAGATTCTGGCTATGTTTCTAGGTTATTTTAATAACTTTATTAGCAATAACAAGGTACTATAATTACACTACTTGTAAATAGGATAAAATGTAAGCAACTAACATAAGAGTTGTTCAAACACTGCAGTTACAGAATATTATCTAGAATTTATAAAATAAGAGGATTCCATCTGAGCCACTGATGAATCATTTCACAGTAATAAAACTCAAGAAGAACAATCAAGATTATTTTAATAGAGAGAAAAGTGTCTCCCTGTGGTTCTGGATCCTCGGAAGCAGGTGGGGCAACTCGGAGGAGACTCACTTCTGCTTCCAGGCTGTGTGGACAGTGTTGGGTGCAGACGCCCTCCTGGAGGGGGTACCTGGCAGGGGAGCCCTGGTGGGGGAGATTCCCAGGCTTCTCTTCCTCCTGTTCTGGAATCTGGGGGGCGGGGCAGAGTCCTCTTCCCAGGAGCTGCCCCAGGGACCCCTGGAACCTCTGCTCTGGGACAAGGGGGCAAGGTGAGGACGGAGGCCAGGCCGGCGGCACGCTGTTCCGGTGGGTGGGTGGGTCCAAAGACCCTGGCCTCCCGCTTCTGACTGTGGCGAAGCTTTCCCAGGGCAGAGATGGCAGGTGGTCTTTAAGGGCATCGATGGTTTCCCCTGCGCCGTTGCTCTCCTGCACACGTGGCGTCTTTCAAGCAGGAGTTTAACAGCCTCATCCATCGGGGCCCTCGGAGCCCCTGCTGCACCTCCCAGGTGGTCTGTTTCTGATGGATTTTTTCCATCCAGTCCGAGTGCGCTTCCCAGCAGGTCTCCTCACCTCTCCTTGTTTGGCATGTCCACCTGGGCCTCCTGTGCACCTGCTCCGGGTTCCTAATGTTCTTTCTGGTGCAGAACACGTTTACTCCCTGCTCCCCTGAATCCTCCAGTGTCTGTGAAACTCCAGGCTTCCCTGAAGGTGCCGATTTTCTCCTGAACCTCTCGGAGTAGCCTGAAGCCGTCACCGTCTCCTGATGGAACGTCATGGATGCGGGTGGCAGCTACCTGACCTTGGGGGGATTGTCTGATTGCCTCGTCAGACGCATCTTTCCGGGAACGTCTGCCGTCGGTGTGAGTTGTTCCAAATGCTGAAATTTGTCTTCTGTTCCTTTTCGGAAACTGTCTACTTTACACCCAGGAAAGAGTTTCTCTTTCACACTCCTTGTTGGTTGGTTTTCCTCCTTCTGAAGCCGGACTCTCTGATCCGGCTTCCACGGAGGGTGACTCCTTCCTGTGGGTTTGTTGCTGACCAGGCTGAGCTTTTAAAAATGTGTCCTTTCCAACCCTCGCAGGCAGGCTGCCACTCTGCGGCCAGTCTGTCTCTGCCGGAACCAAGTCAGATCCCAGTAGTGACTGAGCCGATAAGAACCTTCAGTACCACCATCTCCAGCACGAGGCAGGCATCCTCTTCATCCCACCTCCCATCCCCAAGGCACTGCCATCGCCTGGGACCCCGTCTCCAGGACCAGCGTGACACAGAACAGCAGGGACAATGCCAGCGCTCAGGCCACTGTGGAGGTCTCAGGTTTCCGGGACCTGCTGACCACAAGAGCCCAGACAGAACACTAGAGCATTCTGCCTGCAACCAGACCGGCGCCCGCCTGCCCCCAGGTGGACTCCCAGCGAGGTGGGTGATGGTGAGTGGGGGGCAAATGCAGTAAACCCTGTGTAAGGCCCTAAAAATGTCTTTTTTAAAAAAAGTTTTTTATTATTTATTTTTGACTGTGTTGGGTCCTCGTTTCTGTGCGAGGGCTTTCTCTAGTTGTGGCGAGCGGGGGCCACCCTTCATCGCGGTGCGCGGGCCTCTCACTATCGCAGCCTCTCTTGTCGCGGAGCACAGGCTCCAGTCACACAGGCTCGGTAGTTGTGTCTCACGGGCCTAGTTGCTCCGTGGCATGTGGGATCGTCCCAGACCAGGGCTCGAACCCGTGTCCCCTGCATTGGGAGGCAGATTCTCAACCACCGCGCCACCAGGGAAACCCTAAAAATGTCTTTTTATCATAAAGCTCGCTCATGTGAGGTGAACGCTTCCACGATCTTCAGCGGTGTGCTCTTGTGGGGCAGCTGTCATCATAAATGTGTTTGTGGTCAGAATTGTGGGTGAATTGACAGTTTCTTCTATGTCTTCCTTCTGACTCTGGGAGACCCGGTCTCCCTGCCCTTGGGGCCCCACGACCCTCTCGGGGGCTACGGGAGAGCTGGGAACCTGCCGCGGGTCAGGGAGGAAGCGGTCGGCAAACTAACTTAGCCAGAACCCCTCACTTGGAGAAACACGATGAGAGTCTCAGGTCCGGTCTCTGCAGCCGGACACATGAGGTCCACATACCCGCCGCATGCCTCTCTGCTTCCCCTCCACGCTCGGGCACATGCACCCTTCCAGCCCCTCTGCTCACCCTGTCATCTCCACTCATCCCATCGTGGACGCCGTCCAGACGGCAGACGTGCGCCTGGAAGACTGACCCTGCCTCTGCTGGGGCAGGGATGGGGCAGTGGTGTGAATGGGCCACCTACCCGTCCTGTCCCCAGTGCTGCAGGGCGCTGGGGGCGTCCAGGGTGGGGTGAACAGTGTGCCCACGCAACGTCAAAGGAATAACTGGAGATGACTTCCGCTGACCCAGCCTCCCCCCGTCCCCCCATCCCAGGAGGAGAACACAGGAAAGCAGCGGGGAGGAGGGGGGATTGGAGAGGACGGAGCATGTCCCCGGGTTGGGGGGCATCACCTGGCAGCACCTTAAAGAGGAAGCGGGGGCTGGCATTCCCAGAAGACATGGAGCACAGCTGGGGAGGGGCCAGGGGCCCGGGGGCTGAGGTTAAGGGTCAACCTGCCCTTCTCACCTTCCAGCACAAACCTGGGCCGACCACAGGGGTGGAGAGATGGGGCAGAGCCAGGTCTGCAGCTCACACCCCTTCCCCACTCCCCACTTTGCACCACCTTTGGGAGCAAGAAGACCTTCCGTCCTGCTGAGTCTCCTCTTGGCAGGAGGTCGTGTGCAGTTCCCCTCAGGGCCACCTCTGGGGCAGGGGTCACATTAGCTCAGTGTGTGTGACACCACCCCCCAGCCCAGGGACAGAGGCCACCAAGGGGTGGGATCAGGCCTAGGAGCATGTCAAGCCCCTTTCCCAATTTGCTTTCATCTGCTGTTGAGTGAACACTTTTTTACTCTTACTTAAAAGCTAAAAGGCTATTTTTCCCCTCCTTTCTCATCTTTGATAAGTTTTTTCCAAATGAGATCCATTACCCAAAATGCATTCCTTCTCCCTCTATTTTCCCCTCCTTCTCTTCTTATTTATTTCACATCAAGAAATTACTGAGCCTCTTCTCTCTGACTGGTGTATAAAGATTATTAAGGTAACGTTTGTGAAGCACACACACTCTCAGGGGAGACAGGTTAAACCACTCTGAATTAACGCCTGGTAAATCCCAATAGAATATTTCTCCCCCCAGCCCACTGTCACCCCTGAGGTCTATGTAGCCCTTGGCTGTAGACACATTTGGTGAAGAAGTCAACTGGAGCTTGTCGAGGGCACACTGTGTGCCACGTGCCGTGCCCTGTGGCGTCTGTCCTTTATATTGTTAGGTTCTCACAACCATTCCAAGGCGGGTAACCCCAGGCTACAAGGTGCCATGGGAGCGTCGAAAGATGACTACGTGGGCAGGTCAAGAAGAGCAGCAGAGAGAAGATATTTGACAAGAACTTGAAGAGTTACCAGGTTACACTTGAAGTGTAACCAGGAGCGGGGAAGGGATGAGACACCCCAGAGTGTCCTGCAGGGTAAAATGCCCATTCAGTGATGGACGCATCCACTGTTCTATCATTTCCTCTCCCTCCCC
Organism: Aethalodelphis obliquidens; assembly: GCF_003676395.1. NCBI lineage: Eukaryota > Metazoa > Chordata > Mammalia > Artiodactyla > Delphinidae > Aethalodelphis > Aethalodelphis obliquidens. The sequence continues at coordinate 1,335,534 of NW_020837946.1, forward strand.
CTGGAGGACTTTTGGGTCATTGATGGGCTGGACCACCAGAGAAGGGACCGGAGCTCCTGAGAGTACAAGGGGAGGGCTGAGGCGTCTGGTTAATTACACCCACATGAAGAATGAAGACCTGGAGGCTTTTTTATACCATTTCAGAGGGGTCACCAGCATCAGCATTGAGAGCTGTGTGTTTCTAGAACCTGTGGGGCTTGTACAGACTTGATCTTTCAAACGTTCCTCTGTTTCCCTGAAGGTGTTAGGAGCACATTCTCAACACAAGAAGGGCCCCCCATCTTGTTTCTTCAATAACCAGGCAGGAGGAGGCTGGGGGTGAGAAATGGGGTAGGGGTGCTAAAGAGGCGGAACCTTCTGGACAGGTGGCTGAGAAGAGGGGAGTGGCAGTGAGCAACAGGGCTGGCAGCTGCTCCAGAGAGGAGAGCGTCAAAGGTGGCATCCCAGAGCAGGTGGGGTTAAGACACGGAAGAAAGGAAGTCAGTTCTCCCCAAACTGAGATACAGGACCACCTGTGTTATACATTTCTTCTTGAGTAAGCTTTGGTAGTTTGTGTCTTTCAAGGAATTTCCCCATTTCCTCTAAGTTAACAAATGTATTGACATAAAGTTATTCATAGTATTTAATTTTTTTTTTTTTTTTTTTTTTTTTTTTGCTGTACGCAGGCCTCTCACTGTTGTGACCTCTCTCGTTGTGGAGCACAGGCTCCGGACACACAGGCTCAGCGGCCATGGCTCACGGGCCCAGCCGCTCTGCGGCACGTGGGATCCTCCCAGACCGGGGCATGAACCCGCGTCCCCTGCATCGGCAGGTGGACTCCCAACCACTGCGCCACCAGGGAAGCCCCATAGTATTTATTCTTAATGTCTGTAGGATCTGTAATGTTGTCCCTCCATATATAACTTGACTTCTCTCTTTTTTTCAGATCATCTGAATAGATGTTTACCATGTTTATTCATATTTTCATAGAATCAGCTTTTTAATTTATTTTCTCCACTTTTGTTATATTTTCATTGATTGTATTGACTTTGGATTTTATCTTTGTTATTTCCTTCTTTATGCTTCCTTGATGATTAATTTTGCTTTTTTTGAAGACCTTGAGAATGGAAGTTTTGGTTATTAATTGGGGACATTTCTTCTTTACTTATATATGCATTTAATACTATAAATTTACCTCTAAGTACAGTCTTCGCTGTACTCCATAAATGTTGATATTTGTATATTTTTATTCAGTTCAAGTTATTTCTAACTTTTCTTGCAATTTTTTTCTTTGGCCCAGTGGTTATTTAAAAGTTTACATTTAATATCCAAGTATTTGGGGATTTTCCAGGTTTTTTAATTATAGATTTTTGGTATAAGTCTGTTGTGATCAGAAATCATACTTGCAATGATTTGAATACTTTAAAATTTCTTGAAATTTTTAATGGTCTACTTATGTAAACATCTCATATGCAATTAAAAACAATGTGTATTCTGCTTTCATTGGGTGGAGTGTTGTATAAATGTCAAATAGATAATATTGGTTTATGTATTTATTCAGGTCTTTTTATCCTTACTAATTTTTGATGTGCTTGTTCTATTACTGGCAGAGGAATGTTGAAGTCTGATTGAAAAGGTGGCTTTGTCTATTTTGCCTTTTAGTTTGAGCAGTTTTGTTTTATACGTTTGAAGCTCTGTTATTAGGCATATCGTATTTAAGATTTCTCTCCTTTTGATGATTTAACTCTTACAAAATTAGGTTATGAAATATTTCTTTTGCTCGGATACTTCGTGCTCTAAAAATCCTCTTTGTGTTATATTAATATAGTCAGTCTAAGTTTCTTTGAAATATCATTTACTTGGTATCTTTTTCCTATCCTTTTTAAGATGACCTGTCAGCAAACTTAATTCCATCTGCAAATGATTCATCTTTGTTGTGTACACTAGCATGCTGCCAAGTTCTGAGGATTAGGATGTAGACATCTTTAGGGGGAATCAATTCTGTGTATCACAGTCAGTCTTCCTAGAGACTTGCCATACTTTTTATATTTCAAACTAAAATGTTCTTTTATTTGTTTATTTTTCTCTCTTGTTTTTTGGTTTTCCATTTTATTGATTTCTGATTTTCATTCTTTTCTTCCATCCACTTGCTTTGGGTTTATTTTGTTCTCAGTTTTTCTAGGTTTTGAGGCAGGGTGCTGGGTTATTTAGTTGAGACTTTTCCTCTTTTTTAACATATGCATTTAGTACTATGAATCTCCCTCTTGGCATTGCTTTGTCTGTCCGGCAAGTTTTGATCTGCTGTATTTTCATTTTCATTCAGTTCAATGTATTTTTTTCAAATTTTCCTTGAGATTCAGTTTTAGACCCATGAATTATTTTAGAGTGTGCTGTTTAGTTTCCAATTGTTTGGAGGATTTTCTGTTTTCTTTCTATTTTTGATTGTTGGTTTGATTCCATTTTAGTCAGAGAACACACTCGTATGATCAATTCTTTTACATCTGTTGAGGTTTATTTATGGCACAGGACATGGTTTATTTTGCTATATCCTTGGGACTGAAAAGAATACATACTCTGCTGTGGTTGAGTAGAGTGCTCTGTAAGTTGGTTGGTCGTGTTGTGAGTTTGTCCATATCCTTGCTGAGTTTTGTCTAGTTGGTTTATACATAGTTGAGAGAGGTGTTGAATTCTCCAACTCTAATTGAAGGTTTGTTTACTTTTTTCATGTCTTTCAGTTTTTGTTTCTTATATTTTATAGCTCTGTTTTGGGTGCATACACATTTAGTTAGGATTGCTATGTCTTCTTGATGAATTGACCTTTTATTACAAAATGATGTTTTCTGTCTCTGGTATTTTTCTTTGCTTTGAAGTCCACTTTACTATTTATGTGGCCACTCCCACTTACCTTCAGTTAATTTTTGGATGATACATTCTTTCCATGATTTTAATCTCAGTCTTTCTATATCATTATCTTGAAGTGAATTTCTTGTGGTGTGCTTATAGCTGAGTCATGGTTTTTTATCCACTCTTCCAATCTCTGTCTTTTAATTGGAGTATTGAGACTATTTGCACTTAATGCAGTCATTGATATATAAAGGCTATGGTCCCCGCTTTAATTTTTATTTCCTTCCGGATCTGGTTTTTGTTTCTTTGTTTCTTTTTCCTGTATTTTTGTGGGTTACTTGACATTTTTTAGCATACCATCTTGATTTATCTATAGGGTTTAAGTGTATATCTTTGTGTAGCTTTTTTAGTGGTTGTTTAAAGTGTTATATTATACATACATAACTTGTCACAGTCTACCAGTATCTTTAGTTTGCTAATTTGAGTCACTTCTCCTTACATGCCTTTATCCCCCCATTTATAGCATAGTTGTCTTAAATATTTCCTCTGTATACAGTTAGAACCATATCAGACGGTTACAACGTTTGCTTGAATCACCAGCCATACTTTAAAAAACTCATGAATGAAAGGAAAATCTGTTGTATTTACCCATTTTTTTCTTACCTGTTCTTCCTGCCTTCCAGATACCCCAAATTTCCTTCTTTTATCTTTTCTTTTCATTTAACCATTCTTTTATGGTAGATCTGCTGGTGATAAATTCTCTGAGTTTTTCTTCATTTCAGAATGCCTTGATTTCCGATATAGGACTCTGGGTTGACAGTTTTTTTCCTTCAGCATGGGAAAAATGTTTTGCCACATTTATTTTTGTCTGACCTCCATGGTTTCTGATGAGAAATTCGGTGTAATTTAAATTGTTTCCCCCACCCCTACCCTCTCCCACCCTCACAGGTAATGCTTCATTTCTGCCTGGCAGCTTTCAAACTTTTTTCTTTGTCAAGTTTGACTATGATGTTGTCTTTAGACTATTTGTGGTTTGTTCTGTTTGGGGTTTGTTCAGCCTCTTGAATCTATAGGGTTATGTCTTTTGCTAAATTTGGGAAGTTTTGCCATTATTTCTTCAAGTACTTTTTTGGCCCCTCCCTCTTTCTCCTCTCTTTCTGAGGCTCTGATGGCACAAGTCCTAGGTCTTTTGTTAGAGTCCCACTGGTCCCTGAGGTTCTGTTATTTTAATTAAATTTTCTATTATTCAGATTGGGTAATCCTTGTACCCTATCTTCTAGTTCACTTATTTTTCCTCTGTCTCCTCCATTCTTCTGGTTGGGCCCATCCACTGATTTTTCAAAAAAAAAATTTTTTTTAATTTAGTTATTACATGTATTTTAAGTTCTAAAATTCTCCTTTGGTTCTACATATCTTCTATTTTATTGTTGGGACTTTCTATTTTGTTTTCTGAAACTTTCTAGTTTTTCATTTACTTCAAGCGTATTTTTAATGGCTCATTGAAGTATTTTCATAATGGCTGCTTTGAAATCTTTGTCAGGTAACTCTGGTATCTCTGTTATCCCATTGTCAGCGTCTTTTGATTTCCTTGTTTTATTCCACTTGAGATTTCCTGGCTCCTGGTTTGACAAATGATTCTCAACTGATCTGGATACTTTGTGTGTTATGTTTTGAAACCCTGGATCTTATTTAAATCATCTGTTTTAGCTGATTTCCTGGGACGCTGCTCTTGCAGGGGAAGTGGGGGCACTGCCCCATTACTCCCAGGTGGGAAGAAATCCGGGTTCCCTACTTGACCTCCATTGACCCCTGGGAGAAGGGATCCTGATGACTGCAGGGTGGGGATAGGAGTTCTCCAGTCCCCAGTAGGTCTCCACTGATACCTCCCTGTATCAGCAATAGCACTTGATGTGTAGAAATTTATCTTATAAATGACACGTCAGTTAGGATATCTATAGCTGCAAGTAACAGAAAATCCAACAGCATGATTTGAACCATCAGGGTATCTGTCGTGATGTCAACAAGAATTCTAATAAGTAGTCTCAGGATTAGTCTGGAAGTTCAGTAATGCCATCAGGGATCCAGATTCTTTTTATCTTCCTGCTATGAAATCTTCTCAACCTTATGCCACTACTACGTGGTTGCAAGGTGGCTGCCACTGGCCCAGGAATCATATCTACATTCCAAGGCAGAACAAAGTGAGAAGAGTAGCACCAGAGAACTCTCCTCTTGCATCTATAGTTCTTATGAGGGGGAAAACCTTTCCCAGAAATATCCGAGCAGGTTTCTGCATACATCTTACTCAGTGTAGCTGTGTCATATGCCCATCCCTTGCTGCAAGGGAGGCTGGGAGAATGAACATCTGGATAATAGGATCAGGGTTTTCAAAATCAGCTAAGAAGCAGGGGAAGAGTGTATGCCCCCTGAGAATATGAGATCTCCCCCTGCCTCCCGACCCAGTGGGGAATCTCTTAGTAGGGAGGAACACGTGGGGTTGGGGCACCTGCTAGGAGGCAGAAAGCCATGTGCATGAGGACCTCTCATTCATTCTCCTTTTGGAGTGATTTCTGTGTTGACCTCATCTCAAAAAGTCAAAACCTAGCTGCCTGCCCCCCTAACCCTTTCCACACGGTGATGCTGGAACACACAACACGTTCACAGGAGCGTGCTCGCTCCAGTCATGGAGGTGGGTTCCAGGGGAATGTGTGGAAAATCCCCTCCTCCCACAGATGGTCCTGACTTTCCTTTCTTGGTCGGTCCGAGGTGCATGACCCCACACAGGTGCACGTGAGCCTAGGTTTGATGATTTTGTTGAGGAGGTAGAAGGACAGGGTTCACTACATCCCCCCCCGTTTGTCTCCCCACCAAGCGGGACGAGGGCATCCACAGTGTCCAGATGCCTCTGCCGTCGGGAATTGGCAAGAGAAGCAGACAAGGTGCCCTCACGGCTCCTGCTGCTGTGCTGAGACCCAGGCTGGCTCTGTGGGCTTGTCCGCTGAGATCGGGAGAGAGGGACTTGCGAGGCAGAGAACGATGGGAAACAGGGATGCAGACAGAAAGAAGAGCGACAGGGAGAGGCTGCGTGTGTGGCGGTGGAATGCGGGGCGCTGCTGGAGAAGGCGATGGAGAGGCCGCTGAAGTGTCACAGCGGGAGGGGCCGTCCACCTCCCTCCCGCTCAGCAGCTCACAGCACATGCTGTTGCCCAAGGGCAGCAGAGAAGTTTCAGAGTCCAGGACAACAGTACAATTTTATGTAAGTCAAAGTCCACTTTAAGAAAAACATGGGAGCATAAGAAAGTTACTAATGTTTGAAGGCAAAGGACATTTTGTCCAAATGTTACAGAATGAAGTATGTGGTCTATGTCATGTAGCACCACCCCAGGGAGGCCCCTAGAGGTGATGTCCCCTGGAGGTGATGTCCCCTGGAGGTGCTGTCCCCTGGAGGTGATGTCCCCTGGAGGTGATGACCCCCTGGAGTTGATGTTCCCTGGGGGTAATGTCCCCCCTGGAGATGGTATCCCCTAG
>NW_020837946.1:1341891-1489019 GCF_003676395.1 Aethalodelphis obliquidens
CCCTGGAGGTGCTGTCCCCTGGAGGTGATGACCCCCTGGAGGTGATGTCCCCTGGAGGTGCTGTCCCCTGGAGGTGATGTCCCTGGAGGTGATGTTCCCTGGGGGTAATGTCCCCCCTGGAGATGGTATCCCCTAGAGGTAGTATCCCCTAGAGGTGATGTCCCTGGAGGTGCTGTCCCCTGGAGGTCATTTGGCATCCTTGTACTGCCCACCCAAACACACTCCCTGAGGCCAGGAACTCGCCCATCAAGGCCATGGAGCTCTTGGCCGGGTATTCCCTTCCTTGCCCTGTCCGCTTCCCCGTGGCCCCAGGTTTGAAGGCTGTGGGATCTGTGCTCTGGAGCCATGGGGCCTCACAGTGAGACCCCCCGGTCCCCATGTGGTCACTGGACTAAACAAGAAACACCTGTTACAGTAACTGGCATCTGGTGCAGAACTAAGGAAGGTGGGCTTTATTTTCCTTTTTCCCCTTAAACCACAGGTCATGAACAAGGAGACTAGAACCAACCAAAAGGCCTCAGGTCCACACTCGGGCTTCACAGAAGCAGGAACTCTGACCGCCCAGGCTGGGGCCAGTCCAGAGGCCGCTGGGTCCCTGAAGCCATAGAGTGGGAATCCCAGGCCAGTGTCCGGGTCACTCGCCTCCCGGCAGACAGAGCCCTGAGTTCCCAGGCCGGGTGGGGGGACGAGTAACCCCCAAGAGACTCGCCCACACCCCTGCTCTCGACCCTAGGACGGCACGTCTCCCAGGTCCTACAACTCGCAGCCCTGCAGGCCTAGTTATTACCCCTCTACAGACTGCAAACGGGGGAATTGTGCCCCCCAAGAGATGCTGGGCTCCTAACCCCAATGCCTGTGAAGGGGACCTTATTTGGGAACAGGGTCTTTGCTGAGGATCAAGTTAAGTTGGGTCGTTACAGGGGGCCCTGATCCCATATGGCCGTGACCTTGAAGGTCCCCTTAGTCACTCAAAGTTCTGTCAGGAACAGGGGATGGGCAGTCGTGGATTATGGAGGAATTATCTGAAGTCAGAAGGGAAACCTGCCATGAAACTTGTCATCTGCAAGGGGAAAATTGGACGAGACAGGCAGGCAGATGTGAATCTAGGTCTGATATAATATTTAGGCCAAGAAGAGCCCAGGTGGAAATCAGAGAAGAAACCACATTGGCTTTGAGAACAAAAAAAGAAAAAAACTTCTCTGGCCAGAATTCTTGGTTGGCAGGTTCTGCTATTGAGACCCCCATGATGGGTGAGGGAAGGTGTGCCTGGAGGTCGGAGGGCCCGGGGTGGTCCCAGCCCGCTCCCACCACCTGCGGCCCGGGCTCCTCTCACCTGTGTGATGGCCCAGGAGAGCAGAGGTCCTCAGTTCCCGCCAGGGGGAGCCAGGCTTGGCCGGAACTGTGTGGGAATAGTGGGTAGGGGCTGGTCTCTAGGGCACTGACCCTCAGAGCTGGAAGCAGCCCAGCTGGCCGGTCACCCCTGCTTTCAGCCAAACCGTGAAGGCATCAGATAGCATCAAAGACCCGCTTAGCGCTTTCATCACTTCTGTCAGTGGGATTCTCAACTCCAGGTTTTATTTTTCCAAAGCTTTTGGGCCGATGGTTTGACAAACAAGGAATTATCAGAGCTCCGGAGCACAGGGGACATGCAATCTCTGTGCAAATTCAAACCTCTCTATGTCCCATCAGAAACCAATCAGAGAGTAGAATAGAAAAACAGGTCGTGTTCAAAACCCCTACAGAAATATGTACTTAGAAACAGGCCTAAGAATAGCTTTCTGGGAAAGTCATAAAACTTTGCTGACAGATGTAAGGACCTGAAAAAATTGAGAGTGATGCCATGTAGGATGGCGGGAAGACTTCCTGTTCTAAACATGTTCATTCAGCCCCTGGTGAGCTTTTAAAATCAGTGCAGATTGAATTGAAATTCCACAATGTAATAGGAAAAAAGATCTTTCGTGGAACTTGACAAAGCGATTCTAAAATTCATATGGAAGTGTAAATTGCAAGCAATTTTAAGGTGGAAAAGCAAAGGAGTTTTGTTTTGTTTTTATTTTTTATTTCCTGTCCCACCAGCTGTGAAAGCACAAGCTGACAAGGGTGCCGGGTCAGGCACACAAGGACCAGGAGGCCGTTGACGTGCGTGAACCAGTGCTTAACAGAACCAGGGAGTGGGTGACAGCCGCTCACCCGAAATCGCTTGCAACACTGGGAAAGATGACATTCCTACCTCATACCATACATACAGATGGACGCCAGATATATTTATTAACGACTTAAATGTAAAGGCATCTGGAATTCTAAAATCATTTCTATAGAGGAGAGAATATGTCTGACGTTGATGTGTGGAAATCCTCCTTAAAAGAGAGACTCCACAGCAAAATGAAAAATATCGATCACATTTAGATTTATGACACAAGAGATCAAAAACTAAGCTAAAAAAATAAGCACAAACTGGATGAGATACTACTGATATCCAGGCAAAGATGAATGGCCCGGAATGTACCGAGAGACTGCGCCAGTGCCAAAGAGACAGACACACAGCCCAACAGAAAATGGCAAAACTGGGAATAGCAGTCTGCAGAGGAGAAGTACGAGTGACCGGTGAACACACAAACAGGGCTTTCCATCACCGGCAATCAGAGATGCAAACTGAAACAGCTCTTGTACAACGCAACGTGGTTGGCGATAGGAAAGTGTGCAACAGAGAAGGGTGTGTAAATCAACCGTGGGCACAGCTGCTTTGGAAGCAAGCTGGCATTGTCTTAAAAGCTACAGCTTACTTCCAATTCAACTCCTAGCTCTCCAGCCTAGAGAAACCCTCACGTTAAGTGTACTAGGATTCCTACGCGTTACAACATTGTTTATTTGAAAAAATCAAAACAAAACAGAGAACATCCAAACACCACAGAAGGGAGAACGAGCTGACCTGTCAGCCTTTTACACCATGGAACGTTCGGTGTCGTGAAAATCCTAAGATGGGCAGCTCCGAGACCCTCAAGGTAAGGCTGGGTGAAGACTGTGCGTCCTGGAGTCTTTATTGTAAACCTGGAGACGCCGCACCCGGGCAGACCAGGTCCCCCTGGCCAGCGGTCCTCTCCGACCCCTCACTGCCCCCTCCAGGCGGCCGCCTGCCGTCCTGCTCTCCTGTCCTCGCTGAGGCCCGCTCTTCTCATGGGGCCGGGCCTGGGGTCCCCACCCCTATGTCCATGAGGACACAGCCCAGGGACTTGGGCTCATCTCACTCCACAGGCGTTTGAGCGAGAGGATTTTCTCATCCACAGCTAAACGCTTTGCTGTTCTGGCTTCACTTTTATTCATTAGTTTCTGCTTTTTTTTTTTAAAGAATCTTCCTAAATTCAGAGGCAATATATTCCCTCTGAGATTCTCAAGCCATTGCCCTCTGGTGTGGTGTGCTGGCAAAGAAAGCCCCGAGCGTCTCCCATGGCTGGTTTCGGCCCATTTGCCAGACGCCGGGGGGCTGAAAGCAGCCCGTTACCCATCTGTCATAAAGCACAGTCTGATGCCAGCGGGGCGGGAGGGCTGGGGTCTCTGTCTGGGGGCCTCCAGGCTCATGGCGAGCTGGACCGCGCCTGCCGCGTGTCCAGGCAGCATCGTGCTGGGATGCGAACCGCACATTCCCTCCTGGGGCTGGAGGTCGGGTGTTGCAGCTGCATAACTCACGTCCTCAGGCCCTGGAGCCAGAGGTGACCTTGACTGTGGCCCAGCAGGAGGGTGACCTTGAGGTTCTGCTCTGTGCGCTGCTTGGCGCTGTCTCAGGTGGGTGCCCGCTAACTTCCCCGGGTGGGCTCAGCAGGGGGAGGGGTTGGATGCGGCCAGGGAGGGAGCCCCTCAGTCCCTGGGGCTGCCCACTGCCCACGGCCCCAGCCCATCCGGCCCTTCCGCCCTTCTCGGACAGTCACATGGAGGATCCCCAAGTGGAGGGCCCAGAGCTCAGCACAGCCCCAGGCTGGACCCTCGCTGCCCGCATGTGGGCAGAGCACTTCCGGCTGTCACTTCCTGGGGATGCCTCCCTGCCTCACTGGACCGTCCAAACCCGCCCAGCAGCCACGGTGCTCACTAGGCCCTTTGGGCACTTTCAGAGACCCCCATGCCCGTGGGAGCGCCCATTTAATGGGTTCTCTTGGAGTGCAGCCAATCTCTGGGGGCGCCGGGAACCACAGCTCTGATGCACTCCCCAGATCTCTTTGGTGAGAACTCCCTGGAGTTCTCTGTAAAATTCAGATTCCTGGGCCCCAGTCCAGACTAAGTCCACCCCTTCCTGGTTCTTGCTGTTTACACAGCTGTTCAACACCCTCCGCCTTCCCCACTAAACCTTACCCAGTTCTGACTTCGCTCAGCCCTGCATCCCAATGCCTGGCATATCGTCGGTGCTCAAGAGGTGTTTGTTGAATGAATAAATGACCTGGCTGTGACTTTCAGCGGTTACTTCTGCATTCATTTTCTCAAGTTGCAATATGGAGAAATTTCTGCCTCCTTTGCGGGGTAAAGGTGAATCTGCACGTGAAAGAGCGTCCTGCCCAGAGTCCTTAAGGTTTCACGAAGGGCATCAGCAGTGCTGATGGGCAGCTCGTGACCTGCACAGAGCAGCCTCACCGCCATCACCGGGAGCCTGCAGAGCTGTGGCACCTCCCACCAGCCGGCGCTGCCATGTCCGCATCTGCATGGATGACATTGCAGAGACCCCCGTGCTCAGCCCGCCAGCACGCGGGGCCCCAGGGCTGCTCCAAGGGGCTGGTGGTGAGGGGTCAGGCCAGGAGACCAGGCCTGGCTGGGGTGTGACCCTCCCCTCCGCCCTCCTAGCCCCAAGAGTCAGTGGCCGGTTTCCAGTGGCGGGAGAGGACGTGCAGCAGGGAGGGGGTCCTTTATCAGCGGGAGCAGCTCATCCGAGGGGCTAATCGCCCGTTTCCTGTGGGCCATTGATCCTCTAACGGCGTCTCCAGCTCCAGGCCAGCTGTCTGCCGTTCCAGGCGTTCACAGCCTTTGGAAAAATTTTAAGTTTTCATGGTATCAGCAGGAAAATAGGAAATGGCTTGGAAAAGGGGGCTACGTAAAACAATGGTTTAAGGAGGCCCCGCGTTGGATAAACAGTCCTGGTTGCCCTTTGGAATCTATGGATTTAAACACACACTCAGGAATGTGTGTTCTGTGCCGGGAGATAGACAACCTAGAAGCTAACCAGGCCAGCGCTGCTGCTTGGCGGAGCTGCTGGTTGACACAGGAGAGGCCGGCAGGGGGCCCCCAGCGGCTCTCCGACGCAGGGACTCAGCCTGGGGCCTCAGCCCAGCCGGGCCAGGCCGGCCGCCGGACAGGTGCGGAGCTCACCGGAGCCAAGCGTGAGCTGGAGAGCTGGAAGGTGCAGGGTTAGGGCTAACCCTGCGGGGGACTTGCTCTGCTGCCGGGGGAGCGGTGTCTCGCTGCCAGAGGGAGTGTGCGGGGGGCCCACCTATTCCTCTGGCCCATCGGCAGGCAAGCGGGCTCCAGGGTTGGTTCGGCGGTCTTCGGAGGAGGCTTCTGTGTGTTTCCACAGGAGTAGGGCATTTTGGAGTTAGGATCAAAGACACACTTACTGAAAGAGTAAAATACCCTGCAATTGGCCTGTGGGCTCTTTGGCAGTGAAAATGAGGCGCGGCTGGCACAGCTCGGGCTGAAGGTGACCCTGAATTAGCAATATGCTTAATTCTCATGATAATAACTGAGGCGCCTGAGCCCTCATCCTGGGCCGGGGCTGAGCTCTGCTTGCACTGCTGTATCTGACCCCTAGGCCTGCGCACAGGGCAGGGAAGGCACTGCAGCCACTTGGCTTCTGAGATGAATACGGGGATAGGCCCAGGGAGGGGAGAGAGCTGCCAGGGAGCTCGGCCCCTGAGGGAATGGGGGGGTCTTGCCAACCAACCCCCCCCCAGCTCCTTTTGTCACCAGGCCACCTTTGCCACGTGGTGGGTCCCAGGCTGAGTTCAAGGGGCATCTTGTCCAGTCTGAAAGCTGTGATCTGAGCACCGCCCCCATTTAGAACCAAATTGCTGCGTCTTGCAGGAGACGGGCTGACAGTTCTCGTGGGAGCAGAAGACTTTGCTGACAGTTCCAGGCTCCTTCTCTCTCGAGAGGACGATACAGCAAGACCTGCCCTCAGCCTGCCCTCCACCGAGCGTGCGCACCTGGTGGCCTCAGGCTACCTGCCTTCCCACGTCACATCCGTGAGTATCATGGGGAAATATCCGGCAACCATAACATCCAGGGCACTCTTGTTTTTAAGCTCACGGTGTCTTGCAAATAGAGCTTTGTAATATTTCTTGTCTGTTCTAAAGGTAGGTAGGTGGCCTTCAATATCCTTCTTCTCAAATAATTTTTTTTCTTGTTCTGGTGAAGAAACAAGGTAACAAACAGAAACTGAGGGCTTGCCTGAGCAGAGACACAACTGGATAAGCCCGGCTCTGCAGGCCAGGCCTCAACCTCTTGCTCAGAGATGAAGGAGCAACGGTTCACAGATCAAAGGACACAAAACAAGATGGATTAAGAAAAGAAAGAGGGATGTGCAGAAAAAGATTTTTAACAAGCAGTAAGATGACGAACACTCTTGCTTGGCAGTTGTGGCCCCGGGCCCTCTGTGGCCTGGGATTCCAGCCACACAGCAAGATCCCTCCTTCACGAAGCAGCTGTGCCACTCAGGGAGAATTTCCCCTGAGACTCAGAATAGCTCTCTGTGCCCTTCACCCTTTTCTCCACTTCCCTTTGGATTCTCAAGTACAGAGTCCAGCTGCTTCAGACTTTCAAATACTTGAAGACGCAAACGCACCTGAGTTTCCTTTTCCAGGATGAGTGTTTTCAGCTCTCTCATCAGGTCCTCACACGGCAGAGCCTCTAGACCTCTTCCCCTGCCCCATCCCAGGAGCTCTGGAAGGCCATAATGGCAGCCCTGCAGCCCCAGCTCACAGCTGGACTACACTGCCCAGCATCCCATGCTATTAGAGACTATACTTCCCAGTATCCAGTGTGGTTGGGGACTACAGTTCCCAGCATTCCACCTTGTTTGGGACTACACTTCCCAGCATCCTGTGCTTATAGAGGATGCTGTGTCTTGAGTTCTGGCCAAAGGAATGTGGGGGAGCCATTTTGGTTTCCTCCAGGCCTGGTCCAGGAAGACCCCACCTGTGTTCCTCCTCCATGTCTTTCCTTCCTCCCCTCCTGGGATAGAGACACCAGGGTGCTCTTGGAAGCCTCGTGTTCCAGATGGCAGCCCCTCCTTGGCTGGAGCCACCCCCGCCGCGACTTCCCTCCAATAGGTTGGTTTGTCTGTTACTGCACCCTCCTCCCTACTAGTGAACAAGGCCCCGTAGCCAGGGGGTGGCGGAAAGCCGTTGTCACCTATTCACCAAGACCTCCAGGTCGCTTCCAGATCTCCCCAAGGGATACACCCTAAGGTGCCATTGGCAATGGTGTCCTCACGGCACCGCTGAACCTTGATGAATCAGCACCCCTCCCCCCCCGACACGCCCTCCAGGTTGGCCTGCAAGCAGGACTGGCAGGGCTGGGAGGTGACCCTACGACAGCCTCTTCCACACAGCACGGCCGCAACAGCTCGTGTCCCTAGACTGGAACAAGCTGCAGTTGGGCCAGTGGGTAGATTACAGTTATTTCTCAAAACCAGCCGAAGGCCTAGCCGCAAACCGTGTAGGCTGTGGCTCCGAGGAGGAGGTGGTGGGAGGACAGCACCTCAGGTCCGCCGTCAGCCTCGCGGTAAGGCAGCCCCGTGCTCAGATGCACAGCCTTTCCCTAGAAGAACACAGCGCTCATTACTGGATTTTCTCTGGCATGAAAAGGAAGAGTTTTAAAAGAAGGAGAAGGTGCCAGTCGTTCACCAATCACAGAAAAGTAAGTAACGCAGCCCCCTTCCCTCCCCCTTCACCTCACACGACGTTAGCCCAACGTTAGGGCCGGTGACCTGGGGACACCTTTGATTTCCCATTAAGTGAAAATGAGAATTGTCTCGGGTGATGAATTATCTGGGCAATCCTGCCAGAAGCGAAGTCTGCTCAGGCTCAAAAAGAAAATAAAACACACGTGGCACCCCTGAGCGCGACCTGTTTGTGAGGGCTCGCTTTTCCCGCCTGGGCTGGCTCCCCTGGGTGGGCAGAGGATGAGGACAAAGGGCCAGGCCTCCCGGAGAGTCCAGCCTGGAGACGGAGACTGGAGGGCCATTCGAGAGCCCCTGGGTGTGCGCCTGGCTGGGACTGCGTGTTTGCGAGGGGAAAGGAGCACCCGGGACCAGCTCAGCTTTCCCAGCCTGGCCCTGCCCTTGCCCACACCTGTAGCCCCGCAGTCAGCGGCACCCTCCCCCTCCTCTGCTCCCAGGAGCCGGGTCGGCGGGGGGCGGGGACGGCGGACCTAGAGCGGGGCAGTGCGATGGGAGGGGGACAAATTCTGGGTCAACGCGGCATGGTGATGTTAGGGGAACCACTGACAGAAACCGCCCGTCCTGGCCGGGCCTCTTAGTAACCACTTGCATGAAACAGGAAGTCCTGGTAAGGAACTCGGAACTAACAAGCCACCACCGACCGGAAGAATTTGGGAAAGGTCAGAGGAGAGAGGAGACGCTAGTCCGTATGTCCTACCAACCAACCTCCCAGAGTCCTTCTCGCTGGAATCCGTCTCGCCTGAGCGAAGCGTGCACCACCAGGAAGGACCCTGAGTCAGAACGATTGGCCAGGGACAGTCCGGAAACTAACCCCATCACCGTAAAACCGGAGACTGTGAGCCACGTGGAGAGCAGTCCTCCTGGGTCCCCTCACCCTCCCGCTCGCCCCCCCGGGCGCCCCTGCCCAGTAGAGTCTCTCGCTTTGCCAGCACGTGTGTCTCCTCCGACGATTCAGTTCCGAGTGTTAGACGAGCCGTCTCCGGCCCTGGAAGGAGTTTCCCTACCTGCAGCAGTGACATTGGTGAGATCACCTTATAGAAAGGACCTCGGTGAGTCCCAACTCTCTGTTTTACACACGAACCATTTCAGAGCCCTGAGGGGTTTGTCCAAAGCCGCAGAGCCTGTGGGAGCTGGGGGTCAAAGCCCTGCCCTGGGCACAGCTGCTCCGGGCGGGCAGGGGCCTGAGCCTGGGCTTCCCAGGCTATGGGGTGAAGGGGCCACACGGGGAGGAACCAGGAGCTGGGTCTTTTCAGACCAAAGGAGATGGGCAGAGGTTTCGGTCTACCCTATAGGTGAGGGTGTGCAAGGTGGGCATGGCCACATGTTGTTTTTTTTTTTAAACATCTTTATTGGGGTATAATTGCTTTACAATGGTGTGTTAGTTTCTGCTTTATATCAAAGCGAATCAGTTATACATATGCATATGTTCCCATATCTCTTCCCTCTTGCGTCTCCCTCCCACCCTCCCTATCCCACCCCTCCAGGCGGTCACAAAGCACCGAGCTGATCTCCCTGTGCTATGCGGCTGCTTCCCACTAGCTATCTACCTTACGTTTGGTAGTGTATATATGTCCATGCCACTGTCTCACTTTGTCCCAGCTTACCCTTCCCCCTGCCCATATCCTCAAGTCCGTTCTCTAGTAGGTCTGTGTCTTTATTCCTGTTTCACCCCTAGGTTTTTCATGACATTTTTTTTCTTAGATTCCATATATATGTGTTAGCATACGGTATTTGTCTTTCTCTTTCTGACTTACTTCACTCTGTATGACAGACTCTAGGTCTATCCACCTCATTACAAATAACTCCATTTCATTTCTTTTTATGACTGAGTAATGTTCCATTGTATATATGTGCCACATCTTCTTTATCCATTCATCCGATGATGGGCACTTAGGTTGTTTCCATCTCCGGGCTATTGTAAATAGAGCTGCATTGAACATATTGGTACATGACTCTTTTTGAATTATGGTTTTCTCAGGGTATATTCCCAGTAGTGGGATTGCTGGGTCGTATGGTAGTTCTATTTGTAGTTTTTTAAGGAACCTCCGTACTGTTCTCCATAGTGGCTGTACCAATTCACATTCCCACCAGCAGTGCAGGAGGGTTCCCTTTTCTCCACACCCTCTCCAGCATTTATTGTTTCTAGATTTTTTGATGATGGCCATTCTGACTGGTGTGAGATGATACCTCATTGTAGTTTTGATTTGCATTTCTCTAATGATTAATGATGTTGAGCATTCTTTCACGTGTTTGTTGGCAGTCTGTATATCTTCTTTGGAGAAATGTCTATTTAGGTCTTCTGCCCATTTTTGGATTGGGTTGTTTGTTTTTTTGTTATTGAGCTGCATGAGCTGCTTGTAAATTTTGGAGATTAATCCTTTGTCAGTTGCTTCATTTGCAAATATTTTCTCCCGGTCTGAGGGTTGTCTTTTGGTCTTGTTTATGGTTTTGAGGACTGTCTCAGGACGGGACAGCTTGAGTGGCCTCCGGTGGTGGCCTGTGAGAGAGAGAGGGGCTGTGGCGAGTGGACACAGAGCTCACTCACCTGGGTCCTGTCCAGCCCGGCCGGGGCTCCCCTACGCCCCCAACTTCTCTCCCCACCCCACCCATGCTCCATTCCCTTGTCCCCTTCCCAGGGAGGGACTTAGTCTCCCCTTCCCAGATTGCTGCCCCACCCCTATTGGCGGCCTCCACTCCTTTGCCATCTGTGCCTCTGGCCCCCTGGGAACCCAAGTCGGGTGGGTGACAGGCTCGCCCGAGGGGCACTTGCTCATCCACGCGTCTGTTGATGACATCGGTGTGTTTCCAGGTTGGGGTTCCTAGGATCCCCCCCCACGTGTCTGTCTGGACATCACACCCATTCTCACGGGAGGACTCCTTGGGGTGGGCTTACTGGCTCCTAAGTGCGCTAGTTTCCCAGGGCAGCGTAGCAGGAGCCGCCAGCTGGTGCCTCACACCACAGAGTGCATTCCCGTGCCGTCTGGAGACCGGAGGGGCCGTGGGACTCTTTCCTTCCGAGGCTGCCGGGGAGAATCCGTCTGTGGCGTCCCTCTTGCGTCTGGGGTCTGCTCACACGCCTGTGCTCCTCGGCCCACGCCTCCATCTTCCTTCGCTCGGTGCTCTCCCGGGCGCCTGTCTGGGTTCGAACACCCTCCTTTTGTAAGAAATCAGTCCTGTTGCGTTAGAGGACACCCTGCTCCAGTGTGACCTCAGCCTACCTGATAACATCGACAGGGACCCTACTTCCAAATCAGGTCACCTTCTGAGGTACTGGGGGTTCCATATATGAACTTTGGCAGGGACACAGTTCAGCCCGCAGTGACCGAGTCGGTGAACTGACCCTTGTAGAGCTCTGACGATGAGCCCCATGAGGTGGCCTTCCTTGGTTTCCAGCCTCATAACATCTGAGGAGGCCGCCCTTGACCCATCCTCGTTGTCGCCTGCAGACCTCCTGACCAGCCCCTCTCCTGTTTCCCGGGGAATGTGGAGCCTGGCTCATCATCTCTCCATCAACACAGACACCATTCTCGGCGATTTGAGGCCCTCATGGGTCACATATTCACCATCCTAGCCCTGATCCCTCAACTTTCTCGGGATTATTGACCCTCGCCGTTTTTCAAGCAGACGTGCTCATGACCTTGAGCCATGTCTTGGCGTCACGCTGAAGCTTGAACCTGCAGCCACGTCTGTACTGCCGCCTCCTACCCTCTGCCTCCCTCATCCCCTCACTCTCCGACCCCTGCTCTGTGACCTGACCCAGAGGTCAGCTCCTGTGCTATTCAGGCTCTTTAGGTCACAGGTCACGGAAACCCAACTTAAATGGCTGGCTCACCTACCTGGCAAATCCAGGAACTGATGGCTGCAGGCGCGGCTGGGGCCCTGGGCTCAGGGGAGGCCGTCCGTTCTTTCCATGCCCCCCTCTCCTGTCGCCTTCCCTCTCTGTCTCAATTTGGACCGACTTTGTTCTTCAAGCAGGTGTCTCCACCTGGCTGCCAAGGTGGCCACCGGAGCCCAAGTCTGGATTCTTACTGCTTGTGATCTGGAAGAAAGAAGCAGACATTCCTTCTGGCAGAGTCCAAGTGTTAAATCTCACGGGAGGGCTCTGACAGACTGTGCTCGGCTCACGTGTGGTCACTGGATGGGCCACTGGCCCCAGGGGGCCAGCGTGGCGTGACCAACCCCACTGGTGCCGAGGGAGAGGTTGGCCCATCTCTGAGGGTCTGTCAGGTGAGGCTGTTCGGCTTCACCATTTTGACCAGAAGACATTTTCATCCTGAGAGAGTTTCTGACTCTGAGTTCACGCACCATCATTTAATCAGAATTACACCAGCAGCTGTTGAAGTCTGTCAGGGAAGCATTTTCTGAAGCTAATTCCATTAAGCCAGTTTAGTTCCTGGACCAACTTCTACACAGTGCAGTTAACCAGATTGTTCCCGTTTTTATTTTTCAGTGAAGATTTGATTCATCCATTTTTGTGTGTTTTTTTTGTTTTTGTTTTTAAACGATGTCTAATTTCAGGAATCGTATCTTCTGCTAATGAGTATTCTTTTGTGGCTATTACTTCCACGAAGCCAAATTTCTTGGGTAATTTGCACAGATCTAAATTCTGTTAAGGGGACTTCCCTGGCGGCCAAGTGGTGAGACTTAGCCTTCCACTGCAGAGGGTGTGCAGGTTCAATCCCTGATCAGGGAATTAAGATCCCACATGCCTCGGGGCCAAAAAACCAAAACGTAAAACAGAAACAATATTTTAAAAAATTCAATAAAGACTTTAAAACTGGTCCACATAAAAAAAATTAATAATAAATAAATAAATAGATAAATTTTGTTAAGAATTCGTTAAGAATTCTTCCGTCAGTCTAAATCTTAAAAGATTCAACGTGTATGTTTACATTCTGTCAGTTTCACTTTCTGTTAATTATTTCTAACAAGGCTCATTTCTTTCTGGTTCAATTTCATGGTTTTCAATATTAGCAATGATTTTTTTGTTCAATTTTTATCTATAATGACGTCTATCATAGGCAGCCTCAGTTTTTGTTGGCTTTCTTTTGTGTTATTTCTACCAATAACCTTAAATTTGAATTGGAAAAAAGTCCAAGACTTTGTGTTTCTTAGCTAGTCCTGAAAAAAGTGGCATGTAATTACCCCCGGATAATTGTTCTTGTCCGTGACTGAGTTTTATGGCTTATTCAGTTCCTTCATGAACTATGAATAACCATCTGTTACTTGACAGAACGAAGTGTTTGCCGTGAGGTCAGAATGTCTCCAGATAAACGCGGCAAATCAAGAGCAGCGTCTTGGTCCTTCCAGAGCCACGCAGGGCGGAGGGGAGAAGCCCTTTCCCGAGAGAAGCTGTCCGCTGCTCCTACAAGGAAGGTGATGGGAAAAATGCTTGGAAATACAATGAAAAATTACATGGTCTTGTTCATCCGTCTCCCGACGTCTCTCCTCCCCTCAGGCCTTTGCTACTTTCATCCGGTGTCACCCACTGCACCCCTGTGTCCTCTACTGTCCCCGGACTTCTCGTTCCCCAGAGTCATTATGAAGGGACTTCTTAAAGATGGAGGACTGAACCAACACTCCCCTCTGTGCTGCCAACTGAAAAAAAATGTACAACCTTAAAGTCGAGAATTATGTTTTATTCAGCGGACAAAACTGAGGCCTTTCGCCTGGGACACAGCATCTCAGATAGCTCTGAGGGACTGCTCCAAAGAGACAAGGGTTGCGGGGAGGATATAGAGGAGATTTCGCAACAAAAACCAGGTTGTTGGGACATCAAAAGATTACTGTTAATGAAAGAAAACCAGACATCTCAAGTTAAGGAACTTAGTGCTTTTCTATTATGGGAAGATGCAAGAGTCTGGGCTCACTGAAATCACCCCTTTAATATGCACCTTAGCTCTCCGGGGCCAGCGTCCTGTGCTTCTCATCCTGCGTCTCCTCAGGGTGCGCCGTCGGGAGTGGCTGCAGCGGCTGATGAGTAGCTGTACTTGGCAGTGGGCAGCTCGTCTGACTTCATCCTGAGTTCCCTCAGGGCTCACCGTCGGGGTGGCTGCAATGTGATGGCTTGATGGCCACAACATCCTTTGTTTCCTGATATGGCAGCAACATTTTTCATGCACAAAACCCACTCCCAATGCTGCCCTGTCCACTAGTGCCTGTATCCCATGCTCCCCTTTCCTACTCACCCCCTCAGGATGCTGACCACAGCTGGAGAAGATGCAAAGGCCACCACTTGGTGCCCAGTAGAGGCTGCAACCCCAGCTGTGGCCCCAGGGCTGCACAGGATTCTTTGTCCCTGCCTCTCCTGTCCCTCTGCCCAGGCACCTCCTGACCCCCTCCCCTCCCTCTCCTCAGAGGCCCTGAGTCCACACTTCTCAGAGCAGACAGCTGTCAGGGGGGGGTCCCTGCCCACCTTCCTGCAGCTGCACTTCATCTTCTTTGGGGTGAAGACCCATCCCCCCCGCCGTCCTGGATCCCTCCCTCTGCCTCTTTAAGGACCACCCCCACTGAGGACCACTTGTTTCTGCTGTGTTCTGTCCCTTGCAGGGGGCTGGCCCTCCCGAGGCTCCTCTGACCCTGCTGTCTCCAGGCTCTGCCTCCTGCCCCCACCCCTGACTCTCAGAGCCTCTCTGACTCTGTCTTCTCCTCTCTCCTGGACCTGCCACTCTGAAGGATGCTCCTTCTCTTGCAGCCTCCCACCTGGATGTGGACCTCCTGCCTCTTTGCTCTAAACCTCTCCACACTTCCGCCAGCTCCACCCCTTCCCAACTTCAGCCTCGGATCCCAGATTTTCATCTCGGGTAGGACACCTGCTTGCCCGGGAGGGGAGCTCCGTTCCAGAACCTTCCGTCTGTCCCGCATCCCCAGGCCCTGCCCAGAAAGGTGGCCCAGCACGTGGGCACCCAGGGTCTGGCCTGTCCCTGCCTGTGGCTGCTTCCCACTCAGATGATGGGTGGGTCCCCAGGGCTCTCTGCGTCCACCTTCCCTCCCCACCCAGACTGGCCAAGTCCTGAAGCCAAGCACCACCACTTCCTGGCCCAGCAGTGCCCCTGGCTGGCCCGGCGTCCAGCTCAAAGGAGGAGGAGGGATGATGTGCACAAGCTCAGCTGGCCTTCCATCCACCAGCCAGCCCCTCCTGCTGCTGCTGGGGGAGGTCTGAGGGCGAGGGCCCTGGCCTCCACTCCCCTAGAGGTGGGCGCTGCCACATTAAACCTCAGGTGAAGGGTGTCGGGTGGGATGGAGCAGGGCAAGTGTTTCTTGACCTTGAGCTTGGGGAGAGAAGGCAGAAGGCGGTTGGTCCATCTGTCCCAGCTGCTTAAATGTTACCTGGTTTGTTGCAGGCCCTGACTGTCTGACGGCCCCCCGGAGCTCCAGGTCTGCCCGGAACACTCTGATGTGGGCTGGACGGCTGCACAGACCTGCTGCTGTCTCCTTGGGCCCTGGGCTCTCTCCTCTGGGTCGGGACTTGGGCTCCAGTGTCCCAGGCAAACAGCCTAGTCATGAGCACTGTGTTCCTCCCTGCCTCACACTGGGGGTAGTGACAGTCCTGACCCTGGTACCTGGTGGACCGAGTGAGCGAATGAAATACTGAAACACTTCCCGTAGAAACTGGCACGCGTACAATCCTGCGTGGTCCATTCTGCAGTAATTGTTCATGTTTCGTGGGCCCGCTGTTAGATGCAGGCTCGTAAAGGTACTGACAGGTGTGCTTCCTTCTCATCACGATACGCTCTGATGCCTGTTCTGTACCGTCATGGTCACGGCTGAAGTTAAGGAGGTGGTGAGCACAGTCACACCCTGGTCAGCAGACGTCTCTCCTGTCCCTGACTCCACTGTTCTCGGCCACCGTGGTCCCTGTCCTTGGCCATTGTGATGTCCTCCAAACAACGCCCATGGGAGCATCTTGGTCCCTCCCTGAGGCGTCTCCAAGGTGACCTGGTCAGACCCCTCCACTCTCTTGGTCCTTTCCTTCCCTGTACGAGTTTCCTGTCCCTGGAAGCCATCCCTTGAACTTTGGGATACTCGCTGGGGTGCCGTGACCTCACAGTGATGTGGACTGATTTCCACGTTGTCACCATCCTTTACCAGCCCCTCGTTCGATCGTGGAATCACCCCCTTCTGGCTACCTGGGGGCCTCTCAGAACGTCCCCTCCTCGTAGTTTGCTCATGGATCCAAGCCCACTGAGCTGGAGATGGAGCTAAAGCCCCAGGTTTCTACTTTCAGGGTGTAGATAACCTAGAAAACTAGAGGATGGTCACAAGGGACAGGGATTTGGCAAAGGTGTAATCAGACCCCAGCCAGGACCCCAACCTGGTGGGAACTGAGTCTTGGAGGAAGAGTAAATGTGGCCAAGGAAAGGACAGGGGGAAGGAGCACCTTTCTAGGCGGTGGGGGGAAGAGGAGGGTGGAGAGGGGAGGAAGGTCGTGGGGAAGGTCAGGGCACCGAGAGGGAGAGGGGCACCAGGAGACCCGGTCAGACCCGCTTTGGGTGGGGTTTCTCTTCCAGAAAGAAATTGGAATTCCAAAAGAAGGGGAGAGAGGGTTCAGGAGATGCACCGGTCACCTCCCAGACTCACGATAACCATTTCGCGAGCTGCAAATGAGACCATGTCCCACCAGGGTCTCCTGGAGTGAATTCGGGAAGCTCCTTCTAGTGTGTTTCTGAGGATGACTCTCAAAGGACACCCTGACACCTGGCTGGTGTCGCTGGTCTAGGACTCGGTCCATAGCTAGGTCTCGTGGTCACTACTGACACCTTCTGTGTCACTTTGGTCAAGGAGGGTGGCCAACTGCATGGGGCGCACCTGTGCCCCTTGCACGCCTGAGAAAGTTGCTGGTGAGGGAGGTGCGGGGCCGCACACGCACGTGCAGACACACGGCTGGGGCTTTGCTTTTGCAAGTGGAGATTTTGACAGACCTTGCTCTCATGCTGGATTTTAAATTAGATTCTTTTATTGCAACTGCAAGTGGAAAATAATACACCCCTGGAACGTTATTAGCTAAACCTTCCACAGTAATAAATCTGTGTGCTAATGGTTTGTTTCTGCGCTGTTTGGTTGCCATGGTGACAGGCTGCATTAACTAATAAGTTTGTTTTGAGAATTTTAACACCGGGTTGCCAAATGCTCTTTCTGCAGCAAGGGCTTAAGCTTTTACGGTTCTCTATGGGATTAACTTGGACTCAGTGTCCTTCGAGCTCTGAAACACAGCCAGAGCCCCATCCACAAACACGACTCGGAAAGTGTGAGATGCGCCTCTGTAAACATGCATGAAATAACGGTACTCTGGGGACGCCACGGAAAGGGGGAGAGCCAGCAGGACTGTGCCCGTGGTCTTGGCTTTCTGGAGCACAGTTCAGAGCAGGGACGTCTCGGTGACAGACAGGGAGGCCAGGCGTCTCTCCTGGATGTCTGACGAGAGTGTGAGCCTCTCATCAAGGGGACCGGTGCTTCCTGTCCCCACCTCACTCCCACCCGCTGCCCGGAGAGGCCCCGAGGCAGAGGCAGCCGCTGAGATGGTGGGGCAGGGGCCACGGGGTACCCAGCCAGGGGCTGACCCTTGAGAGGGAGGTGACATGCAGGCCGGGTCTGCTATGTCTGAAGCTCCAAGGGGGGCGCTGCTTATTCCCAGGACGTGTGGGGCGGCGAGGGGACTGTCTAAGCCAGGAGGCTTGCTGGGCCCTGCCGGCCTGGTTACAACCTGCTCTGGGCCCTTGGGGCTTCCCTGGTGGTCCAGTGGCTTAGAATCCGCCTTCCAAAGCAGGGAACGTGGATTTCCTGGTCAGGGAACTAAGATCCCGAATGTCACAGAGCAGCTAAGCCCGTGCGCCGCAACTAGAGACAAACCCTCTCGCCACAGCGAAGAGCCCACTTACCTCGACGAAGGAGCCCGTGTGCTGCAACTAACACCCGGCGCGGCCAAAATAAAGAAAGAAACAAAGGGGGAGAAAGCGCTCTGTGGGCCTGAGGGTCCCTCTGTAAAGGAGGGACTTCTTCATCCCTGGGTGGGAGCTTCGGGGCCTGACACTGGACATGGGCTCTGCCCTCACGGTGCTGCCGTGTCCTCTGCTGACTCGCCCGTGCTTTGTTCCTGTTAATGATCCTGCTTGGACGACACCTGCCAAGTCCTGGCCAGGGAGGGGTGCCTGCAAACAGGTCCCCGCCACCCCGTCCCCGCTCTCCTCTCGGCCCTGCCGGACTCTCACCCCGGAGCCTGGGGACGCGGTCCAGGACCCGCCCCGCACGCGGTGGGAGGTGAGCGGACCTCACGCGGCTGGGCCCGTCCCCAGGCTCCTCCTTTCCAGTGGGAGTCTGGCAGGGGACAGCAGCCCTCTCACGTCACGTCACCATGCACCCCAGAGCCCTCTTGGCGCCCCGATGCTGAGATTCCACGGACTGGAGCACCCGCTCTTCGTGAGGGATTGTCCCAGAGGCTGAAGGCTCCATTCGCCGAGGGTGCTGTCTGTGGCTCTAAGAATGGGGAATAATTAACTAATTTAAAGTCCGTGCTCAGCGCTGGTCTAGGAGCTGGTAAAGCTGGAGGACAGGGCAGGCCATGTGCTGCTCCAAGGGAGCCCGGATCCCAGCGACTATGTAACAAGCGAGTGAGTGATCGATACAGAATCCCAGGTGGTGGTGCCAGGAGGAGGCCAGTCTGGGTGGGGCTGGCGGGTGATGGAGAAGACCTGCTGCAGCGGGCAGACCCAGGGGCTCGGGCGAGGACGCATGTCGAGGGCTCCCTCGGTGCCGGGGTGGAAGCACAGAGCAGGTGCTCAGAAAGCAGGGCCGTCGGCAGGTGGGGAGGTGACTCTGCCGGTTGTGGAACCTGCCGCTCAGAAGAGGCAGCGGCTCCTCCAGCAGCTGGCGGAGACGGCCGCCGCCCTGCCTCCCTGTGAAGGATGGCCTTGGCCTCAGCTAACAGGAGGGAAAGGGACATTGCAGAACACCTGGATGACCCCGTGACATCAGGGTGGGGCAAGGCCCGTCGGTTTCAAGAGTCTGGAGCTCTTCAGATGCATTTGGAAAATCGTTTATCCCACTTAATCTACCCTCAAAAACTGTGGAGCCTTGGCCAACTCACTGGAGGCCTCTGCACCTCAGTTCCCTCGACTGTAAAATGGGTTGGTAATAGCCCCTCCCACATAGGAAGATGGTGGCTATTTAAAGAGTTACTTTGCACAGAGCACTGAGGGCACTACCCTGCCTTGGGCAGGGCTCACGCTGTTAATGGTTGAGTCAGGTACCGCTTGCAGTAACAAATCGCCCCAGAATGGAGTGGCTTAAAATAGCAATCGTTTTATTATCATCTCCCACCATTCGTGTGGGTGAGGGATTTAGGCAAGACACAGCTGGGTGGCTTGTCTCCACTCCACTGTATTTGGGGCCCCAGCCGAGAAGACTTGGAGGTCTTCACGCTGAGCCGGTAGCGGGTAGGACAGTCCTCTGCAGACTCTGCCCTTTGAGAGGGTGTGGGAGGGACATAGCAGCAGCAGCCCCTGGCCCATCACAGCTCTGAAATCCAGCCAGGCACTTGCCAGGGCCTTGGTTACACTCAGTCCTGCAGGAAGGAGGGCCAGCATCCCAGGCTGGGGACTTGGGAGGCCATGGAAAGTCACGGCCTGGTGGAGGGAAAGGGTTGGCCACAGAGGGAGGCGGAGGCCCTCAGGGTTCTCTCCGTTCATTCATCCATTCATTCATTCAACAAAACTGTGGAGATCCCGAGTGGTTGATGAATGGGGGAAAGTCAGGGCCACGAAGAACGAGGTGGTGGAAGGGGAAGCAAAGCCAGGTCACAGGAAGCTTGCATGTCAGGGGGGGCATTTGGGACCCTGAGGGCATAGGAGCCGCCCAGGGTTTGGGGCCGTGGTCCAGCACCCATTCCTCTTTCAGAAAAGTCCCCCTGCAGCTGGAGGGAGGGGAGACGGATGGGAAAGCAAGGAGCCCTGGGACCTGGGCCTGGCATTTGCAAGAGCCCTGCCTGGGGATGTGGAGGGGCAGATACTAGGGATGGGAGGATGGTAGGCATTGACATTTGATGGGATATGGGGAGGGGGAGAAGGGAAGGGAGAGGAGTCCTGGAGGCCCCACATGAGCCTTGCATGGTGGGACCATTGGCCAAAAGAGGGTAGGAACGGGAGCGAGAAAGAAGTTGTTTGCAGGGAAAATGGTGATCTCAGGTTTGGACAAGCAAAGTGTGACATCAGAGGGAGAATAGAGGTGGGTGGGGATGTGTCCGTGAGATTGACTGAAAGACGTAGGAGCAGGGCTGAGATGTTGAGATTGTCTCAACCAGCAAAAGTTTCCATTATTGCCTACTCTCCTGTCTTCCAGGGTGTGCAAATGGTCATATCGTATGATGGTGAGTTTAGAAGAAGCATTGTAACACATTTTTGTCTATAATTAATTTTGGAATTTTTACAGTGGGGTGTGTGCGTGTGTGGGTGTGCGCGCGTGTGTGTGCCTGGAATGGAACTTGTTCCTGCTTTCGGTGTCATTTCTAGAAGTGACTTACATGAATGTTTGTAATTATTCCAGACAAGGAAACTGATAACAGTACAGAAACACTTTATCACCAAAGCATATCTTTTTCTATTAGCACCACTGTTATGGACTGAACGTTTGTGTCTCCCCCAAATGCATGTGTCAAGGTCCTAACCCCCAAAGTGGTGGTATTTGGGAGGTGATTGGGGTTGGATGAAATCATGAGGGTGGGGCCTCTGATGGGATTGGTGCCTTTATCAGAAGAGGACGAAAGGTTTCTCCATCTCTCTCTTTTTCCCCTAAAGCACCACAGAAAGGAGTAAGTCTTTTCAAGGCAATAACATTTGGAAATTACTTCTGTGATTTAAAAAAAAAATGCATAGAAACTAAACATGGCAAATGTAAGGACCCCAAGGTCCCTCTAACGTGGGCAAGTTTGGGGTTGACGCAAACAGCCCTGCACAGCTGTGCGCGTTGCATTACACGGCCTGTGCAGCATCAAAACCTATATTCAAGCTGATGTACTCGGTAAAAGGAAGGACAAAGGCGTCAGAACTGCATCTGTCCACAAAGTGTAAAGTGTTAGCAGTAGATGGGCTCTGAAAGCATCTGGTCCGGCCCCTTCGCTTGATAGAAAGGCCGGGCTCAGTGAAGACCACCCACTCACCCACCAGTCAGCGGAGCCACGGGCAGCCCTGCCCAGCTCCGTGCCATCCCCGGTGGGCAAAGGAGGCTTGGAGGCCTGGGTGACTCCCCGGGGGGTGCCCGTGACCCCACACAGCTGGGTGGTGGGGAAGAAGTCAAGTCCAGACCGTTGATCATGGACCCCAGGCAGCAGGGGTGGGGGAGACATACCACAACTGTGAAATGGAAACGCCTTTCTTTTTAGAGGAGAAAATCCATTTGTAGCTCTTTTCTGACCAGATTGTGATGCCCCTGCCAGCAGGTCTGAGGGAAGCCTGAGCTCTTCCAAATTCTAAGGCGCTTCACTGTTTCCTAACGTCAAGAATTCCTTGACTCCACTTCAGAGCACCTGCAGGTGCCAATTCTGCTTAGCGTTAAGCCTCTGACCAGATTTATTTGGCTGGTTTGCAGTTTCTGCGTCTCTTCCAAGGGGATGAGTGTGTATCTCTGCTCAGAGGCCCACGGAGAGTTCAAGGGGTCCCCCTACATCCAGCAGGCCTTTCCACAGGCCTGGTTTCCCTTGGGGGGTGCGGAGAAGAGCCTGGAAGCACTGTCACGGACAGAAGGGAGAGCAGGGGAGGGCGGCCTGGTCCTGGGGCCCCAGCTGGGCTTTGTTCCCTCTGAGCCAGACTCAGCTTCCAGGGACCGGAGGCAGTGAGGAAAGCGAAGATCCCTTCTCCTCTGGGAAGGGCCTGTCTTGACGGACGCAGGGCAGGGCCGCAGTGGGACCGACGGGAATCCTTCTGCTGCACGGCATCCAGCTGAGGCCACACGGGGCCTGCAATCACCTCTCAGCATCTGAAGGAGGCGAAGCCCACTGTTGCCGACTTCGAAGCTATTTATAACCTCTTGCATTTTCATAAAGCTTTCTGTGTGGGAGCCAGGCTGCTTCGGGTGGTGACAGAGATTCCTGGCTCAACCAAACTGGTCAGGCTCCCGAACCTTCTCCTGGGCCCATCTGTGCACTTCCCTATAAACTCCAGCTTTAATAGGACCCTGCTTGGTCAGTTTCACCAAACCCCCCTGCCTTCCACATCTGGTCACCCTCTATATGGGATCGGGACCCTCTCACCCCACCCCCCCACCCCCGGGAATGTCTGCCCTCCCTGGCCTGCAAGACTCCTGTAGGGTTGGTTTAGCCAGACCCCCCTCACCCCTGATGTTTCCTTTTATGACTTTCCATCCACTGACCCTCACCCCGCTTCTCAGCTATAAATCCTCACGTGTCCGCACCGTATTCCGAATTGGGCCCAGGTCTGTACCGAGGTCTCTTTTCCCCTATTGGGATAATTCCTGAAGAACATCTGCTCTTACAGCTTTAACTACTGTCCAGCTCTGGGTGTAAGAGCGCAAAGCTCGGGCCCAGCAATTGTCTGCGCTTCCGTGGGGTCAGACCTGGACCGCAGCCCGGTGTCCCTGACTCCCTGGCCCAGGGGCTTCGAGTGCGGGCACCGCCCTGGGGAGTGCTTGGGTGATGGGACATCTCAGCTGAGCCGTGAGCCGGGGTGGCACCTTGTGGAACGGGAGAGAAGGGAAGAAGGAGCAGAGGGTCCAGAGCAGAGGGACAGGTGGTGAGGACAGGAGGAAGGAGTGGGTGGGACTCAGGCAGGACTAGGGTGGGCTACTGACGCCCCCCAGGCCCTTTCCGGAGAAGAGACCCCCAATCACGGCCCTGCTCTCCGTGTGGACGGACCCTTGCTCCCCCTGTGTGGTCCGTGGATGAGCATATCAGCCTCGCCTGGGAGCTTGTGAGAAATGCAGACACTCGGGCCCCACGCCAGCCTCCAGAATCAGGACGCCATCTTCACAAGGCCCCAGGCATGCTGGGCCCCTGGAGTCTGCCGGGCTCTGCTCGAGAGGGAGCGCAAGGGTGGGGGAGCCTTTGCGGCTCCCAGGGCTGAAGCCTTCTCCAGCAGTCCTGGCTGCACCTCCTGAGCTAGAATCCCACCAAGGCCCTTAAGTTCACTTGGTCTCTATCTGTGTTTGAAGCACGTTTGCTCTGTTCACCTGTTTTACATAATCACAGGGGACACTGATGCAAAGCGACTTGATACTCAACCAGGGAAAAGCTTTCCCGAATGGAATTTGTTTTTGTCTGTTTCCCACAGGCAGCTGTCAGGGCACCAAGCCTCGCATTCCTGACTGTGTCCAAGTTAGATCACCTTACTTTCAAGGGCCAAGGCATCTGGACAAAGGTCCAGCCTGCAGAACTAGCTGCAGGAAAAAAGGGCTAAACTTGCATTTGACTCATCTCAAGATCACTGGGTTTCAGGGGACTCACACTGTCCCATATACAGGCCTGCAGGTGAGGACTGGAGACCGACTCTGCCCCACAAAGCTGGTCTGCAGCACACGGGAATTTCCTGGGTTGATTCGAGAGCACATATTGTGAAACAGGGAGACTGTTAATTCCACATAACAAAGAGAGTCACTGAAGTGCACAGGAAAGAAGCGAGTATTTGTTGAAACTATTTTCTTCCGAACATCATGACATCACATTTGACTTTGCCACAAGTAAGTGAACAGACCACATTCAAATTTTTAAGATCAGAAAACTCATTCTCAGAAGTCATGTTCCTAAATGCCCGCTTTTCCATCCATCCATCCACCATCCATCCATCCATCCATCCACCATCCATCCATCCATCCATCCATCCTTCCATCCATCCACCCAACCAACCACCATCCATCCATCCATCCATCCATCCACCATCCATCCATCCATCCGTCCTTCCATCCATCCACCCATCCAACCACCCACCCATCCACCATCCACCCATCCATCCATCCATCCACCCACCCTTCCAACCATCCATCCATCCATCCATCCACCCATCCATCCTTCCACCCATCCACCCATCCATCTATCCACCCACCCTTCCAACCATCCATCCATCCACCCATCCACCATCCACCCATCCATCCATCCATCTATCCACCCACCCTTCCAACCATCCACCCATCCATCCATCCTTCCATCCATCTATCCACCCACGCTTCCATCCATCCATCCATCCATCCATCCATCTATCCATCCACCCATCCTTCTATCCATCCATCCATCCTTCCAGCCATCCACCCTCCATCCATCAATCCAATATTTTTGACAATGTCTCTGTGGCTTATGGAAACAAAATGGCTACAGGTATTCATTGCTCCTGTCACTCAGGTACAAGAAACATATTTAATTTTTATTTCTAAGGGAAACAATATGTGTTTCAAGTGTCTACATTCACTAAGTTTGGCGAGGAACCCAATACTGGGTAATTTTCTTCACAACGCCTTTCCCATTCCCCGCAACGTTTTACCAGAGCCCCAAGGCTACTGCTGCCAGTATTCTTTGCCCAGGTCTGCTTTTCTTTCAGAGGAAATCAAAGTTGCTCCTCTCGCGCAGTGCCAAGCTTTAAATTGGGGCTTTGGTCAGGGCGCCCATGGCCATGACACTTGGTTCCCAGGCACCGCAGGCACCGATAACCCCCGTCTGAAGGCTGCTGCCCCCAGGTATGCTCCAGGTGCATGAGACGGACCCCACCAGCCCCCGTTGTTCCTGTTCCAGACTCCCCGGCTGAGGGTGATGGCCGTGTGATGAAGCATCCTTCGAATGGTTACACACCAGTAGACAAGTGGACCAAGCGCCAGGCAGGGGACACTGACGAGCAGGTGTCCCCGCCCTGGAGGGAACCTTCCATCGCGAAGGTAGCTCAGGAAGTGCCCGAGAGTAAAGAGACGTGGCAGGTGTGATCACCTGTCACTGCTCAGTCCCTCCCCTCACCCCACTGGCTGAGTGAGGCCCGGACTCCAGGGATGGGAGGAGGAGTGGGGCTGCCTTTGGAGACTCTGTACAGACCTGACACCTGGACACACGGACCTAGGCCCGGGACACAAGACCCCAAACTCAAGGACATCAGGTGGGACTTAGGTGGGGAGGGATTAGATTAACCCCCAGGGAGATGCCTTACAACAAAAAGACAAACAAAAAGTCACCAGTTGAACGTTTGTTTCAAATGTTTCCGTTTGTGGATGCAGAACAAAAAGGGCCCTTAGAGACTGTCCCGTGTCCCCTGATTCCATGACTCCTGCAGGTTTTACGATGATGCCTCAGGGCTGGTTGCAGGAAGTGGAAAAAGATTATAGGGGACACTGTGTCCTCATGGTTTTTTCCTGTATTTATTTATTTCTTTTTCTATTCACCGAGTAAGATGATGCTCATTATAAAATTCAAAGATTCCTCGCCAAAAATGGAAAAAAGAAGAAAAACCATAATCCTCAAAATAATAAGAAAAATTCTCGAATAGAACCATGTCAGAGGAGCAAACCCGTTAGCAATTAAACTGTAATGAAAACTCTTGTCATTGAATCCAGGTGTGGGTGGTGCAGGGCTGGGTGCACAGAAAGACCTGCTCCACACAGAAAGGTGGATTTCAGACCAAGTGAGAGAGATTGGTTTTATTTTTCAATAAAGTCTTTTGGGGCAAATGGTTCAGCACATGGAGAAAGAAGACAGTTTGAGTCCTATGTATTTAAAAGTAAATACATCCAAATGCATAAAAGAACTAAATAGCAAAACCCAAAATCTGAATGTTTTGGAATCAAATGATGTTGAAAAGGTCTTTTTTGAATGTCCCCAACTCTAGAAATTATAATGGAAACTACTGATAAATGCGACCACAGGAAAACGTAAAACAGCTGGACAAGAAACACCCCACGAGGTCAACATTTTGGGACAATATTTTTCACACACCTACTGACGAAGCTTCATACGTAAGGGTTTTTCTGAATAAATTAGGAATCAAGTCATGCCAATGACAGCACAGGTACACACAAAATAGAAGAAACAATATGAGATGAAGGTAACTACAGTAATAAGATTAAAAACGATTCCTATTGGGATTCAGAAATCGGACTGGAAAGTCTCCGTGCTGGCGAGAGCACTCGTGCATATTTAGTAGGAGTCAAATCAGGATGATCTAGAAGACGTTTTGGAAACAGGTGTCATGTTGTAAAACGTCTCCTCCTTTTGAGCCGTGATTTGTTGCAAAGGAGGAAACTACGCAAGGTTAAAAGAAGAATGCACAAAGATGCCCTTACGATATTACTTATAAAACAAGAGTAAACAAGAAAATCAAACCAGTGAAAGCTATCAATGGCCGTGCGCGGAGATTGGCTACGTCGGCTGCGGTAAGTACATTGGAATATCACACAGCAGTTAAAAACAATGACGTACGTGCTATTTGTTGACACTAAGCTATTTCTATGACACATTGTTGGTAGAAAAAAGCCAGTTTCAGAACAACACGCTCGCTGTGACCTGGTTTGTGTGCAACTGTAAGCTTGCGTTTGTATGAACGAGAATTAGCTTCCGCCCACCCTGGAGTGTTGTCTCCCTTGGGTGTGTTTGGAAAGAAGGGGGTCTCGTGTCTTTTCCCAGACTTCCCTCGTGCGTGTCCCCCTCCCTAACTGGCCGTGGACTTGGCATTGGTAGGGCTTCACTTTCGTTTTAGTTTTATGGGAAGAAGGACGCCAGCCAAGGTTGGCCATGGTTGTGTCCAGGTGGCTGGGCTTGGAGGAGACCTCCTTTCTCTATTTTCTGGATCGTCTGATTTTTTTTTAACTTTGGGGATGTATCATTTCTACAGAAACAAAGAATAACTTTTCAGAGATAAGTGCGGAGTTGTGTGTGGAAGGCTGAGCGTTCCTACCCTTGGCGGCGTTTCTGAAGAAGTCCAGAACATCGATCAAACCGCAGAGGATCTGAGAGCGGAGCCCGGATGCTCTGTGAGCCGCCAGTCCCGGCATCACGGTGATGCCTCCCATCTGCTCCCCAGGCTCTGGCTTTCAAAGCCTTGCATGGCCATTATCACCGTGGGATCTTCGGAGGCGCCTGGAGGGCAGCGATGAGCCGGCATTTCTCAGAGACCAGCAGTGTCTCCAGGAGGGGTGGTCTCTGCACGCGGCCTGGTGTAGGGGGCCGGCATCTGGGATGGCCTGGCCTGGAGGTGGCCGGGGCCTGGTGCCTTTCTGATTCCCTCCCTGGCTGAGGCCTGGCCTCCTTTCATCCCCTCTGATGTGGAGGAATTTGCGTGGCTTCATCCCGGTTTTTTTCTCTGCTGATTACACAAGGGTCAGGGGTGGGCTGACCGGGTGTGAGCACGGCTGGGCCATGCCTGCCCCTGTGCAGAGGGGCAGGCTGCTCTTAGGCCAGCACCCTCCATCCCACCGGCCTTCTGGGGCCCTGGCCTGGCGCATCCCCACGCCCACCCTGCCCCGCCGGCTCAGTCCTGGTCCACAGGCTAGAGAGTGCTCTGCACGCCCCATGTGTCTGAGTCCGCTTTGACCCCCCGAATGTACCCTCAAGGGGTCTACTGTCTCAGTCATGGAACGCGGTCTCCGAGAAGGGACTTGGGTCTGCCTCTCCCACCCTGACGGCCTGTGACACCAGCTTTGTTCGTTTCAGCCCCCCCTTTGAGGGACTGAGCTCTGAGTCTCTCTCGACTTCCCTGGAGTGTGGTGTGGAATCAACATCTCCCCAGAGCCGAGAAAGAACCCAGGGTGGAGAACTGCCCTGGTGACTCCCCGACGTTACCCTGGGAGCCGCACGATTCTAGAGGACAGAGCTCCGCGCTGGCCGCCCGCTCTGCAGGCCGCAGCCCACGCCCCGCAGTCAGAGTCCCTCCTCCTGGCCTGCAGTCACTCTGGGCGGAACCAGCGGGGCTCAGAGACCCCGTTTCCCTGGGCAGGTGCTGGGAGGGAGGGGACAGCAGGAGAGTCGGCTTCTTGTTAGCAAGGCTGCCGCCCCCTCGTTAAGCAGAAAGCAGTGACTGATAAAATAAAGGACTGCCTGGGTCTCTGGGGTCTGTGCTCCAGGGAAGCCGGTGTAACGTGCAAAAGGGCATCGAGTAGCACATCGCAAAGTTAACTCAACGCTGCGGTGAGAGTCTCACAGCGACTTGTAAGACCCCAGGGACAGGGCAGCAGCCCCAGGACACGCGCTCAGGCCCCGCTGGAAACTCGGTCGTGTTGCCGTGTATCACAGCCTTTCTTTTTGTTTTGATTTTTATTTTGTATTGAGTGTAGTCGATTTGCAATGTTGTGTTAGCTTCAGGTGTGCAGCAAGGCGACTCAGTTACTCATACACCTGTAGCCTCTCCTTTTCAGGTTCTTTTCCCTCATAGGCCATTACAGAGTATTGAGCAGAGCTCCCTGTGCTGCACAGTAGGTCCTTGTTGATTATCTGTTTTATGTATCGTAGTGTGCATGTGTTAATCTTAACCTCATTTATCCCGCCCTCTTCCCCCCAGTAACCGTAAGTTTGTTTTCTATGTCTGTTTCTGTTTTGTAAATAAGTTCATTTGTAGCATTTAAGATTCCACATGTAAGTGCTGTCATATGGTATTTGTCTTTCTCTGTCTGACTTGCTTCACTTAGTACAATCAGCTCTAGGTCCATCCACGTTACTGCAAATGGCAATATTTTGTGCTTTTTTATGGCTGAGTAGTATTCCGTTGTATATATGTACCACACCTTCTTTGTACAGCCTTTTCATTTACGTCGCGGTGGCCAGCTATGACGTGCTTGCTCTTGAAGTCATTCATTTGTCGTTAAAGGGGGTTCTTGCACTGGAGTGCGTACAGAGCAGAGGGAGAGTGTTATCTAGGTGGGAGGTGTGTACTCTTCTCCCCGAGGGCCTGTGGCCTCCCCGTTCCTCCTCTCAGCCTCAGGCAAAGTCAGACCGGCAGTTCCTCCAGGCCTGCAGCTCCCAGACCTCTTCATCCTCCTGGCGCCCCTTGCAAAGCTTGGGTGCTTTGGGCAAACAGCCAGGCGTCCCCTCTTCAGCCCGGTCCTGCCACCACCTTCCAGCAAGACCCAGTGAAACAGGGGTCTCAGCTCCTTCATTTTAAAATCAGGACTGAGCATCGTATCTTGGAGATTCTGGAAGGCAGCCCTTGTGTTTCACAGGGAGTGAAACCCAGGCTCAGAGAGGGGAGGGGGGATGCCCAGCTTTGGAGACCGGTCAGTAGTCACGCCCAGTGTCACCTGTCATCCTGGCCCCGTGTCCTCGAACAGTGGTTCCTCTGTTTCCCCTGTGACACCATCTCCCTGCTGTACCGAGCAGATGAAATGCTGGACATGAACGTGCCGGGGCAGACGGAGGTGGACTCCACAAGCTCTGCGGGCCACGTAGAGCTGCAGGTTCCAGGTGTGTCCTTGGGACCATTCCAGGGCTGGCTCTGGGGAAGGGGCGGCACACGTGAGGGTGACCAGGTTGTGGCTTGAGGTCTTCTGGCCTTCACAGGCCATGGTGTCAAGGCAGCGGCATATCCACTAGGACACACCTGTCACCTGCACAAGCCACCTTCCCCTCCTGGCACTCAAGGTAGTGAATAAGCCCAGGGTCTCTTCCAAACCAACCGGAGCTGTGTGAGTGCAGCTTGACAGCCTCCAGACAGCGTCTCGCTTCCTGGATGAGCCCGTTCTCATTGGCGTTTACATCTGTCCCTCTCTGGTGACACGTGACCGCAGCTCAGTTCCGTCCTCAGCTGTCTTTAACTTGTTCCCTTCCCTCTGGATGACAGGCCATCTGTCCCCTTTCCCTCGGCACCCCCCGTGTCAACATTCCCTCTGTCACTTCAGAGATGCTGTTGCCTGCACGGCAGTGGGCTTCAGGGGGGGTCACAGCCAAGGTGTTCCTGGAGAGGACTGACTCCAAGGTGGAGACCCCAGAAACCAGGCAGTAGCCCGCCAGCTGGAGTCTGGGGTCGCTGTTCTTCCTGATCTTGTGAAGAACTGTGATGCTTAGAGGCTGTACTGCTCTTCCTGGGCCACGGCAGCAGTGAGTGAAGGTGGGTGTACAGATGCCTGGTGTGTGTGTGTGACTCAGTCCAAAGGAAAAATGCAGACCTGCAACTTTACACCCCATGCAATTCAGTGACAACGTTGAGAAGCTGAGCAGGAATAGCCAGTGCCAGGTCCCGGGGGAGCGGGGAGAGCCCACCTCATGCTGATGACTCCTGGGCTCAGACCCACCATGGGAGTGTGGCACGCGTAGGGGAGACCTGGTGGACATCAGGGAGGGCTTCACGGAGGAGGTGTCCTTGGAGGGGGCTGTGGAGGATGAGAAGGAGTTCACCAGGCAGTGGGGACAAGGGTTGTCCTGGGGAAGGAATGATAACTAGGAATTGCACAGCCAGCCGGCCTGCACTGGGATGGGGGTGACTCGGGGGTGGGGTGCTGGAAGTGGGGAGAATCCAAGGATCATGTGTTTGGTTTGCAGGAGCTGGAGCCCAGCTGTAAAACTCTCTATTTCTAATCATAAGAGCAATTCACGTGGGTCACAGGGAAGGGCAGGGCTGGGGTGATAGGTAAAGGGTCAGTGTCTTTATGCCAACATGCCTCTAAGGCAAACACTGGACGCTAATCTCACCAGTCGGCTCATGGCCGAGTCGTTGAGACATGTCTGTCCCCTTTCTGTGCCCACTTCTATATTTTTAAACCCAAATGAGAGTATGGGATACCCGGAGGCGTTTGTATCCCTTCACAATTTGTCCTCAGACTTGGCGTGACCTTTTATGGGAGGCCGGGTTCAGGCCACGCTCGGGCTCAGGGCGGCTGTGCTGACCGTCCCGTGTGCCACTCTCCTTCCATTTTCTCTGGGAGTGACCATCCCCAGGGTGGATGTCCTGTATCTTTCACGCCACCGTCTTCTCCATCGTGGTGCCTTTTATCTCATCTTTGCCCTTTTGCTCTGCATCCCGACATGAGTTCCGTGGTTTGCCCCGTCCACCCCCTGGGGTCCCCCTCCTCGTCTCCTGGTGCACTTCTGCTTCCCTTCCTGTCTGCTTGGTGAGCCCTGCCTGCCGCTCAGCCAGTTGCACTTTCATTTCAGTCTGTCACTTCACCATCTCCCTCCTCATTTCTTCCCATAGAGTTCCTCGAATTTAACTGAGACACAGAGCAGATGCTTTCTAAAAATCGCCTGCATCCTGGTGTGAACAGAGACTCAATACTATATATATTCACGCACACACATCCGTGTGTTATATAGACGTGGTTCTAAGCGAGCTCTTCCCCTGCATCTTGAGGTCATGTCCTCACTGTGGATGCTGCAGAGCCCTTTGCTCACGCAGACGGGTCCTTGAAGGGAAACTGCTTGCCCAGGCGTGGTGAGTGGCTCCCCTGGCCCGCTCGCTGTGCCCCGGACGCCCTGAGAACCTCCCCTTGCAGCTCATCTGGGGGAGGTGTTTACCTGCCCCATGGAAGACCGGGGTCTGGAGCAGATAAAAGGGCCATCCTGCCCCCAGGCAGCCCTGCGCCCCTACCCCTCAGCCATCTCACAGGAAGAATGGAGTCTCCTCCCAGGTGACTGGAAGGTTTATAGTTACTTTATAGTTATCTTTTGCCAGACTGTGTCCAGGCTCTGGCCCTTCCTCTGGCCAGCTGCCCGCTCCCGGGTGGCATCTCCACCCACCCACGGTTCCCGTCCCTCCCAGCCAGGAGGTGAGACAGAGAACAGTCCCTGCGTGCGTGTAGACGCGAGAAGGTTGGCGTGGCCCGGAGAGTGGCTCTCACACCTCCCTGCAGACTGTGGCTCCACCTGAGGGTCTTACCCCATCACCCCACCCAAAGGCCGCCTCTCTGAGGGAGGGAAACACAGATGGGGGAGGACGTCGCCCCCCAATTCCCTTCTCTCTGTGTGCTTTGCTATCGCATCTCTGTGGTCACAGCTGCGGATGATAGAAATCCCTCTGGTGGACCACTGACCAACACGCCCAGCCCCCAGGACTTTTCCGTGAGTATTTCCCTGGGGAGATGCTGCCGGGCAAGGGGCAGGTGCTTTATTCCAGGCTTTGTTCTAGTGGATCATTTCACAAAGCGGGAGAGTGGGATGGAGACTGTCGGGGGATTGTACTGCCCAAAGCATGACCAGTGCCTCACTGGCTTCTGAGTCAGTGGAAAACCAGTGGGCCAACAGGAGGACCCTCCTGCATTGGGAAGAAGCTGGTGAGCCTGCCAGCGTGAGCTGAGGGGAGCTTTTCACCCCGTCTCTTTAGCTGAGTCGGCTAAGGTCGGGTTCACGGGGCAGACCACGCACAGAGATTGAGATGCCGTCACCAAACTAGAGAAGATGCAGGCAGGGGTCAGCCAATGAGCCTGCTGTGGCGTTGCTGTTTCAGGGGGAGCAGAGATGAGGTGGGACACCCGAGACCGGCTTTCCTGCCTTGGATAAGGGTGTGCTCTGCCCAAGTGCCATCTTGTAAAGGCTCCGACACCGAAAACTTCTGTCTTCGGTTACAATTGATGTCTTTTCCCTAAGCAGCTAGAATCAAGCCCACGTTCCTCAGGCACCGTGTGTACTGACCCAAGGCTTCTAGATTCCTGTAATGGCCCCTCCCCTTCTTCCAATGCTTCGCTCGAAAGTTTTCTAAATTCTTTCCTGGGGTTTAATTCCTCTGACCTTAGTTCGCTTTAGGGAAGAAAGCCGGGGAAGAACGTTGGCTTCATTTTCCAAATGGGGAATCTGATGCTCAGGCGGGTTAACTGCTTTCCCTGGGTCACGTGGCAGGTGAGCATCCAAGGATGCTGCGGCTCGAACCCAGGACCCTCCCCCTGCCACATACACACTGTTCTGTCTCCAACAAGTGACGGGGTGGATTAGGTTTAGGGTTAGGGTCTTTCCATATAGGACCAACTTTTCAGCGGGAATTCCAACCCCAGACATAGAGTTTATGTTTTGTCCCCGTCTCCTCACAACAATGAGGTCTGCTCTTCCAGCTTCAGTGCTTGCCTTAGTAACCCTAGTGGTTGGGTGCTTAGTGAGCATCTGGGGATCAAAGAAATCCTGCCTCGAATCGTAACCGTCTCTCCCTTGGCTCTGAGGTATGGGGGAAACTGTGGAGAAGGGAGACTCATTCTCTTAATGGGAAAAGAGATAAATGAAATGAGGACTTTGATTGCCTGAGACGATATCACCCAACTTATTGCTTGCCGTGGGGAGTTAGTACAGAAGCTGATGGTTTACTCAGGAAATTTAAAGACGGAAACAAGAAGAGATAAGGCAAAGCAGTAGTTGATCCAGAAAGACAGAAGTCATAGAAATACTTATTCTGGGTCTATTTTTAACCTTTTAGAGCATTCAAGTATCTACCCATGGGTAATCTTTTTCTCTTTCTTTTAATCTAAGCTCCCTCCTACTTCCCTCTTGCTCCATATTATTTAGAAGCAAATCCAAGACATCATAAAATCTCTTCTGCAATCATCTCCATGTGTATTTCTAAGAGATAAGGACTCATATTCTGGGGGCATGATAATGGCATTGTGGTTATGTTAAAAAACTTCTTAGTATTATCAAATACCAAGTCAGTGTTCAAATTTTCAATTGCCTCATATATGTCAATTTAATCTTTTAATATTTTGTTTGAACCAGAATCCAAATGAGGTTAACACAGTGTGTTCGCTGATGTTTTTTAAGTCCCTTTCAATCTTTAGATCTCCCATGCATATCTTTTCTCCTTGGCAATTTATCTGTAAAAAACGTTTCTAAGGTATTTCATTTTGCGTATTCATTGTTGTGTTTCAAATGGAAGAGGTGAGCAAAGAAAAGTTCTGGGTCCAGTGTAACTCTCCTGGGTTTTTGATAAATGTGGTTTCTTCTAACTTTGCAACGTTGGGAAGAGAAGAGAAATTCAGGATGTGTGCACTCTGCTTCTCCTTTGTTCTTGGTTACAACTCATATTTCAAGTCTCGGCTATCTGAAGAAACGGTTGAGACACATGCAATTCTCAAATTTTTTTTTTTTTTTACAATTTTTTTACTCAAGTATAGTTGATTTAGAATGTTGTGTTAGTTTCTGATGTTCAGCAAAGTGATTTCGCTATATCTATATCTATGTCTATCTGTCTATCTATATACATATATATGTTCTTTTTCAGATTATTTTCCATTATAGATTATTACAACATATTGAATATAGTTTCCTGTGCTATACAGTAGGTCCTTGCTGTTTATATATCTTATATATAGTAGTGTGTATCTGTTAATCCCAAACTCCTAATTTATCACAACTTGTTAGAAGAATTTTGAAGGTAGGAGACAGAAATGCAAAGCTCTAAGGAGGGCCAGGATGTCAGCTATGACCAGGAGCGTGCTAGGAATTGGACTCAGCCCTTTAAATGGATTGTCACTTAGATTTATCATTCCCTTTTAAACAGAAAAAAATGATGTGATCTAAAACTGTCTTTAAATTGTTACAAAGCATCTGCCCCTCTTCCTAATGCTCTGAAAGCTCCATGGGAAAAGGTGAGAAAGGAGTCATTTGCTTTACCTCTTGTACCTTGCAGATAGGCTCAACAAATATTTGCCATTGGTGGTCTAATAGTCCACTAGCTTGTGAAAAAAGGAAGAAGGGATGAAGTTCATTGTTATCACCCACCTGTGCATTAAAATCGACATTAAAAGGTCAAAGGGAAAATGTCTGCTTCTTATAACAGTGAACCACATTCACCACTGCCACTGAGAACCATTTCAAGAAATCTAGATAAAATACATTTTAAAAATCAATTTAAAGGTACTGAAGAGCTGCCAAGACAAAGAGTAATCGAGGGTCAAGATCCTGGCGGGAAGGAAAACCCGCAGAAACGAGTGCAACATTGGCTCTTCTTCCTCCCTTGAGTTATTCACCAGCATTGGCCCCAAAGACTGATAAACTGAGCAGAAGACCCCAGCTGAGAGGCTCAAGCCTCAGAAACCCAAGGAGCTGATGACAACAAACAGAGAAAATTGTCTCCCAGAGATGAAGGGCCTGGTAGGAATTCCAGCACCAGCCAGAGTCCACTAGGCCAATCAGTCTTCCCAAAGGTCCACTCAGCTCAACTCCAAGTGGTGGAGGCAAACGTCCCTCCCTGTTAACTAGCCACCAGAAGCCGAAAAAGTCTCTTTGAAGGAAGATAATCTAACCCAGAACCTCAAACTATGCCTGAAATATTTTATACTTACTATCAAACATTCAACCAAAAATTACCAGACATGCCAGAGAAAATACTAAATGACCAAAATCCAGGCAAGAAAAACAAATAATGGAAACAGACTTAGAGAAGATACAGACACAGGAGCTATTACAGACTTTAACATCACTGACTAATGTATTGAAAAAATAGCTAATTACACAGAAAATTTCAATGAAGAGCTAAAAATTATGAAAAAGAATAAAATTGAAGTACTAGGACTGGGAGATAAAATGGCAAAAGAAAGAAGGCATTAGATGGATTTAATAGCAAATCAGACACAGTGAAAGAGATTAGTGAACTGGAAGATGGGCCAGTAGAAAATACCCAGAAAGACCCACTGAAAAGTAAAAGGATGACAAATGCAGAAAAAGAACATAAAAGATGCATGTGAGATGGTGAAAAAGTCTAATATACCTGCAATCAAAATCCCAGAGGAAAGAGAGAATAGGACAGAACAACTCTGAAGATACACTGGCTGAGCAAGTCCCCAAACACTAAAAGCATCAAGCCATAGAACGAAGAAATGTTATAAACCCCAAGTACAAATAAAAAACTAAAACAAAAACAACCACATCTAGGCATACATAGTGAAACTGCTGAAAACCAGGGATGAAAAGAAAATATTAAAAGAAACTTGGGTCACTTCATACCCATGAGGGTGGCTACTATTACAAAAAACAAAAGAAAAAAAAAGAAAAACATACACACACACACAATCACACAAAACTAGAAAATAGCAAGTGTTGGCAAGGATGTGGAGAAGTCAGAACCCTTGTGCACTATTGGTGGGAAGGTAAAATGGTGCAGCTGCTGTGGAAAACAGAATAGCAGTTCCTCAAAAAATTAAAAATACATTTATCATATGATCCAGCAATCCCACTTCTGTGTATATACCCAAAATAATTAAAAGCAGAGTCTTGAAGAGATATTTCAACACCCATGTTCATAGCAGCATTATTCACAATAGCTAAAACGTGGAATGCAGGTGTCCATCAACAGTTGAATTGATAAACAAAATGTGGTCTATAAATACAATGCAGTATTGTTCAGCCTTAGAAAGGAAGGGAATTCTGACACCTGCTACAATATGGATGAACCTTGAGGACGTTAAGCTAAGTGAAATAAGACAGTCACAGAAGGACAAATACTATGTGATTCCACTTATATGAGGAAGTAGAGTAGACAAAATCATAGAGATGGAAAGTAGAATGGTGGCTGGGTGGCTTTTCAACGTAGAAAAATTATTGAAAGAAACAAGGGTTGGGGGACAGGGACTTACTGTTTAATAAGTACAGAGTTTCGGTTTTGCAGGATGAAGAGAGTTCTGGAGATGGATGGTGATGGTTGCAGAACAATATGAATGTATTTAAAACCACAGCACGGTACACTTAAAAATGGTAAATTTTATGTTATGTGTCTTACCATAATTTAAAAATATTTAGGGGGAAAAAAACCTGGGCTGGGTGGTGGGGAAGATGCATTATTTTCAAAGAAGTAAACCTGACAGCTGCCTTCTCAGCACAAAAACTGAAGTCAGAAGACAATTGAATGACTTCTTCCAAAAATAAGGGAAAATAATTGCCAACTTAGAATTCTATGCCCAGTGAAAGTACCCCCTAAAAGTAAAGGTAACAGAGAGGCATTTCCAAATAAAGTCTGAGAAAACTTGCAATCAAAACACATGAACTAAAGGTAGTGTGAAAGGGAATTGTCCCAGTAGAAGGAAAATTATCCCAGTGGAAACATGGAAACAAAAGAACAAATAACAGAAAAGGGTAAATGCAGGGGCAACCGGAGTGAGTACTGTGTTTAGAACAACAACGATGATCATGTCCTGTTAAAAGGGTTAAAATGGATGTAGAGTTAAAAACAGGGCAACAGCAATGTACAAGTTAATGGAGCCTAAGAATCTCAGTCCTTTGCATTGTGTTGAAAATACTAATTAATTTTAGATACATTTTTAAATCTCTAAGCCTTAGGTAACCTCTAAAAGAAGAGTAGGGACTTCCCTGGCGGCTCAGTGGTTAAGAATCCACCTCCCAGGAGGGAAGACAGCAGAAGCAAGAAGAACTACAATTCTGCAGCCTGTAGAAGGAAAACCACATTCACAGAAAGATAGACAAAATGAAAAGGCAGAGGACTTTGTACCAGATGAAGGAACCAGATAAAACCCTAGAAAAACAACTAAATGAAGTGGAGATAGGCAACCTGCCAGAAAAAGAATTCAGAATAATGATAGTGAAGATGATCCAGGACCTCAGAAAAAGAATGGAGGCAAAGATTGAAGATGCAAGAAATGTTTAACAAACACCTAGAAGAATTAAAGAACAAACAAACAGAGATGAACAATACAATAACTGAAATGAAAAATACACCAGAAGGAATCAATAGCAGAATAACTGAGGCAGAAGAACGGATAAGTGACCTGGAAGACAGAATAGTGGAATTCACTGCTGTAGAACAGAATA
The DNA here is from genome assembly GCF_003676395.1 of Aethalodelphis obliquidens. Taxonomy (NCBI): domain Eukaryota; kingdom Metazoa; phylum Chordata; class Mammalia; order Artiodactyla; family Delphinidae; genus Aethalodelphis; species Aethalodelphis obliquidens. The sequence goes on from NW_020837946.1 coordinate 1,379,463, forward strand.
AAGAAAAAAGAATGAAAAGAAAGGAAGACAGCCTAAGAGACCTCTGGGATAACATTAAACGCAACAACATTCATATTATAGGGGTCCCAGAAGGAGAAGAGAGAGAGAAAGGACCTGAGAAAATATTTGAATAGATTATAGTTGAAAACTTCCCAAACATGGGAAAGGAAATAGCCACCCAAGTCCAGGAATTGCAGAGTCCCATACAGGATAAACCCTAGGAGAAACATGCCGAGACACATAGTAATGAAATTGACAAAAATTAAAGACAAAGAAAAATTATTGAAAGCAACAAGGGAAAAATGACAAATAACATACAAGCGAATCCCCATAAGGTTAACAGCTGATTTCTCAGCAGAAACTCTACAAGCCAGAAGGGAGTGGCATAATATATTTAAAGTAATGAAAGGAAAGAACCTACAACCAAGATTACTCTACCTGGCAAGGATCTCATTTAGATTCAACGGAGAAATCAAAAGCTTTACAGACAAACAAAAGCTAAGAGAATTCAGCACCACAAAACCAGCTCTACAACAAATGCTAAAGGAACTTCTCTAAGTGGGAAACACAAGAAAAGAAAAGAAGCTACAAAAACAAACCCATAACAATTAAGAAAATGGTAATAGGAACATACATATCAATAATTACCTTAAATGTGAATGGATTAAATGCTCCAACCAAAAGATACAGGCTTGCTGAATGGATACAAAAACAAGACCCATATATATGCTGTCTACAAGAGACCCACTTCAGACTTAGGGACACATACAGACTGAAAGTGAGGGCTGGAAAAAGATATTCCATGCAAATGGAAATCAAAGGAAAGCTGGAGTAGCAATACTCATATCAGATAAAATAGACTTTAAAATAAAGAATGTTACAAGAGACAAGGAAGGACACTACATAATGATCAAGGGATCAATCCAAGAAGAAGATATGACAATTATAAATATATATGCACCCAACATAGGAGCACCTCAATACATAAGGCAACTGCTAACAGCTATAAAAGAGGAAATCGACAGTAACACAATAATAATGGGGGACTTTAACACCTCACTTACACCAATGGACAGATCATCCAGACAGAAAGTTAATAAGGAAACACAAGCTTTAAGTGACACAATAGACCAGATAGATTTAATTGTATTTATAGGACACTCCATCCACAAACAGCAGATTAATTATTTATTATTATTAATTACTTTCTTCTCAAGTGCACACAGAACATTCTCCAGGATAGATCACATCTTGGGTCACAAATCAAGCCCTGGTAAATTTAAGAAAACTGAAGTCATATCAAGCATCTTTTCTGACCACAACACTATGAGATTAGAAATCAATTACAGGGAAAAAAAACGTAAAAAACACAAACACATGAAGGCTAAACAATACACTACTAAATAACCAAGAGATCACTGAAGAAATCAAAGAGGAAATAAAAAAAATACCTAGAGACAAATTACAATGAAAACACGATGATTGAAAACCTATGGGATGCAGCAAAAGCAGTTCTAAGAGGGAAGTTTATAGTAATACAGGCCTACCTCAAGAAACAAGAAAAATCTCAAACAATCTAAACTTACACCTAAAGGAGCTAGAGAAAGAAGAATAAACAAAACCCAAAGTTAGTAGAAGGAAAGAAATCAGAAAGATCAGAACAGAAATAAGTGAAATAAAAACAAGGAAAACAATAGCAAAGATCAATAAAGCTAAAAGCTGTTTCTTTGAGAAGATAAACAAAATTGATAAACCTTTAGCCAGACTCATCAAGAAAAAGAGGGAGAGGACTCAAATCAAGAAAATTGGAAATGAAAAATGAGAAGTTACAACAGACACTGCAGAAATACAAAGCATCCTAAGAGACTACTACAAGCAACTCTATGCCAATAAAATGGACAACCTGGAAGAAATGGACAAATTCTTAGAAAGGTATAACCTTCCAAGACTGAACCAGGAAGGAATGGAAAATATGAACAGACCAATCACAAGTAATGGAATTGAAACTGTGATTAAAAATCTTCCAACAAACAAAAGTCCAGGACCAGATGGTTTCACAGGTGAATTCTATCAAACATTTAGAGACGAGCTAACACCTATCCTTCTCAAACTCTTCCAAAAAACTACAGAGGAAGGAACACTCCCAAACTCATTCTGTGAGGCCACTGTCACCCTGATACCAAAACCAGACAAAGATACTACAAATAAAGGAAATTACAAATCAATATCACTGATGAATATAGATGCAAAAATCCTCAAAAAAATACTAGCAAACAGAATCCAACAACAGATTAAAAGGATCATATACCATGATCAAGTGGGATTTATCTCAGGGATGCAAGGATTCTTCAATATACGCAAATCAATCAATGTGATACACCATATTAACAAACTGAAGAAGAAAAACCATATGATCATCTCAATAGATGCAGAAAAAGCTTTTGACAAAATTCAACACCCAGTTATGTTAAAAACTCTCCAGAAAGTGAGCATAGAGGGAACCTACCTCAACATAATAAAGGCCATATATGACAAACCCACAGCAAACATCATTCTCAATGGTGAAAACCTCAAAGCATTTCCTCTAAGATCAGGAACAAGACAAGGATGTCCACTCTTGCCACTATTATTCAACATAGTTTTGGAAGTCCTAGCCATGGCAATCAGAGAAGAAAAAGAAATAAAAGTAATCCAAACTGGAAAAGAAGAAGTAAAAGTGTCACTGTTTACAGATGACATGATAATATACATAGAGAATCCTAAAGATGCCACCAGAAAACTACTAGAGCTAATCAATGAATCTGGTAAAGTTGCATGATACAAAATTAATGCACAGAAATCTCTTTCATTCCTATACACTAACAGCGAAAGATCAGAAAGAGAAATTAAGGAAACAATCCCATTCACCATTGCAACAGAAAGAATAAAATACCTAGGAATAAACCTACCTAAGGAGGTAAAAGACCTGTACTCAGAAAACTATGAGGCACTGATGAAAGAACTCAGAGATGACACAAACAGATGGAGAGATATACCATGTTCATGGATTGGAAGAATCAATATTGTGAAAATGACTATACTACCCAAAGCAATCTTCAGATTCAATGCAATCCCTATCAAATTGCCAGTGACGTTTTTTACAGAACTAGAACAAAAAAATCTTAAAATTTGTATGGAGACACAAAAGACTCCGAATAGCCAAAGCAGTCTTGTGGGAAGAAAACGGAGCTGGAGGAATCAGACTTCCTGACTTCAGACTATACTACAAAGCTACAATAATCAAGACAATATGGTGCTGGCACAAAAACAGTAATATAGATCAATGGAACAGGATAGAAAGCCCAGAGATAAACCCACACACCTATGGTCAACTAATCTATGACAAAGGAGGCAAGGATATACAATAGAGAAAAGACAGGCTCTGCAATAAGTGGTGCTGGGAAAACTGGACAGCTACATGTAAAAGAATGAAATTAGAACACTCCCTAACACCATACACAAAAATAAACTCAAAATGGATTAGAGACTTAAATGTAAGACTGGACTTTATAAAACTCTTAGAGGAAAACATGGGAAGAACACTCTTTGACATAAATCACAGCAAAATCTTTTTTGATCCACCTCCTAGAGTAATGGAAATAAAAACAAAAATAAACAAATGGGACCTAATGAAACTTAAAAGCTTTTGCACAGCAAAGGAAACTACAAACAAGACAAAAAGACAACCCTCAGAGTGGGAGAAAATATTTGCAAATGAATCAATGGACAAAGGATTAATCTCCAAAATATACAAACAGCTCATGCAGCTCAATATGAGAAAAACAAACAACCCAATCAAAAAATGGGCAGAAGACCTAAATAGGCATTTCTCCAAAGAAGACATACCGATGGCCAAGAAGCACATGAAAAGCTGCTCAACATCACTAATTATTAGAGAAATGCAAATCAAAACTACGATGAGGTATCACCTCACACCAGTTAGAATGGGCACCATCAGAAAATCTACAAACAACAAATGCTGGAGAGGGTGTGGAGAAAAGGGGACCCTCTTGCACTGTTGGTGGGAATGTAAATTGATACAGCCACTATGGAGAACAGTATGGAGTTTCCTTAAAAAACTAACAATAGAATTACCATATGACCCAGCAATCCCACTACTGGGCATATACCCAGAGAAAACCATAATTCAAAAAGACACATGCACCCCAATGTTCATTGCAGCTCTATTTACAATAGCCAGGTCATGGAAGCAACCTAAATACCCATCAACAGACAAATGGATAAAGAAGATGTGGTACATATATACAATGGAATATTACTCAGCCATAAAAAGGAACGAAATTGGGTCATTTGCAGAGACGTGGGTGGATCTAGAGATTGTCAAACAGAGTGAAGTAAGTCAGAAAGAGAAAAACAAATATCAGATATTAATGCTATATGTGGATCTTAGAAAAATGGTACAGATGAACTGGTTTGCAAGACAGAAATTGAGACACAGATGTAGAGAACAAACGTATGGACACCAAGGAGGGAATGTGGGGGCGGGGTGGTGGTGGTGGTGTGATGAATTGGGAGATTGGGATTGACATATGTACATTAATATGTATAAAATAGATAACTAATAAGATCCTGCTGTATAAAAAATAAATAAAATAAAATTCAAAAATTCAAAAATAAATAAATAAATAAGAAAGAGTAACTGGAAAAAAAAAAAAAAAGAATCCGCTTGCCAATGCAGGGGACACAGGTTCAAGCCCTGGTCCAGGAAGATCCCACATGCCGTGGAGCAGCTAAGCCCGTGCGCCACAACTACCGAGCCTGTGCTCTAGAGCCCGTGAGCCACAACTACTGAGCCCACGTGCCACAACTACTGAAGCCTGCGTGACTAGAGCCTGTGCTCCGTGACAAGAGAAGCCACTGCAATGTGAAGTCCAAGCACCGCAACGAAGCGTAGCCTCTGCTTACTGCAACTAGAGAAAGCCTGCGTGCAGCAACGAAGACCTAACATGCCAAAAATAAATAAATAAAAATTAAAAGAAGAGTAAAGGGATGTACGATGAAGGATCTAATGGAAGGGAAAGGGAAATTAAAAAAAGAAAATTAACAGTAAGTAAGGCGAGAAAGGAGAAAGATATATAAAAAATTGAAGAAGATAGAAACAAAACAATAAAACCGCAGTTTTAAAGACAGGAGAGTGGGAAACAACATTTGCAGGACACGTAGCCCATGACTCAGATGCAGAGTGTGTAAGATGTTCCTTCCCGTCATGAGGAAAGTCGGCAGGACGGGCAAGAGGCTGGACCACACTGCTCACAGCAGTGGGTATGCACGTGGCCATGAGCAAGGGACATGCTCAGCCTCATTTTCATCATCTACAAAGTAAAACCAGGCTCAGATAGATGCAGAGGGCGCTCACCAAGGCCGGCGAGGATGGGCAGCCCAAACTGGTGCAACCACTTTAGAAAGAGTGAGGGTCCCTCCCGCAGTGGGACACGGAGCCTCTGTCCCAGGATGACTCTCCCAGGTAGACACCCAGAAGAAGCTCTTCCACCTGTGCACCCTGAAAATGCACATGAAAGAAAAGCCCAGTAGCATAAATACATGGTAGCATCTCATTACATTCCTAACAGAAATAAAGTGAGTAGACGGCAGGTGCACCCTGACAGGCCGAATCTTACAGAGAAGGGCCAAGCAAGAGGGCTCAGACCCCAAAGGACGAAGGCTGTCTTTCCATTCACGCCCATGACAAATCAGGCAGAATTCAAGTATGATGTCAAAGTCAGGAGAAAATTTACTCCTGGGGGAGGAGGGGAGGTGTGGCTGGGGAGGCCCCGGGACTCTGCATTGCCAGAAATGCTCTATTCTCTTTACCTGGAGGTGTTTCAACTGGTGTGTTCATTTTGTAAAAAATCCAACCGGCCATAGACTTCTGAGTCAGCACTTTCCAACATGGACGTTAAATTTCGAAAGAAGAGCATATTTAAAACAAAAGAGGGGAAGGGGTCCCTTTTGGGGTGATGGTTATGTAGCTGCAGAGATTCCAGTGATTAAACCGTGGTCTAGGGAGAAGATGACGTAAGCCCTTCAGAGCCCTGCTCTGAGGAAATGCAGCCATTTTAGTAGCTGGATGATGTAGCAAGCCCAGGCAGGGGAGGGCAGCTGGTGGATGGGGAGGGTGCTTACGAAGCGCCACGTGGGCAGGTAGGAGCAGTGGCACATCCTCCGCTCACTGCCTTAACCTGGGTGCATCCCAGTAGGGCTAGAGCACCTGGAAGAACCGGGCCCCTCCTGGTCCTTGAGCTGCCTGATCACAGCAGGTGCAGCCCGGCCCGAGAGCTCGGTCTTCTTGGACCCCTGCTCTGGGTGTTACTGTCCCTGGGCGCCTGGCCTCATGTCCGCATTTGCTTCCTTGGCCTGGTTCCTTAGGCTAAGCTGATCCACTGACTTTATCAGATTCACTAACGCAGAGGCCCCTGTAAGCCCAGAGGGATCGGCCTCACGTCTCAGGCTCAAGACACAGAAATCCCCGCTGAAGGAACCCGGCCCGGGCCCGGCGTGGACTGGGCCGGGCCAGCAGCAGAGGGTCCGGCTTCTGCAAGAGAGAGGGAGGTGCAGGGCTGAGCTGAGCCCAGCACACGTGGTTCCTGCCCCAGACTCACCTTTCAGGCAAGTCGCTCTCCCTACAGAAAGGAGGGACACAGTGAGGCTGGGCTGCCTGCTCTGGGAGTTCCCTCCTCGGGTTAGGCAGCATGGGGGCGCAAAAGAAGGGTACCCAGCACCTGAGGCCCCAGCTCTCTTGTCTGTGTTATTGTGAACCGCCCCCTGTCCCCCGGCCAGCTGAGAAACTGAGGAGAGAGGTGATTCTTTTCCTTCCGTTCAGTTCCACAGGGGATGGCTCTGCTCCAGGAGCCAGGTGGGCGTGGGGAGGAGTCCAGGGCTGGAGTCAGAGGCTCCGTCCCAGGACCGCGGGCCCCCCTCCTCCTGCAGAGGCCCCTCAGCCCTGCAGGTAACAGGGTTGACCGCCGGGCCTGACTCTGATTCCCTGGCGGCCTAATAACCCACCCCGTTCCTCAGCCACACGCCCCAGCTCTTTCTACACAAGCTCCCCCTGCTAACCTATTCAATCCCCGTCGACAAAATGGCAACAGCCAGTCTGGGGGAAAAGCACATCCTGCATTACTGTATTTTTCGCAGCGCTCTGAAAATTGGCTGGAGACGGGAGCACGGGTCCTCGCTGGGTTTGTGAACTCTCAGTCGTGTTCCAGAGGCACTGCTTAGGGCCCGTAATAGCGCCCCGTAGTGGAAACACTCCCAAGATCGGTAGCCACAGCTGGTTTAATGGCGCCATTTATAAAAGAGCTTTTAATTAGGCAATGCTCACTTACTATGCGGAATTGAGCTTGGGCCCTACTCCTTCGAATTTACTGGCTGGTCATGAGTAACGCCTCTCACTGTTCTCTGTAATAGCTCTGCTCTTCACAGGCCTGGCTTCTCTGGGGTTTTTGTAGAGAGAGGTATTATAGAACATCTGTGTAATGGAGTGCTGTTGGAATTCCAACAGGTAACAGGATAACTGAGGTTATCCTTCTCGAAAAGACTATGCCTAGGTTGTGACCTTCCAATTTTAGAAAAACAACAATTATTTTCATTGTATACGTATAGATAGCTTAATATTGGCTGGGGTTCTAGGGTGCGTGAAGGAGAACGTGCGGGCTCTGAGTCAACCCCTTTGTTTTACCAGCAAGGAAACTGAGGCACAGAAAAATGACCTGCTCAAGGTCAATAACTTTCTAGTGCCAGCACCTGGACGGTGCTAGTTCTGGCTGCCCGCCCTCGGGCTAGTGTATGGATTGAAGGAAATGTCCATCTGTAAGCTCTCAGCCGGGACGCTCAGCCAGCAGGGCCTGGGAGTGGCTCCTGGGTCCCCCGAGGTCATCTGTCTCTAGGCCACTGGAGCAGAACACTCAGCACCTGTGAATGGGGCAACCGCTTCTGCAGGATGGGCCTTCTACCAGCCCCCAGGATTCCTGGGACGCCTTCCATGAGCACCTGGGAGTGAGTGAGAGCTCTGGGAGCTGGGCCCTTACAATGTGCCTAAGACTGAGCTCAGGCTGTAGGTAAAGCCTCCCTTAGCATCGGCATGACTCTGCAGAGAAACAGAGACGGGGGAATTCACTCAACACCCTGCATCACAGAGCCTCAGATGGAGTTTGGGGATTCACCCAGGGACCCTGACCCCACGGTCCTGGCTTTCTTCCACCCCTCCCCCTCCCCGAACCCACACGTGGAGCCACGCTGTATGGCTAACATCCACAGGAGGCGGGGTGTCCAGCCCTCACGTCTGTTTAATCCAGGCGCTATTCATAAACACAGTGCGTTTACAGTATGAAAACCGGAGCATGGGAACTAAAATAACGTCACTTGGTCACGCAATCCCTGGCTTTTGCTAATGTGTTCGCTCTTTTTTGTGTGTGACCATTTTATCTGATTTTATTTTATTATTTTCCTTTAATTTTTATTTTATATTGGATTATAATTGATTTACAGTGTTGTGTTGTTTCAGGTGTACGGCAGAGTGATTCAGTTATACATGTACGTGTGTCTATTCTTTTTCAAATTCTTTTCCCATTTAGGTTATTACAGAGTATTGAGCAGAGCTCCCTGTGCTCTACAACAGGTCCTTGTTGGTTACCTATTTTAAATATAGTAGTGTGTATATGTGTGTTCACTTTTAAATCTTATCCACTCATTTCTTTAGCTTATTTTTGACAGTCGTTCTGTTGATCTAGAATAAATACAAGCTAGTGTAGCCAATGGCGCCTCATGAGAAAAGAAAGTAATATTGAAGTGTTTTTCCTTTTCCCTAATGCTTAAGATGTTTGTTAGAAGGAGAGAGAGGGAGTAGAATGCTTTTGCTAAGTTGCTCTATCCATCACTTTAATTAAAAAGTAGGAATTTAATTAAAAATATCTTAATATTTTCCTGTTTGCTGGATCTAGAGATCTGAGTTATTGGGCATTTCAATCTTGACATTTGCATCCAGACAGTTTGCCAAAGATAAAGATAGAAAAACTGTAAATCCAATCAAACTACCACTTGAAATTCCAAGTGGGGTGAGTAACCTTTTCAAATAACAGAGGAACTCACTAGTGGTAAGATGAAGTTTGATCTTCGTCATTACAGACTCTTGATACTGTATCTCCTTACGGCTGACTTGCCTTCTTCTTCTGGCTTTGAATAACGAGGAGTGTCTGATCCGGCTTATAAACAAGATTGCGTTCATTAGCATGCTGCTTTCTGGACACCAACACAACGTCCTCTGTGACACCTTGTCACCTCGCCTTTCCCTGCTGACTGTTCCAAATGAGAAATGGTCTTGGGCTGGACTTGGTGGACTCTATAGTCTAAAGTCCTCCTGGGGGTAATTCCTAACCTACCAATGTGCCTGGGGCAGATTCACCACAGCCACCCCCAATTTCATTTCTAACTCGCTCCCTTCTAATGAATGGAGCCCGAGACAGGCACCTCATCATGGTGACATATGTTGGCTCATCCAAAGCCACCACCACCATCACCCCGATTTTCAATGCTGGGCTTCCAAGGACACCATCAAACAAGGACGGTGCTGAGAGTGATGGGGACAACAAAAATGATGAAAATATGGAATTTTTGAAATATTTATTTATGGATCAAGAAAATAATTACATTGCATTGCTGGATCCATAAAATAGTTCTACTAATAAATGAATTTAAAGAATAAAATTCTTGGGAAAAATAGCACATGTCTGTGTTCATTAAAGCAAAATAAGATAAACCTCTTTATGTTGGTCATCTAAACACTAAAATTATATTAAGCCCGTTATTCTTGATATGTATTCATGCACTTAATCCATTGCTTTGCCACTTCTCTTTCCATGAAATTTATCTTTTTTGTCTCTTCATAAAACTGAAATCTTCTTCAAAGTTTTGTTGTCATTAATAAATTTGAAGTTGCAGACACTTCAGTTGGCTTTATCTACTGGTCACAGACTGTTAATTGAGAAAATATTCTCTATTTATGCTGAGCTATCAAGTAAGCTCAGAATAATTTGCTAAATGAAGGATAATCTAAATTCTGTTTTTTCATAAATAAATGTGTAAATATTTCAGGCCAAATGTTTTCTCAGGTACTATCTTTATTCCTCCTTTCAGAGTACTTTTCTTTGGCAAATATATTTATAAGTTAAAACTTGTCAAATAAATTGTATGTAAGATTCATTTGAAGGTTTCACTGTATTTAGATCCTGAAAAATTGTAAGACCTCTCAATTGAATTCCATTTTAGTACAGAGTAAAATTATCCAATTTAAAATGTTCTCTCAAAAGATTTTTCTTCCCACTATTGAGATATGCCAAAGCACACCATGGAATTTCAAAATTAACTCTTGTAAATGGTTGGTGCTCGTGTTAATTTAACATGTTCATGTCTTTCTTTGACTTTGGTCCATTTACATTTAATGTAATTACTGATGCAATTGCTCTTAATCTTACCATTTGTTTTTCCCATCTGTTTTGCCCCTTTATCCCTTTGCACTGTCTTTTCAAAAGTATTGCTAATCTGGTGCTTTTTATTATTTGATTATGCTGAATATTTAGGTATATAGTTTTGTAGTTTTCTTTTAGAGGTTGCCTAGAGATTGCAATATGCATCCTTGATTTATTACAGTCCACTGTAAAGTAGAAGTTTTACTACATCTAAAGCAATGCTAGTGTGGGTTCAAGAGACCTCGCCACAGGGAAAGGAGTTGGGGGCAACTGCTGCTGATCCACCATAGCATCAAGCCAAGGCCATGGTCTCTCCCCCCAGTAGCTCTCTGGCAATGATGGCCCATGGAGGGGTGCAAAGCCAGCTTATTCTTGCCCAATGATTCCTTTGACAGGTAATCTTTGCAGGGGGCTGCCCAGTGGCTTGGCTGGAACTGGCCAAGGCTTTCTCAGAGCCACACTACAGTCTGAGGCTCTCTACTCAAGCCTTCCTCCTCCCTTCTCTTCTTCCACAAGTGTTGAACCCACATCATGGTCTGCTCACCTACTCCTGCTCCCTCGCTCCTCCTCCTTCTCAGGTGCACCCCAATAAATCTTTTCCAAGTATAACTTCATTTTTGTGTCTGTTTCTTGGTACCAGAACTGACAGAAGAAGACTCTGACAGGAATATAATTCCATTTACCTCCTCATGTCCTTGATGCTATTATCACGTGTTATATAAGCCTGACGTAAAAGTTATTGCTGTTTCAGACAATTAATAGTCTCTGATGTTTACACACAATATTTGTCCTGTCTCTAGCTCTTTTGCTGTTCCAACTTCCAGCTGGCACTGTTTTCCTTCCATCTGAAGAACTTCTTTTACTATTTCTTGAAGTGTGGGTCTGCTGGCAATGAATTCTCTTTGCTTCTGTTTTTCTGAAAATGTCATTATATATGCCATCCTTTTTGAAAGATTTCTGTATATAGATTTCTAGGTTGGCAGGATCTCCTCTTCCCACCCCCATCCCTTTCATTTAAAAATATTCCATCGTCATCTGATTTCTATTAGACCATTTATTGTGATTTCATGTCTCTCCAGTCCTATTATTTATTTTATTTCTCTGTTTCACCTTGTGTATTTTCTATTAACTTATCTTTACACTTTCTGCCTCTGTCCTCTTCAGCGTCAGTATATTTTTAAATCTACTGAATGCGTTTCACATTTTAGATATTGTATTTTCAGTTCTACTGTGTCTGTTTGACTTTCTTTATAGATTTCAATTCTCACTGAAATACTCCATCTCCCATTCTGTGTATCTTCCCCCTATTTAACATATTAACCGCAGCTATTTTAAGAACTTTGTCTGCTAACTCTGATATCTGGATCACTAGTGAGTTTAATTTTCTTGTCTGTGGATTAAAAAGAAATTTAGAGGAGAACAGTATTATCCTCCAAAGAGTTTAATTTTCTGGGTACTTTCCTGTATTTCAGGGATTATATCCTTTCTTCTTTCTTCCTGATTTGGTTTATCTCCAGTACCTTAAAATAATTAATTATAGACCAGTTTTTTTGCTTTTATAATTATTATTCTCAGGAGCATTTGAGCAATGAAGTTAGCATTTATTTATGTTTAATTTATTATTTAGTTTCGTGATTGACTCTAAACTCTCCTTTTCTTTTCTTTTTTTAATAACTTCCAGCATATGTTTTTGTTTTGAATAATTATACTTGCCAAAATCTTCAAAAGCTAAAGTTCTTTGACACTCCATTCAGTTCATACTTTCAGTAAAGATTTCCAAAAACATTGGAGGGGTCATTAATAGCATTGTAGGACATTTAGGTCTTGCAGAACTCAGATATTACTAAAATTAAATTCCTAATAGGCAACAAAGAGAGAAAATATTTACTGCCATGACATGTATATTTGTTTCCAACATCAACTTACTCAAAACAATTTTATAGTTCAGTTAGCTTAACTCTGTGTGTGTCTATATGTAAATAAACATATATTTCTTAATATTGTAAAATGTGAGGGCTGTAACTTCTATTTCAGGTGGTAGACTATCAGAGCGTGTTTGAGAAATTATGAATTATATCTGTACCCTAAGGAATACCCTGTTTCTATCCTTAAGCTCCTCCATTTAACAAGAATATCACTTTACCACCAAACTCTGTTATCACTGCAAAAAACTAACTTTATTTTAAATGTTGAACTTTTTGACTGAATTGCACTCACAATAATATCTGATGTTTCCCTTTCAAAAGGATGAATTTCCCAAGGCTTTACTTTGAATCCATAAATTAACTTAAAAAAAATGTAATCCTTTCTTGGAATTAACCGAATAGGTTTTCTGTTCATGGCATCTGATGACACTGATTAGAAAACTTAAAGCTGGCATCTTTTTTTTTTTAATGTAAATTTATTATTTATTTATTTTTGGCTGTGTTGGATCTTTGTTGCTGCACATGCGCTTTAGTTGTGGTGAGTGGGGGCTACTCTTCGTTGCAGTGTGGGAGCTTCTCATTGTGGTGGCTTCTCTCGTTGCAGGGCATGGGCTCTAGGCGCGCAGTCTTCAGTAATTGTGGTACACAGGCTTAGTTGTTCTGCAACATGTGGGATCTTCCCACACCAGGGCTCGAACCCGTGTCCGTGTACTGGCAGGCGGATTCTTAACCACTGTGCCACCAGGGAAGTCCAAGCTGGCATTTTTTAACTGTGAGTCCTTCTTCTGCTAAGAGAACCCACACAGAAACTTTCCATGTGTGCACTTGGAAGCCTAGAAGTTAAAATGAACAAAATTAATTTAGAAAAAAAATCATTTGGGACCTCCCTGGTGGTGCAGTGGTTAGGAATCTGCCTGCCAACACAGGGGACACAGGTTCGAGCCCTGGTCTGGGAAGATTCCACATGCTGCAGAGCAACTAAGCCCATGTGCCACAACTACTGAGCCCACGTGTCTTTAAACAGCTACTACCTACAGCAGACTGCTCAGCCCTCATTTCTCTGCATACATGTTGGTTTTTTAGGGCTGCCATAACAAAGTACCACAAGTGGTGTGTGTGTGGTACTTTCCAGCTTCTGGTGACAGCCAGTGACACTTGGCCATCCTTGGCTTGTAGACACATCACTCCTATCTCTTCCTCTGTCTTCCCCCAGATTTCTTCTCTGTGTGTGTGTGTCTCCTTTGTCCCTGTAACCAAATCTCTCTCTCCTTTCTCTTATAAAGACAATTGTCATTGGTTTTAGGGTCACCCTACTCCAGTATGACCTCATCTTGACTTGATCACATCTGCAAAGACCCTATAAGTTCACATCCATAGGTACCAGGGACTAGGATTTGAACATATCTCTTAGGGGACACCATTCAAGCTACAGCAAGATATTTCTTGTCATTAACTTTCAGATCCCCATGTTCCCTCCTGCATGGTAGCCTGCTGGTGTTGGGCATCTCAAAGTCCACTGCAAGGACCACAGGTCACAGCACAAGTGTCTGGTACACCAGTGGACATCAGGACAGAAGCATTCTCGCTGGCTGCCTACCATTGTTCCCACTGGCCAGACTGAGTTCCCTGCTGCCCACACCATGCACCGCACCCCATTTCAGGTGTGAGAGCCTGTATTGCTGTCCCTAAAAGGCTATTAGAGAAAACGCAGAGCTGGGAAGTAGTTAAAGCAGTAAAACCAGAATTTATTCAGGAACTATTGCAATGTGGAGAAAGTGTAGAACTGGGCGCAGTTCCAAATACAGCCTGGGCAAATGGGGATTACAGCAAAGAGCAGGTTTGAAGGGGTGGGAAGGTTGGTGGACAGAAAATTACTAAGAGGAAACATCAGGGGTGAGAGGGATTCTGGCTAATCAAACTCAACAGGACTTTTGCTCAAGGCAGGCCTGGGTGATCAGACATCACCTGGGGGGTGGTGGGGATGAGGAATTGGTCAGATACAGAGGGTGGGTGATTCTCCATAAAGTAACTTAGCAGGATTGTTGCTAAAACTAGGCAATAGAGAGACAAACACAGAAGTTCAGGGCCTAGAGGACAAGATGGCTCAGAGGGGCCTGACTAAATTTTGGTGGAGGAGAGAGTCTTGCTGGGGCTGGGTAGTAGTCACCATACTCTAGAAAGGTTTGGGGCAGAGGGTGTGACTGGACTGAACTCGTATCTGCTTGCCTGACATACAGCAGAGCCAATCTACTGACACCAGGTTGTAGTGAAGGAATGTACAGTGTTTATTGCAGGGCCCAGCAAGGGGAATGGGCAGCTCATGCTCAAAAGACCCGAACTCCCCATGGCTTTCAGGGAAGGGTCTTTAAAGAGAGGGTGAGAGTGAGGGTCTCAGGGCACATGATCAGCTTGTGCACAGTTTTCTGATTGGTGGGTGGTGAGGTAACAGGGTAATGTTTTGGGAATCTCAATCATCAACCTTCTGGTTCCAGCCAGTCTGGGGTCTACGTGCTGGTGGTCAGCATGCAGTTAACTTCCTCCACCTGAGAGGTTTCAATATCTGCAAAACAGCTCAAAGGATAAAGCTTAGAATATTATCTATAGCCTTTGAGGAGGAACTAAAAGTCCTTGACTTTGTTTATGGATAAACAATGATTATTTTGTCTGGCTTGACTGCTTTCCTTGTTTCTGCATTCCCTCACTTCTCTGGTTAACTTTGCTCTTTGGGACTCAGGAAAGCCTAAATCTTTTCCACAACCAAGAGGTGGGGGACACAGGGGTTTGCCCCCAGGAATGTCCCAGAGGGTCCTGCTCGGTTTCAGAGGCAGGTGATCTCTGAGATTGAGTCACATGTTGACGTGAGAATTCCACATGCAAAGGTGTGATTCCCACAGTTCCCACCTCAGCCCAGCCCTCTCTGCCTGTCTGGCTCTCTTTCCTTTGCTCCCCAGGAGGCTGGGCCCCCAGCCTCTACCCGCTTGACCGAGGAGGAGATCTGGGCAGGCATCCTAGTCCTGTCTCAGCAGCAGGGACCCATCCCAAGCCTCAGAGTCCCCATTGCTCAGGGGTCAACCGTGGCTGTGCCTTTCAGTCACTCTACCTGCTTCACCTGGTTTCTGTGAGACCATTCCAGCACCTGAGTTGTTTCCGGGACACGATAGAGACTCAGACATACGTGTTGAATGAAGGAAACATTAGTTGTCATCACGATTGCTGGCTCGTACATCATTCTCACAACAGTGGTAGCCACCTCGTTTCCACATGGTCACCTCACTCTGGGGCTTGCCTCCACCCAGCCCTTTCTTACCAGCACCCTGGCTGGACTGCCCACTGGCTTTCGACCTGGACTCTCACCTCCCAGGCCCACATTCGGCCTTGTGCCTCCCTCCCCCGGGCGCCATGTCCAGTTCTGGTCTGGGATCTGGGCTTCTGCTTGTCTGGGGAGGACCATGGTGGTAGATGTCCCCCATCTCTGCTCTATTTAGTGAGAGACGAGACCAAGAGGGTCTCATTCACATCCAAAATGATGCTGTCTTCACAGGGGCAGGGCTCTGCATGCGTCATTTCCTGGGATCTTTTCAGGTGTTAACACAGCCTCCTGCAGCCTCAGGGCCAGAGAGAGAAGGTCAGAAACCCAGAGCAGCAGGGCTGCTGGTGTTGTGGTTGAGGGTGAGGCCTGACCAGCTTTTCCTCCTCTCCTTTGGACTTGACCAAAAGGCTGTTAAAACGCAGAGCAAGGGCCCCAAGAAAGGGGCATCTGCAGGTAGGCTGAAGTCGCTGCCCAGGAGAAACTTCCCCCTTTCCCGGCCAACAGCCTCCCAGGGGTCTTCACCCAGCAATCCCAGCTGAGCTGGACTCTGTGTATATCCAAGGCAGGGCCTGTGGTCCCCCAGGAGGGCTGGCCAGGCTGTCAGACCTGGTTGGACCTGCCCTTGCCACCTCCCCCCAAGCATGTAGTGCAGATCACTCAGCCGGTGCCCATGGCCGCTGTGAAGGCTCCACCCTCCAACTCTGGGAAACCACTGGGCCCGGTGCCTGCGCGGAGGCTGGGCCTCATCACCTGCCCCTGTGACCCCAGGCCCCTACTGCCTCGGCCCCTGGGCTGGGCCACGATGGGCGGAGGGCTGGGGCCAGGGCTGGTGGCCTTGGTGGAACCCAACCAAAGCCTCCTGTTCACCCCCCGGGCGCTTTCCAGCTTATCTCAAAGAACATCAGAAAAGCAATTTTCTTCCTCCTTTTAACTTCAGAGGGAGGCCATCCCTCCCCTGACAGGGAAAATGTATTCCATTGATTGTAAGTCACAGCGCAGGCCTAAATTCAACCTGGAAACCGAATATCCGGCTGCCTGGAAGTGATTTACACCGCCGGCTGCGCAGTTCAAGGACGGCGGTTCCCGGGAGCCAGGGTTGGGGAATGAAGTGCTGACAGCAGGCCAGGTAGAGCTGCCTGCATCCGCCCACACCCCTGACCTGAGGCAGGTCAAAGGCAGAGGAGGCTGTGGTTGTCAGGTTCCTGCCGTGGAACTGTCAGCTCTGCAGAATTGGATTCATCCACATGAGAAACAGCGCTCCAGGGGCTGTCTGGGCTCAGGCTGGTGGGGGGGCAGCCTGACACAGGGTGGCCAGGCTGGGAGCCTGGACCTCGGCCCGCTCTGTGGCTAACGAGCTGTGTGGCCTTGGGAAATCCTCCTGGACTATCTGGGCCTCCATCTGCAGGGTCTATATTGGATGGTTTCCGGTGTCCCTAAAATCCACTTTTACATGATTGAAGTTGTCTGGTGTCCCAGAAACTATTAACGGAGACTTAAAATAAGTAAAGAGGAGCAGGGTCTTGACTGACGCCGGGAAGCTGCCTTGGCTCCGCGGTTTCCAGCTGTTTTGCAAAGAGTGATGAGTGTCTACCAAGCGCTAGGGGTCCCGGGGGGTCCAGATCCGGTGTCCTGCCCTTTAGTGGAGTTGAGGGGCAAGGTGGGCCCAGCATGGAACTCCCAGGCTCCTCTGCACGCACCCCGAGAAGGCACCACCGAGAGCCGCGGGTGCAGGGAACGCGCAATCCTGCTGTGCGTTCCTGCAGCCGGGGCCCCGGGGCCACGAGCCCCTCGCAGGCAGGGCCAGGCTTTACGAGTTAGATGGTGGTGGTCACTGCTCTTTGACCCTTACGGGGTCCAGGCACCAGGCTCAGCTGGCCCTTGTGGCACATCTCAGAGGGAGGGAGGCTTCTTGGCCAGCGGCAGCAGGACCGGAGTTGCCGGCTCTCCACGGCCCACCAGCAGCACGTGCTGGATGCTGGGACCAGGTCTGCAGGGGGAGGATGAATTATGACAGGTGAGGGCTCCATGGCCACAGAGCTGGGGATGCCCCCTTCTCAGGAATGGCTGAGGCGGGACGTCTACTACAAGGTTGTGGGTTTTGACACAGAGAGCATGCGGGTGGGCTGGGGGCAGGGCCCCATCCCTGTGGGAGTGCGGCTCAGCGAGGCCCCAGCAGGGACTGGAAACCCACTGAAATCAGATTAGCGGTGACTCGGCTGACTTGGGCTGTGGGTAAAGTACAGGAGTCAGTTGAAGGGATGGAACCAGAGGGGCTGCTTTTCTGGACGCTGGGGCCAGACTCAGCCTGGTGGGCTCAGGGCAGAGTGGGTGGAGCTACCCTGCTGCCCTTGATCGGGTGCCGGCCTCGGCACCAAGCACCCCCAAGGGCATCCCTGGGGCCACGGGGCTGGAAGGGGCTGCTCTGAACATGCCTGCTCCCCAGAGGCAGGAGGGGCCCTGGATGAAGCAGAATCGAGCTGATCACTCGGTCCAGGGGGTAAAGCACTTGGCCTTGGTTCAGAGGCCTGCGTCCACGTCCAGGTCTGCCCTTCGCCATCTGGCCTTGGGGAGAGTGCTTTCACCTCTTGGGCCTCAGCTCCTGTCAGTAAGTGGGTGGCTGTAGCTCCCCTTCCGGGGCTGCGTGAGAAGGGGTGATGCGTGAAGAGCCCCGGTAGCGGCGAGGAGACAGTGCGGGGACAACAGCCCGCCGTGCAGGCTCCGGGCAGTGAGAGCTCTTCCTGACGGCCGTCGCTCTGGCCCTGGCGCCCCTTTTCTTCCCTGCGCCCCCCCCCCCCCAAGGCTCATTTAAAGCCCATTAAGCTCATGTTCATGACTTCAAACAGGCTCCACTTTACCAGGCCACTGATTATCCAGGGTAACAGCAAACTCTGGGGCGTCTGCTGGGACGCCCTCCCAGGTTCTGAACGTAACCCATTTAAAGCAGCTGCAGAAACACCAGGAGCGCCCTGTCACGCCCCGTCCTGACTCAGCTCAACGCGCCAGTGCTTCGCTCATTCATTCATTCAGCAAGCGTTTGTCCACAAGCCGGATGCTACGGACGGCTCCTCAAGCCACCACCTCGCCTCTCATCCTCCGCTTAAAACGAGGACACGGTGACCCACATTCCCGAGCTACACATCAGAAGCCTCAGTTGGATTGGAACCCCAATCTTGGCACGGCTGGAGAGCTCCCTGACCACTGCCACAGGCCCTGCAGGGGTCTCAGCCCCCAAGGGGAGTCCAGCCCAGGTGGCCCTGCAGGGGCTGCACCAGGTTTCCTGTGGGTGAGACACACCTCCTGTTTGCCCCAACCTCCTCTGGGGGGCAGGGTGAAGCTTCTCCAGCCTGAGGGAGAATCCTAAATTGCTCCCCTGAACTCTGCTGCGTGCTCTGTGGTGACCTGGACGGGAGGGAAATCCAAAAGGGAGGGGATATGCGTATACATGTGGCTGGTTCCCTTCGCCACGCAGCAGGAGCTGGTGCAACATTATGCAGCAACTATAGCCCAGTGAAACAAAATAAATACATATAAAACTATGTATTAAAAAAATTAAAAGCGTAGTGTGAAAAGGCAAATAACGAAATAAATAAGCAAATAAATAAAATGCCCCCCAGGCTGTCCTGGTGCACAGCTGAGCCCAGCAGGAGGGATCGGGCAGGCCCAGCAAAGCCAGCCCTCCTCCCAGGCATTCGCCTCCTCCCCACCTCACAGCAGCAGCACAGGGAAGGGAAATGAGCTCACGGCAACAAAGCGGGCGCTGGGCAGGCGGTGGCCTGTGACGGTGGCGCGGAGTGGAGGATGCTGCTTCTAGAACATTCCAGGCCCGGCTCGAGGAGACAGAAGGCTGAGCACAGGGCTCCTCCGTGGCCAGCTATCCACCTCCCCAGCCCCGCCTATACGTCCGGACACAGAACTCCTATCAGACAGGTTTTCCTCTCCACAGGCAATAAAGAGGGCCAGCTTTTCTGTAAAGAAATGAAATGAATTGTTTAGGGCACAGAGCCTGGCACTCAATATTTATTGAGTAAACGGGAGGTCCAAATAGCTTGTGTGCCTATTGGTGTCCCCATAAAAATTGTCCCCACTGTCCACTTTCTGGCATCAACCAGTCAGAGCCCTGCCCCCAGCTGGTATTTCCTTTGTTTCAGTCTTTCAAATATCCGGTGCCCTGGGTTGTCCGTTCATGTATTTCAGAAAGCCTGCAACAGAAATGAAAAGACCCAGAAAAGTAAAGCGGGCTCAGCCTGAGGGAAATGGAGACCATACAGGGAACAAGGGGAAAGTTCTGAAGAAGGTGCAGTCCGTCTCTGCGGTGATGACAGAGGCTAGAGCATCCGTGAAATGAGAAGGGGGTGCTGCGAGGGTGGGGGTGGGGGTGGGCAGGACCAGCTCCCGGGAAGGAAAATGAGCTTGTCAAGTCGCAGAGCAAAGCGACAAAACACCCTCCAGGAATCTTGGTAGAGAAAAATGTTCCAGAAGGAGGTACAAAAAGGCAAAGATGGAAAACATGGAGACGCAGGAGATAAACTAATTCTGTATTTCTAGAGGAGAAGAAATGGAGCCCCTGATGCTCAGAAGGGAGGCCCCCCCCACAATGAGGGCTGGGCTCGCCCACAGCCCCGCCAGGACCACAGCTGGCCACCCCCAGGGCCTGCAGACGCTCAGGGCAGCGCCCTTATCTCTGCTCTGTCCTGGGACCATCTTGACCCCACCTCCCGCAGGAGGACGACAGCCATGGCATCAATTAAATCTCACTTAATTGGCTCTCACAGCAATTTTATTAATTCCAAATTTTGAAGATGTGCAATGGAATTTCGAGAAGGTCATTACTGGACTGAGGTCCCATAAGTGGCCGAGGTGCAGACCAGACCCACTTCCCATCGGCTGCTGGGTGTTGTGTAAAGACTCCCAGGAAGCGTCTTGGGTTCTAGGGCCGTATTCACAGGCGTGAAACTAAATCCCAGCTGTTCCCACAGAGCCTCTCTCTCCGCTGCCTAGGCTGATTCTGCGGCTCACCTTTCAGGATTTTACCACGATGTTTGAACGGACCCTCGCTCCAACTGGTCAACCAAGGTGCAACAAAAAGAAAGTTCTTCCATCATGAAAGAGCTGTGGTCTGTGAGCGACCCGGAGGGCAGGGGTCCCAGCGGCTTTAAGATTTGGAAGAAGAGAGCTAGTGGGAAGCAGCCGCATAGCACAGGGAGATCAGCTCGGTGCTTTGTGACCGCCTGGAGGGGTGGGATAGGGAGGGTGGGAGGGAGACGCAAGAGGGAGGGGATATGGGAACATATGCATATGTATAGCTGATTCACTTCGTTATGAAGTAGAAACTAACACACCATTGTAAAGCAATTATACCTCAATAAAGATGTTAAAAAAAAAAAAAGATTAGGAAGGAGGATGGAGTTGCCGTAAAAAATACCTGCAGTTGCCTTCCCAGCATCATGGGCCTTCGGAGCATTCCGGGAGAATTCACAAGGCTAATGTCTGAGGTCTAGAAAGCTACCATCTTTTTACGTCACGTTGAAGGACCCAGTGGCTGAGCGCCCTTTGCGAGGTGGGTACAGGCTCTCTGTGCATCCCGTGAGAGCAGCTGAAGGCAATGTGTGACTGTGCTCCCGGGACTCTGACGTTCTGGGTTTGTTAACATGGTGCCCAGTCCTCGATGGGGCGTGTGGTTTTCAAGTTCAGAGGTGAACAAATCTGTCCACAAGCTTCGTGTGAGGCCTGTGGCTGCCTGGCTGCTGCCCCCAGCCCTGCTGTCCCGTGAGCCTCTGCGGGGTGTCCTCCTGCTTATAGGGTGACACCGGTCCAGAGGAAACGGTCAGGAGGGTCTAGGTCTGACTTGGCTTCTCAGGGCAGATTTCCCCTTCTGCTCGTGTAGGAAACCCAGTGTCCGTTCCTGGGCCAGGCCCCTCTGAAGAACCTCTTTCAGGGCTGAGAGGACAGAAGTGTCCAGACACTGCAGTTTGAGGGGTGGAAGGATGGTCTCCAAACGTGTGCACATCCTCCACGAACACCTGAGAAGCTGAGACCAGAGGCTGGAGGCTGCAGTGGGGGCCTCACAGAGGTGGGTCCTGGATCTGGAACCTGGTCTTGTCCTCGGCCCCTCTTTCCTCTGCTCTTTCCTCCTTTTCTAAAAGGGAAGGACATCCTAGTTGGTTCTGCCTGATTCTGCAAAATGTCTCCAAGTCAGAACTCCAGCTTCAGGTGCTTCTACTGGTGGAGACCTGAAACGTGACTCATCCATGTTGGCGCTGGTGCTTTAGGGCCCCAGGCCCTGCTGTCCCTTCCTCAGAGGGTCCCCCTTGTCCTTTCCCTCTGCCCCCACATTAGGGTGGTCCCCACTGCCCCACACCCAGGTGACAGCATCCTCCCTGCCCCAGTTCCGTGGGGTTATGGACGAACCTTCCAAATCCACCACTTTCATCACCAGGGGACCTCTGATGCTTCCTTGGGGCCATAAGCGAGGTGAGGCATCATGTCCAGCAGGACCTGCAGAATGTGACCTGATTTAAGAATAGGATCTTTGCAGGTGTAAACAGCTAAGGATGGTGAGAGTAGATCATCCTGGGTCTAGGGTGGACCCTCCGACTAGGGACTGGGGTCCTTATGAGCAGAGGAGAGCACAGGAGACACAGACAACGGAGGCAGAGACGGGAGTGGAGGTGGCCACTGGCCAAGGAGCGCCTCCCGGAGGGACCAACCCTGCCGGCACCTTGACCTCAGACCCCTCGCTCTGTGGGAGAATCCATTTCGATTTGTGGTCCTTCTGTGGCATTTTGTTGTCATGCAGGCCACCTGAGCCAAAAGGCACGCCTGAGAAAACCTTGTTGAACCCACTCACCTTACACACAGGACAGCAAGGTCGGATCGGTGACTTAACCATCCGATTTACGTTCACAAGTTAAGACTCAGGTCCCTGAGCTCCAGAGCCTCCTCCCAGCATCACCCAGCCTGCGCCGGCATCCGGGGGGAGGTGGAGCCTCCCCGTCCCACGGCCAGAGCTCCCTCCCGCCACATCCCAGCCCACACCTGGGTTCAGTCTTTCCGATGAGCCCCTGTACTGTTTCCGTTTCTGATTTTCTGTACTTTATGATGTTTGACATCTTAAAACCCCTTCTGGCTGGGCAGAGAGCACCCCTCCCAGGGCTGGCCTGTTCTTCCCGACAGCAAAGGGCCCAGGTGGGATGATGCCCTGTCCACCAAGCACGCTGCCCAGACCCACACGTCCTCTCTCTGCCCAGGCACCTCAGGGGGCAGTGGTCCTCTGCCGGCATCACCACAGGGCCATGTGCCAGGCAGCTAGGGGCCAGCCTGTGTCCCGAAGCCTCAGGAGTTGTCCATCCAAGCCTATCCTAGGCTGTGACCCTGCCCTGCCTCGCGTTTCCTGCAGAAACTCCAAGAAAGGCGGTGGCTTACCCTGCCCCTCCTGCCTCCTGAACCCCCCGGTGCTCCCCACGTGGCCCTGCAGACCTGCCTCTGAGTATAATAAACTTCGTCTTCCTGAGCATCTCCTGTGCCGCCTCTTGGTCCATTTTCAGGAACGTCTGACTGAGCCCAGAACCCTCCCAAGTCTCAGCTTCCAGCCCAGGCACTTCTGGGAGCCAGGGCACCTACCCTAGCTCCCACTGGATGCCCCAGAGAGACTTAATTCGAGGATTCCAGGACTGACTGACTCACCCACCCTCCCTCCACCCACGCTTCCTGTCCACCAGCGGCCTTGAGGAGGCATGAAGCAAAGAGACGTCTCTAGGCACTTGTAGGTCGAGGAGGATGCGGACCATCCTTTGGGACATAGATGCCTGTGACTCCCCTGGAAGCTTGAATAGTTCCTCTTAGTCACTGGCGCCTAAAATGAGAAGACAGCTCTGTACACAGGGACCCCTGATGCCCGATAGAAACTGCCTGCCCTGCAGCCTGGGAGGAAAGGGGGCAAGTCTCCAGCCCCTCCTTCCCTACGTCAATAGATTAAAATCTTCTCTGATCCTTGAGATAGCTCTGGCTCCGGTGCCTGGATAGAAATGGAGACCAAGGGTCCTGCAGGACCTCATAAGGACCGTCTTGCCTGGGGAGCCCTGAGCTGAGGGTGGACAGCTTACTGGATGGCATACTGGAGCTGGGAACTGCCCCCATGCAGTGGCCACACCTCCGGAGCAACATTTGAGCCTGAGGGTGGAGTCCACGCACGGTGGAACCCACAGCTGCGGCCCAGGAAGACACCCCGCAGCAGCGGGCGAGGTCCCTTGGGCAGGGACCACAGGGACCCCGTGCAGCAGAGGCAGGACCGGGGTGACGGTGGGCAGACCTGCCTGCCTACTTCTCTTGCACTGGAGCCCAGAGCAGGAAGCCCTTTGGGACAAGTGGACAAGGTGATTCTGGTTTCCTGTTAAATTGAGTAGATGGGCCCTGATTGAGAGGAAGAATAACGAGCTGGAAAAATGCAGGCTCAGCTCGGTCTTCACAGCCCGGCTGGAGCAGCACGGGGCGTTGTTTCCACCCGCTCCTTCCCTCCTCGGACAGAGCACAGCGTCAGGACCCTCCCTGGCAGCCCCTCTGGGGCTGGCACACCTGCACACGCATCTCGGGGTGAGCACGTTTTAATTTTCCCGACGACCCTTCTGAGTGAAGGATCTGCTCTGATCTCCAGTTTACAGAAGAAACCAAGGCACAGAGGGCTCCAGTGAGGCTCCTGCAGAAGTGGCAGCGCAGGACCCGACGTGGCGCCTGACCCGTCACCTCTGGGCTGTAGCACCGGGATGTTGACAGACTCCGTTTCTGGCCCGGGGAGCTGGGGTGCGTGTCGCGGGCAGAGGGCGCCCTGCTGTATCAGGAGGTAACGAGACGGTGCAACACAGGCTCCCGTAAAGGCAAAACCAGAAGCCCCAGTGGCTCAGCACAGTGAAATGCAGTTCCTGCCGCGTGAGTCCTGCTGGTGGTGGCAGGTCCCACGTTCCACGGGGGTGCTCTGGCCCCAAGCTGCTGCGGGCTGTGCCTTCTCCATCTCCTTGTTTCCGGGTCTCCCTGGTCGGGGCCCGGCCGGCAGGGATGGAGGAGGCTTAGCGGTGAGCCCACCGCTCATGCTGACATTTGTTCGCTGGAACGAGTCTCGTGGCTGTTCCTAACCTCGAAGGGAAACTGCACTTTCCCTTCCGAGGTTGTCAGCCTGGGCCACGCGACTGTGCAGAGGGTACATGTGAACTCTGCTGGGCGAGGGCCGGGGCAGGCAGGTGTGGGCACATCCGCAGTGGCCGCAGTCAGAGGTGCAAAGGCAGCTTTCTGTGCTCACCCTTCAGCCGGGATACGTCCCTCGAGGTGCCATGGGGACCGTGCGTCACCCTGGCCCCGCCCCGGGCTCCTGTTTCCTGAACTCCACGTGGGCAGGCTCTGAGGGGCTTTGTCAGGGCTGCCTGCAGGGGCAAGGCCTCTGCGTGGCCTCCAGCCCCCAGCTAGCAGGGGCGTGATGGGCCCCGAGCCCCACCTCGGTTCCTGACAGCATGGTTCCTGGCACAAAGGCCGCCGTGCCCGACGTTATAATTTTCCCTTCTCTTCCCACTGGTGGCGGTGTTTGTGATTTGTCTGCTGCTGGGCAGAATTCAGCAGCTCTGCAGGAGATGGATGTCTGCTTTTGTGTTTGGGGAGGACGAACATGTAATTTCCCACTGCATTATTACAGCCTTCCTAAGAGCACAGCGCGCTGCCCCAGGGCCCTGTTCAGAGCTCCCGCCCCTCTGCATGACCACCTTCCTCCCTGCCTTTCAAGGTGGAGATTGCAGACCAAGCTGCAGGGGCCCCTTTTGTGGACTGCACAGATCATGGCCAGAGACACTGGCCTGACCACCAGCTGGGCTTCGGATGTGTCGCCTCTTGTCCACTCAGTGCCACCGGGAGAGATGGGAAGCCACCCGCAGTGTCTGGGGCTGAGGGTGGACGCGGTGGAGGCCTGACCTCGGAAAGGCTGGAGGGGCATTTGGGGCGTGACAGAAATGTCCCAAAACTGGAGCGTGACGCCGGTTTCACAAATCTGTGAGTTTACTCAAAATCATGAAATTGTAGACTTAGGATGGGTGAATTTTATGGCATGTAAATTATACCTCAGTAAAGCTTTAAATACTGCTGGGCATTCAGAATTCGCAGTGGAAACGGTCCTGGACGGCAGTCAGCCTCGGGCCTGCTTCCGCCTGCACTTTCCTCGGCCTCAGCTTCTCCGTCTGTGAAAAGAGGGAGGGGTTTCCAGACACCCCTGCGCCTGCCCTTCTGGGCCTCGTGCAGCTCCGAACGCTGTTCCCAGCCCACGGTCCTCAGGGGCAGCGACGGCCACGGGATGCTGGTGGGGGGGCGGGGGGTCTCCTGGGGCCACCACCTCCCAAGCTGCTGCTGACGTGGCTCGGTCTGAGGGTGCCCCGTGCCAGATGTGCCCGGGTCACCACCGCGCGGTGCTGTCTGTACCTCAGCCTCTTCTCAGCGTTCACAAGCCTGGGAGCCAGTGTCTGCCAGGCCCAGGGCCGCGTCGATGGGCCGCGCGCCGTTCCAGCTGCGGTTTCCCTGAATGCGTCTGTCATAACGAAACTCCAGTGGTCACATAGCACGTTAGCGTGTGGCTGTGTGTTGGGACTTGCAATTTCGGGCAATTACTGAGCATTTGCTGAGCAGGCGGGGGGGCCCCAGGCACACATACCTGGCCACCCGAGGTCGTCACCGGTCCTACAGACACAGAGCGACCCAGACCCAGAGGCTCCAGAGGGTAAAAGAAGCAACAGGAAACAGCCGCCAGTGGGGCAGAGAGCAGAGCACAGGGGTACCAGCCACGGCTCCCGCAGAGACGCGGGAAAACACCCAGGGGCGGGACCCCCATCAGAGGCCGGCGGAGCTCCAGGCTTCATCCAAGGGGGTCCCTTCCACCCCCAGCCACGGCCTCTGTCGAGCCGACCGCCCCAGCCCCCGTGGGTGCACCACCATCGGGGAAGGGTGGAGGGAGGGAGGGCGGTTCCATCTGAGGGGCCGAGCTTCTGCCTCGTAGGCTGATCTCTGGGACGCTCAGCGTGAGGCTGGTCCAGGGGCTGGCGGGGCCCCGGAGCAAGACCCAGGCCGCGATGCAGAAACAAAGGCGCCCGTCCCCGGGCCTGTGACTGAGGCGACAGAGAAGTTTTTGCACCCACTACGCACGTGTAACAGGAATATTCAGACACAAAAGGTGTTGGGTGAAATTCATTGATTCTGACTCTGAAACCCCCCTCCCCCCAGCAGGCAGTATCTGACGTGGCTTCCTCTCGGATATGCCTTCGGTTCATCTTTGCCAACAGCCAGTGTGAAACCCAATCCACGTGAAGATGCGGGCACGCACGGCGTGGGCGCCCGGAGACGGACCACGGGGGACGGGCCTGGCGTGGGCCCTCCGTGGCACCGCCCCACCCCCCGGGGGTCCCCGCTCGGCCCCGGCTGGGGCGGGGGTGGCCTCCTCACTTGCACACAGCACTTCTCGTGGGTCCAGCTTCCTGTTTTCTCCCGAGATTGCCAAGAAAATGTCACCTACGGCATCTGTCCTGCTTTTCTTTTGACTGAACTGGCTGCCCCCAGCCGATGAGGCTGTGGGAACAGATGGGAAGTTGGAGACAACCTTCCGGGGAAGCTGAGTCAGCGAAGGAGGAGAGGGAGGCGGGGACGGGCTGGGGGGGCAGGTCTGGGCCCCTTCAGGGCACGGCTGCCCCTGGGAGCAGCCTCCCTCCCCATGTCCTGCGAGAGGGGGCAACACTGAGGACGAGCCGTGCTCCCCACGCTGAATCAGGCACTCCTGTTTCTGCTAAGCTGGCTGCAACGCACCCTCACGTTACTGCTCGAATGTGGCCTGGAGTGAAGCTGAGCCCTTCACCCGCCAGCTGGAGGGTCTACTGAACACACGAGAGCTTAGAGGTACCCAGTGCCTCTCGCTGGGTCACAGGTGCCCAGAGATGGTATAGCCCTGCCCCCAGCCAACTCCTGGACCCGTGAGAGGGAAGTACAGCTTGACGCCAGCAGGGAGGCGTGGTGAACGAGAGGACACAGGACACACCACCTCTCGGTGCTCCCGCGGCTGCGGTGATGGACACCACCCCTGCCACGGGCAGTGACGGCCAGATGGGGCTGCCCTGGAAACCTGCCCGTCAGCCAACGCTGAGGGCGCTGGGAATAAACAAGGCTCCTGGGTCTCCTCCACGCGCCTTCGTCTGCTCCACCTGTGGACGCCGCAGCGAAACTCCTGGAAAGACTCCTCCAGCAAAAGCAGCTGAACGGGGGTGCAGGGGACGGGAGGCTTTGTCCAGCAGGCCTGCGGCCCCGTGGTCTTGGGCAAAGAGAGAGTGAGGGGAAGACAGCTCTGGCCCCAGCAGGCACTCAATAGTGCAGATGAATTTGAACCTGTGAAACAGGCTGACATTGGTCTAGGTACCTGCGGGTATGGGCCCGTCCCTCCTGAACTGGGAGATTTAAAATAACGGCCATCAGTTACTAAGTTCACCAATCTGTGATTTGGGCAGAAAGAGAGACAGAGAGACAGAGGCGGCCAGAGAGAGAGAGAGAGCCAGAGCCAGAGGAAGAGAGGGGGAAAGAAGCGGGCGAGAGGGAGAGAGACAGGCCTCGCCGCTCAGCTGTCTCCTGGAGGATGGAGAGGTCTTCGTGTCCAAGGCAAGAGCCAGGGTGGAATGCGGCCTGGAGCCCGGGGGTCCCTGGGGCCACACGGCCAGGTCTCGCATGTGTGGACCCTGCGGGAGGGCAGAAGGATGGCGGGAGGAGGTGGGGAAGGGCAGCTCAAGTTGGGAGAATTTGCCCCAGGGCGGGTGGGGGAGAAAAAGCAGCCCACCCCTCCCAGCCCTTAAAATCGCAGCCGGAGCCCCGCGAAGAGGTCCCTCGGGCCACAGAACCTCAGGGTCTGCATGCTGTCCTGACACCCTGAGTGTAAACCCCCGAGCCACTTCCCGTCTCCGGGCCTCGGTTTCCTCGTCTAGAAAATGGGTTGGTACCTGCACCTCTTCCCAAGACTAGGTTGGCCGTGTGTGGGGCTCGGGGCACCATCGCAGGCGCGGCGACTGCTTCCCCCGACCCTGAGGTCGGCTTGGTTCGCACGAAGCTGGAGATCTTGTCCTAAGGTCGTTGCCCAGCCTGAGGTTTTGTCTGTTACCCCCGACCCGGCAAGAAACCGGTTGAAGTCAGTCTGACCATCCACGCTGTGGCATACACGACCTGCGGCGGACGGCAGGGCCCCCTTGCCCCCCGGGCAGTGGACAGGATCATGGGGCCTTCGTTTTCACCCTTCGATGCTCCCTAGTCCTAAGTGATGTCGGATCTCTTTCAGTGGCTGGCACATCTAAGACAGAGGCCCTACGGTCCGAGGAAGAAGATGTTATTGGCAAAGGCCTCCCTGGATAGAGATGGGGACCCGTGTCCCCCGGACAGACGCGTGTGTCAACCAACTCCATCACTTTCCCCGGGGCCACAGAAGTGGGCAGTAGCTGACCTCTCCTGCTGGCTCACCGTGTTTGCCTGTGACCTTGGAGAACAGCATCAGGGCTTGTCCAGAGCAGCCTCATTGCCTCGTGACTTGATACCTGGTCCGACAGGAGCACCTTGAGCTCCTCCCACGGTCCAGGTGCACAGCCGTGTGGGAGCTTCAGAAAAAGGGGTTGGACCTCCCAGGACATGCCAGCAAGGTCACCCGAAAGTGTGTGCAGAAACACTTACAAAGCGAAGTCTGCCCCACAAACCTGGAAGACGGAGAGAGCAGGGCTGTTCAGGGAGTCGGTACATCTGCAGGACGTGTAGCTTCCGGGGGAGAAGTGCAGGTTGTCGGAGACGGTGGGGTGAGACCATCGCCTGTGGGAGGAGCGCCACCTGCTCACGGGCGCGGGAGGGGAGGACTCACCTGGCCCAGAAGCTGAAATTATACTTAAAGAAACACGTGCAAGCGGAGGTATCCTCGGCCAGGTTCGCCTTCTCAGCGAATGTCTTTCGGCCCAAGAGAAATTCTAGTTGACGCAGAGGGAATCTGCAGAGCTGATCCTGGCGGCTCTTGTCTCTGCCATACGGACCTTTTCCACGTCACCATCCTCCCCCGCCCCATCACCTGGCAGGCTACTGCTGCCCAGAGTCCCCCAGCCGGAGGGATTTCTGCCCTCAACTTCACCTCTAGCCTTCCCCAGTGAGCCTTTTTTTTCTGATAAAATAGATTTGCTCTAGTTTTTTAAACTTTTATTTATTCTTCTTCCTTTTCCATTTCTTCCCAGGCCTCCTATTCTCCATGGTTCTTGAAATTTCCAGATTATTTAGCAGGTCCTGAGACGGGTCCCCACCAGGCCTCCTCGTACACGAGAACGTCACGTCCGTGTCACATTTAAGATTACTTTGGAGGGACCTCACCGTGCTGACCGTGCCGCTTGGCTTTCTCCCTGGGAAAACCAGAGCCCAGAGAAGCAGAGAAAGTCAGCCAAAGTCACAAACAAAGTCAAGTTCCGAACCCTGACTAGAAATCAGGTGTTCAGGCAACAGCCCTCTTTGCTGCTTGGAGAAGAATAAAGCGTCAGCAGGAAGCGGGACACTGCCTTTGGGGGGAAATCAGCTGAGAAGACCCTCTTTCTACGCTGGGGGATAAAGCCAGGAGCTACATGACACAGCACTGAGCAGTGAGAAACAGTGGAAGCTCGCCAGGCCCTTCTGGGGATGCCTTTCCTTTCCTCGTGAAGAAGGCCAAGCAGCCGGCACTGCCCGCTGGAGGTGGACACAAGCAGGGGCAGCAGGAGAAGGACCTGGTTTATCACGGCGCTGCGGCATCAATGCGACGGCCACCTGCCCCCAAATTGCTTGCTGCTTGAGGGGGGACACCGACTGATCTAAGCCTTTGCTTCTGGGTCTCTTAACCCTTGTAGCCTCACTTATTCCTAAATTCCACTTATTCCTCTTCTGCCGGGAGACACCACACGCCCGGGAAGGGAGCGGAGCGATACGGCAGCGGAGCGATACGGGAGCGCAGCGAGAGCGTTTCGGCCGCCTGCCGAGGTAGTTGCTGTTTCTCGCTCACTTAACCGTCCACCTTGGCTGTTCCTGGTCAGGCGATGCTTTCTGCACCCGCCCTGCGCTCCCGCAGGTGGAGAAGCCCCTGCGTTCACCTGGCAGGTGGGCACGTAGTCATCGATTGCTGCAAAGTACCCCCCAAACTTAGTGGCTTAAGGAAACATCAGTTATAGCTCACAGTCTCTGTGGGTCAGACCTCCATCCTGCACGCCTGGGAGCCTCTGCCTCGCAGGGTCTCCTGCCGCTGCAGTCAAGCTGTCAGCAGGGCCCCGATCCCATCCGGAGGTGCAAGTGTGGGACATCCCACTTCCGAGCTCACGCGGTTGTTGGTAGATTCCAGATCCTCCCTCGTGTATAAGTGAGGCTGCTGGACCCTCAGTTCCTGGCTCCCTGGACCTCTCCATAGGGCAGCTCACACGGCCACTGGCTCCATTCGAGCAAGAGAGAGAGCGCGCCAGGGATGAAGGTGGGCCAAGAGGGAGGAGGGAGCGCCCCCAGGCAGAAGCCGCAGCCTCTTTCCGCCTATCCCATCACTCCTGCCGTGGGCCCCACGTGAGAAATGAGTCAGTGGTCCAGTCTGGACTCAAAGGGAGGGGACTGCACAGCCATGAGCCCCGGCAGGCGGGACTGTTGGGGGCCCTGGGAGGCTGCCCCTCATGGGGAGAGGGGGGCCGAGCCAGGGCCCCTTCTGCTCTTCTTGTTACAGGGAGGCACGAGTCACACACGCTCACCTCTGCTGCCGGACCCACCGAGCGCGGGAAGCAGGAGAGCTGTCCAGCCGCGTGTCCAGGAGAAGTGGGACAGGGCATGGCCAGGCTCGCCTCGCCGGGCCCAGACCCTTTGCTCCAGGACCTCACCCAGGAGAAGCTCCGTCCTTTCTCTGGGAACTAAGATCCCAGTCGTGCACTCAAACCCAGGGCTCAGGGTTTGGAAGCAAATCCAGAGTCTCACTGGGGAAATGATCTCTGCTTCCACCAAGCCAGTCCCTCCCCGGAGGCAACAGGCACAGCCCCGCTGACCACCTGCTCGAACTGGGGGGTGGGCAGGGGAGGGGAGACGAGGGGAACAAAACAGGAATGCCTGTCCTTCAGATGACACAGCGGCAACCTTGATTCCTTCAACCGTCAGGGTTATCAGGCAACAATGTCGAGATCGTGACCCTGAAAACACCCAAGAGCCACTCCTCGCATGTGTGTGGGACTCAAATCTTGGAACTGAATACCTTTCCCAGTGGTCACCAGGGTGGGGGGATTCACGTGCTCCTGTGGAAGCGGGACCCGCAGAGTCGGCACCTGCAGGGCTGTACCTCTCAGGGCCAGAGCTGGGCCAGGGTTTCCTGGGAAGTCATTGGAGCACTCCCACCAGCACCCCCGGGCACCCACTCTGGCAAACAAGCTAGCTCGTGTGCTGCCCGGCCATGAAAACCCCTTGTAAGGCACCAGGGTACCTGGGCCCAACACGCAGGCCTCCCCCATGGCAGGCTTCTGGCCCTGCGACCTGCCTGCCCCAGAACCTGCCGTTCCCCATGCCTCTCCTCTTCTCTTGAGACGTGAGACCCGGGGGCCACCTCACTGAGCACAGCACTGCCGAAGTGATGCCCTGTAACGTCCAGGGCCAGGACACGCCACAATGAGGTGGCTCACCTGTCTCATAGGACCCCCGCCCTGGTAGCCCAGCCGCTGTGTTGTAAAGGAGCCCTGCCACAGGGAGCCTTCGAGGACCCTAGACCTCTGCCCACAAGCCACGGCAGCTGGGGTCCAGGGCACAGAGGGAGCTGCCCAATCCCCCCCCCCCCCCGCACCCCATTCAAATTACAGGTTCGAGAACAAGGGAATTGTTGCCGCTGTTTTGAGCGCTAAGAATTGTGGCTTGTTATGCGGCAGTAGGTGACTGTGGCAAGGCTCTCCAGCTGCATTGCCGGGATGAACTACCTGTGAAATACTCCAGGAGAACCAGGTGAGGCCACCCACCCGCCCACTGGGACTGGAGACCGTGCGTCCTCTGGACGTCAGAGAACGCCAAACAAAGGCAGCGTTAGCTTAGAATAATCACCCTCTGGCCTCACGTCCCAGCCACGTCTATTAGGCTTTGCTCCAACTGTGATGACAAGACCAATGACTGTGAATCAGGATGGAAGGACGGAAATTGTGTTCGGGGAGGAAACCTCATCTTCCCCTGCGGGGTGGGCTCACGGCTCGACTGCAGGACGACGCTTCCCTCCCTGTTCCCTGTCGCAGGAGAGCTTGCCTCTCTCAAGCAGGGCGCAGCGTGTTCAAGAGGCCACAAAATGAAGTGAAGCGTTTGTGGGGCTCCGGGAACAGAGCTGTCCCCCTCACCCCCACTCGGAGGAGAATGTCGCCAGCAGATCTGCCAGCAGCCCCTTCCCGCCGGCCCAGCTCGTGCTCAGGTGGGCTCTGGCCCCAATCGAAAGACCCTGAGGCTGTGCTGGGCACCCCCCCGCCCCCAGCTTCGTCTGTTTCCTGCATCTGCTGTAAAGTCAGGAGCAGGTGAGAAAAGTCCTACACTCTTGCTCTGACACCCCACCCATGCAGGGCCCCCCCCGCCTGGTGCGCAGGGCCTAAAGATCTGCAAATACAAATGTAGGTGAATATTTGTTTGGAATGAGAAAAATACTGTAACCAACGACAGTACTTTAAAAGCTGACAAACACGGCAAGCATCACAAAAACCGGAAGAATAACACCGTTAATCATTAGTAATTATCTGTCTGCCATGCTTTTCTCTCTGCCTACTTTTTGGCTGTATATTTTTGGTTGGCCTCTTCCTATAATTACATAATATCATTTCCTATAAAGACAATAAAAAGATAACGCAGTTTCCATCAGCGTGGTTGACTTTTTAGTGTAGAAAGTTTATAAAAGTTAATTTTAACTTTGCAACTTGCCGTCAAGAGGAAATTCTAGTATTGTTGTCAAATTCAGAAAAACCGTCTCATATTTCTTTTACATCCAAAAGCTTTAAGAGGTCGGCATGTTTTGCATTTTCTTGGGTAGTGGATCTGGGTGAATGCTCTCTGAGCCAGTGACACTCTAAACTCTCTGCTCTCTCTGGAGCAGGTGGATGGCTTTTCAGGAGGCAGACATAAGGCATTTCTCATGAGGCTCCGTCCCCGTTAGCAGGGGCCTGTGTGAGCCAGGGGGCTGCAACTTCAGCTTCTTCAACTTCTTGTAAGCTGGGCTCTGAACCTGCGTGTCCTCGGGCGAGCCGCGCAGAGGAAACGCCCGCCCCGTGGAGCTGGGGGGATTCTGTGCAGCAGCGCCGGGGCCAGGCCTGTCATCCACGCTGGCGAAGCTTTATTATTTGTCGGTGGTGACGATCCTGACAGATTTCTCCAGGAATCTGGGTCACCTGGACGGATCCCCTATAAAACACAGCCCTTAGAAACCTCAGCCAGCTCTTCATCAGCAAAACATTAGTGCCCATTAGGGGATGGGGCATTAGTTAAATGAAAGGTTCTGTTATTCCCAAGGAAATCAGCATCGTTCTTAAAACCTGGCGGCCGCCCTGTGACCTTGGCCAAGCACGTGTCTTAGAATGGTGTGATCTGATGGCGCCTGGTACAGGCGAGGATGAGGAATGATGGGAGACCACACGTGGCTGGTGGGAATGCAAAATGGGACAGCCACAGCGGACAGAAAGCTAACCACGTATCTACTTTGGGACTCAGCAATCCTTCTCCAGGGTTTCTGCCTTAGATAAATGAAAGCTATGTTCACAAAACCCGTACATGGGTGTTTATAGCAGTTCTGTTTATAACCACAAAAGATTGGAAAACCCCAAATGTCCTTCAATAGTTGAATGGTTAAGCAAACTGGTGTATCCCTATCATGGAACACTGCTCAGCAGGAAAAAGGACTAACTACCAACGATGCAGGCAACCACCTGGACGGATCTCAAAGGCATCGTGCTGAGTGAAGGAAGCCAGTCTCAAAGTCTCTGGACTCCATGTGCACGCTGTTCTCAGAAGGATGCAGTGATGGTGTGGTTTCCAGGGGTGAGGGGTGGGGGAGGGTATGATTATAAAGGGGCAGCAGCAGGGGTTTCCTGGGCTGATGGAGTGGGTGATGGCCACATCCTGACTGTGATGGCGCTGACACAGATCTGTTATAATCCATGGAACTATATACCCCAAAGCCCCCAAATCAGCTACTGTGTGATAATTACAAATACAGCTGGGTGAGCTGTATTCTGGGTCCAGTGGCCCAGAACCTCACCCACGCAGGGAACAGGGAGAGCCAAGCGGAACTTAGTCTCTCCAGGGCACCCCTTTTAGAAGCACCCAGGGGTGGTGGTGTAGGTGGAGACTGGAGGGGTCCCTAAGGGGCAGCTTGTTAGGGGACCAGCCGGTAATCCAAGGACGAGAGAAGATTTAAGGAGGAATCTGGAAGGCCCGGGGAGGAGGGAGGGGGCACGTGAGGTGGGGGGTGAAAATGTCTCCGTGGGCTGACAGAGTGGGTGGCGGTGGGGAGAGCCACGAAGGTCAAGGGTCCCGACCAGTGTCCTGTGTGGGTGGTGGCCAGGCTGCGTGGGCAGCAGGGGGTTGGTCGGTCCTGAGAGGTAAGGAGTCCTGTGAGATGCCGGCAGGGCTGCTCAGGAAGGTGACCGGAGGGACACTTCTGTTCACGCTTCTAGGGAGCTGGGGAAGGTGTCTGCGGGGCGGAGGATGCACAGCATGGACTTATGTCACCCTCTCTGGGGGAACCCCAAGGGCAGACCAGCGGGACTGTCACAAGCCTGTGTCTGGTGGGTGTCCACAGCTGGGCCCAGGGAACCCCAGCTCCAGGCTGAGGGTTGATTAAGGCAATCGGAGTGGCTCTTCCCCTGGCAGCTACCCCGTGGTGAGCGGCATTTCTAATTTTAGAAGGCAGGTTGTCATGGCAATAGGATGTGGGGTGGAGTGGTGGTGGTTAACTATAGCGGCTGTTCCAGTTGTGCAGTGCCCCGCGGACAGGAGGAGGGCACTTAGGATGCTACGTGTCAGCCAGGATGAAAAAACTGGTTTCCCCAGAGACCCAGGGAAGCTTGTGTGATGAATGGCGTTTTCAAGGGGCTTGAGAGTCCCGGGGCCGAGGGCCTTCCCCGTGCTCAGGCCTGTGCGCCTGCATCTCTGAAATGAAACCACGAGTGCAGAAACCCCGCTGCATGGGGCAAGGAGGCCAGGCTGGGGAGCTGTGGACGGGGTCGCAGTGCCGAGTGCCCTGCTCCGGGGCGCGTCCGTGAGCTTCACCTGCAGGACAGGAGCGCGAGCTCGTCTCCCTGGTGCCTGGCAGGTCTGCCCTGTGCTCCTGCAGAAACGCAGCACCACGTGCCCCGGGCAATGGCAGTGCTGCTGACCGGTGTTGAGTGCAGCCCAGCCCCGCCCAGCCGCGCGCTTCCCGGAGAAGGAAGACCGACGGCCTCTCCAGAGCAAACACGAGATGGAGCGGCTTCTCCTGGGGATCGCCCTGCCGGCAAGGAGCAGACCGGCTCTGCTCCTCAGGGACAAGATCACAGGGACGGGGCAGCCTTGCTGTGGACAGGACACGTCCATCAGGCTCAGGCTGCACCAGGAGAGCGTGGCGGAGCTCAGAGCCCCAGGCCAGGCTCCCCAGGCACCCAGGCCGCAGGTGGGCTCGCCTGTCGCTACTGTGCTCTGACTCAACGCTGCTGCTTCTCATTCGTCTCTGAACTCTCGGGGGCATTGGGGCGAATGACCCTCAGACCCCGCAGGAGCTACACGGGGGGCTGAGGAGTGCAGACGGCTACACGTTAGTAAAAACGAGCATATTTCTGGCTCTTCTCCCAGAAGTCCTCACAAGACGCTAACCCCGTGGTGAAGCCCTTCCAGTTATTCCCGGGATGGCTCGGGGATCCCTGTGTACAGCCCCAGACACTCTATCTCATTCTTTTTTCCCATTTTCTCCTTTGCATAAAACAGCCACATATCAACCTGAAAAAGATGAAAATCCAATAGGGAAAATGGGCAAAGCCTGTTGACAGAAAGTCACTAACCGGACATGATCAGACACATGCCATGCATTTGGCTTCAACTAGAAAATCCAGTGCTAGCCATTCCTGGCAAGGATGTGGGAAAAACTGGTAGGTCCCCACGCCACCGCCCAGGGGCGCAGTGGGGTGGCCACGGCCCCAAGAAAGATATGTCTACGCCGGAATCCCCAGGGCCTGTGAGTGGGCCCTCATTTGGCTAATCGATCTTTGCAGATATAATTAAGTGAAGATCTTGAGATGAAGGGGTAACTTTGATGATCCAGGTGGGCCCTCAATTCAGTGATCTGTATAAAATTATATAATAACCAGGCAGAGGGAGATTGGAAACAGCCATAGTTGAATGGTGTCCCCAGCAAAATTTTGAAGCCTTACCCCCAGTACCTGTGAATGTGACTTTATTTGGAAATAAGGTCTTTGTAGAGGTGATTAAGTTAAGATGGTGTCATTAGGGTTGGGTCCTAATCCAATATGACGTGGGAAAATTTGGACACAGAGCCAGACACGCGTGAAGGGAGAACACCACACTTATTACCTCACAGTTCTCTCGGTCAGCAGTCCAACACGGGGCTCACTGGGCTAAATGCGTCTGCAGGGCTATGTTCTTTCTGCAGATTCCAGGGATGAATCCATCACTTTGTCTGTCTAGCTTCTAGAAGCTGCCCACGTTCCTTGGCTTGAGACCCTTTTTCTGTGTCTTCAAGACCAGTAACACTGCATCTCTCTGATCCTTCTATCGTCACATCTCTCTCTGAGCACAGCTGGGAAAGGTTCTCCACTTTGATGGATGGTAGTTGGCTATGTTCACAGATACTTAGTTGCCTAAGTAGCCCTCAGAAGATCCTTGAGAAGACACAGCACAATCATAAACACTTGCGCATGTCTGACTTCCATCCTCTCATCCATCCATCCATCCATCCATTTTCTATCTCCAGGTCAGCGTGTGAGCAACATGCCCACCCTTCCTGTGATACGTCTAGTGACAAAATATCACAGACAGACCGATATCTGCATTTGAAAGTCTAGCTATGGACTCTTAACTTCTCTGAGCTTCATTTTTTCATCTTTAAAATGGAGCTTATTGAACTTATTTTAGTAATGTCGCGAGTACATAAAACAGGTGTATCGGGTGCCCAGCCCACTGCTCGCCACCTTCACAGCCAGTGCGTTCAACAAATATTGTTGTGCATTTACTGTGAGCTGAGTGCGTGCTGGTGGATGAAGACCACAGGTGTACCTACCTAGTGGCATCACCAGGGGACGGACAGAGGCAGCAGTGGATAATGACAGGCTTAGACGGGGCCACTGGGGAGCCACGCTCCCTCGCCCAGAGAGGCTCTGCCAGAGGCTGGGGCGGAGCGAAGGTTTGGGGCTGGGCGTCTGCCCCCCCATCTCCTACCTGGTCTGGAATGAGCAGCTGAAATCCACCGTGGGTCCCTCGAGGTGTCTCCAAAGGGGAAAGAGTAATGATGCATATTTTATCAAGTGGGTGATGGGCTCACTGATGGTTGATGCCCCAGTTGCTCCCAGCCCAAGGCAGTGCCGCGGGGACAGGGAAGATGGCTCCCTCGCCCCTCGGGCGGAGCCCTGGAGGGCCATTAGCAGCAGTACGGGTGAAAGGTCTGCCGCAGCCCATTAGGACCCCGAGATGCAGCCCCGATCGGTGTGTGGACGGCGGGGAGGGTGTGGAGAGCGCAGAACCCTCGGCCAGAACACGGGGAGCGCAGAGGCCTCGTGGAAGGACTGAGGGCTCGATCGGCAATGTTACTGACATTCCGGGGTGGTGTCCCGCACACTTCACTCCGTTTTCATCAGGCCGTGTGTGCAGATTAAAGATGATTGGGCTTTGTTCGTGGGCAGGAGGGGCCGGAGACGTGCTTCTGACGAGGCAGAACTTCTCACGAAGCCCAAACTGGGTGGGTGTTTAGCAGCACGTCCCCTCCCTCCCTGTCCTGGGCTTTGGCAGATGTCGTATGGGTTTGCTTCCCAGGGCAGCTGTGGGAGATTAAACCAGATGTGAGTCTCGGGGCGCCGGGGCTTGGAGGGCCCTAGACTACCGGGTCCACCCCGGCATCTTCAGATGGAGATGCTAGCACTCTGGGGGAGCCCCCAGGTGTTTGTGATGGAGAACCACTCCGGGAGGACTGGGCACCATGGCTGAGGCATTGGAAACTTCCAGAAAGAAGAGGATGAAGCAGGGACCATCCCCGCCGTGGTCACAGTGGCACAAGAGGTGTGACTGGTCAGGAAGGGTGGGCCTGCCCCATCCCACGGGGTCAAACTGAACATCAGTGAGAATAATGCCTGGACCCCTCTGGAGTAGCTGGTACTTCCGTGAGTTCTCAACGAGGACATGGCGGACATCCAGGGACGCGCCCTCCAGCTTGGCAACTCACACTCCAACCCTGTGGCCCTGCAGCCCTCCCCATCCCGGCCTGTGCCCCTGGGGTGATGCGTGCCACGGCCTCGGGGGCTCACGATGGCTACGGTCGCATGTCTGCTGCTGCGG
This sequence comes from Aethalodelphis obliquidens, assembly GCF_003676395.1. Lineage (NCBI taxonomy): Eukaryota > Metazoa > Chordata > Mammalia > Artiodactyla > Delphinidae > Aethalodelphis > Aethalodelphis obliquidens. The sequence continues at coordinate 1,418,774 of NW_020837946.1, forward strand.
AAGGTTCTTACCTGGGCCTGAGGCTCATCGTCCCCGGGCTTCAGCGTCCTCTGTCCCGGGAACCCACAGCTGCAGCGCCCGTGCGTCCACATACAGACGGTGCTGGCCGGGAGCCTGGGGCGCTGTCACGTGACCTCGCCGAGCTTCCATTTCCTCGTCTGGAACTGGACCTCGTCTTTGGCTTTGGCAAGGGTTACCTGGGGTCACGATGAAATGTCTTTGACAAGGCCTGGCACCAGAGCATCCTGGAAGGGACAGGTGGCCTCTAGGACAGAGAAGGAGGCTCATACCCCCAGGCCTCAGAGAAACCTTACTGCCCCCAAATCCCTTCTCAGGGGCAGTGTCTCAGCAGCCCAGCTCCCGGCCGCCAGCTCTGAGCTTTCCCAGGCAGAGCCGCTCCTGGGATGTGCTCGGCTGCCCCACAGGGACCTTATTGCCCCTTAACTGCCTGGACGGGCTTCCCATGGCTCCGACCTGCCAGGACTGAACTTGCTGCCGGCAGAGTGGTGGAGGCCCTCCTGGGACGCTCCTCCCTCAGGGACCTGGGGTCCCAGGGAGATGGGGAGGGGCTGTGACAGTCCCCAGGCCTAAGGAGTGAGGGGTGGTCCTGGAGGCCAGGGCAGCTCACTGGGCAACCCGGCCTGGAGGAAGGGTCCTGCAGGGGGACACGCACGAAGTCTGCTTGGGAGTTGCTGGCACGGCAGCCGAGCACCCCGCCAGCCTGGAGACCCAGCCCCAAGGGGCCATCTTCATGCCCCTACAGCCCTGCTGGGGCCCCAGGTGGGTCTGCCCACACCAGCTGGGTACCCGGCTGTGGTCCTGCAGCTTGTGGAGCTGTGGGCCTCAGGTTCTGCGTATGGGCCTTTGTCAGCCCCAGGGATGCATCTGTGGGCGCCTGTGTGCCCGGGCCACCTGCAGGCCCCATTCCCGTAATCACAATGACGTTACAAGCATCAAGGGATTGAGAATCGGGTCTAAACTGACCCCTACATGAGTTCTCAGACTCGAAAAGACAGATGAGGTCCAACGGGGCTGGTATCCCCACATTGAGACAGAAGTAGGGGCTTTCAGCACCGACGTCTAGAAGGAAGCCAAGACTGCCGGCCGCCCCTTCACAGCCCATGGAGTCGTGCCTCAAGCCACGAGCCACGGCAGGCACGGTCCATGGAACTGAGCCCGGCTTCCAGCTTCCACAAATCTGCATCCTGTTTCTTTGCACTCGGTGATTTCTGTTTCCTTTCCAGCATTTATATAGCAGAGGCTAAGACGGTGCTGTAGGGTTTCAGTAGCTTTCTTGAAAATTCCCACGTCTACGGGCAGTGTTAAGGTTGTCACTCCCACTTCACTGAGACAGGAAAACTAAGACGTAAAGAAAGTGAACTCGATGGTATGGTAGCGTCAGCTTCCCAGCTGCTTTGTCAGGCATGACGTGCGTGCTCAGGGAACCACACCTGAGCACAGGTGACAGTCATGCTGCAGGGGTCCCTCACCCCAACCCCTGCCGCCCTGGGCTCATCAGAGCTCCTGAGCCCCCCTGCTGCAGCTGCCACCCCAGGCTGCCCGTCGCCCACAAAGGTGGGGATGGGAAAGACTGCGAACTGACAGGCGCCCTTGTCCGCCACGGTCTCCCCCAGGCCTAGAACGGGCACGTGGAAGGGCCTCCACGAATACGGTTGAACGATGGGCCTGTCGGTGAATCAGGGTTTAGGCTTAACGTGTTCGGGTTTGACATGTGTCGTTCCCTGATCTCTTTAGGCAAAGACGGGGCCGGTTCTACACACATGCACGCACACACACACCATGTGCAGTGAGCTGAAGCAAAGCCTTCTCTGAGGGTTGGAAGAGACCCAGCCATGACCGAGGAAGGAGACTTAAGAACATTCCTCCAACTTGCCCACATCTACGGGGACATTAATACCTTGAGTTGTTCGAAGATAAGGAATATGGCCAGTGCACATAATAGTATCTGTATTGTTTCATAGCAAATGATGGTCCCTGGAGATCTGGGGTCTATACAGATGACACAATCGTGGTAATGATCCTACACGGGGGGCGTGGAACCCCACTTAGAGGGCGTCGGGTGGTCTGTGGGTTCACAGGCTCCACGTGAGTGGGTCTTTGGGATGTGCCCAAGGTGAGATGCAGGAGGGCCCTGCAGAGAGAGTCTGCAAGGGCTGGTTCTGGGTTTTGCCCCGTCTGTCTCACTGGCTTTGAGCACTTCTTAACTTGTACAAACCTTGGTTTTCCTTTATGGAACATTTTGGGAGAATGAAATAAGAAACCTTCTTCTTTGTTATTTTCTCCTGGGCTCCGTGCTGGAGTCACGGGGCCCAGGGTCAGACCCTGACCTCCTTAGGAAAGGCAGTGCCAACCTGGGGAGCAGGTTGAAGATGCCGTGAGTTGGGGAGGACTGGGCATCTCAGGCTCCCCCTCTTCCTTCTTTCTCCGGGAAGGTAAGTCTACGCAGGGTTCGGGGATCTGGGTGCTCACTAAGGATCCTACTCCGTTGTACCCCCTGACTCATCAGCTCCCAGGATTCTGGGTGGGGAGCTCCTACAGGCCCTGTGCTGGGTGCTGGCTGTACTCGCAGGGACACCTTTTACCTCCATGAAGAAGCAAACCCACCTGGGATTTCCACTACTGAGGGCAGCCCCAGCCGTCTCTGAGGGGCTGCCAACCAGTTCTTTGTTGGAGGGATGAAGGAACCAGCCTACCTCACCGGCCGTCACTCAGCTGGCCCAGAGGCTTAGTCCCATCACAGCCCAGATTGGACCAACCCAGGCCAGCTTCCAGGGGATGGGTCCCAGGGCAGCATCACAGTGAGTGCTTTGGAACTGAGCAGCCTCAGCAGAGAATCCTAGGTCTGCCCCTGGCTAACGGGGATGCTTTGGGTACATAACTTAGTACAATAGTTCTGCGTTTTACCTTTCTGTACCGTGGGGACAGTCATGCCCCCCACAAGGTCCCTGCGCGGATGGGAGGAAGTGCTGCGTGTAAAGCTCTCAGCCTGTGACTGGACCGGACACAGCGGCCCGTGGACAGCATCACTGCATGAACTGAGGAACTTCTGCTACATGGTGAACTGTGTCTGACAGCAAACAGCCAACGTCTTCCCTGCTCTGAGCAGAGCCAATTTTCAGAGCATGGGCTCAGAGCCCGAGGGGCAGCTGGGCCTTCTGTAGAGGAACATCTAGCTGGTGTGACCATTTTTCTCTCAGGGTAGACTTGTCAGGTGGAGCAGATGCACACGTCTACCTGATCACATCAAGCCACACCCCAGATGGGCACCCCCCAAACGCCCAGACCTTGCTCTAGGCGAGAGACTTCCTTTGTTGACCACCCCCTGTATTGGCAGCACTGATGGTGTTTATTTACTGTGTGCTGTAGCCTGAGAGCTATCGGTTCCCCTGAAATTTCCAGAAGCACTCATTTCCTCAGTGTCAGCCCATCCTGTTTACATTCCAGGATCTAGAGTGTGTGTGGACCCTAACGTGGATCCCGAGAGATTATCCTCCCAAGAGGGCCAGGAGATTGCAAGGTCATCAACATTGAACCTAGACCCTAACCTTGTCCACCAGGCACGTAGGTCTTCGCTCCCCTACAAGGATTCTGATTTCTCCCTGAAAGGTTCAGGTGTCAGGTGAGGTAGAATGAAGACATCGTCAATCCACTGTCACCTAGAAGCCATCATCCAGCTCCCGGGGGCTCAAAGAAAATGGGAGTGGTCTGGGGTGGGGTGGGGACGCTGGGGGTTGCCCCATGGTTCGCTGATTCAGCAGCCAAGGTGCACTGCCCCCCTGGCCCACGTCTTCCAGGTAATTCCACAGCACCTTCATCGGTAGCTTAACTCATCCTAAATCTGGAAGCAAGGTGACGGCCACTGTTCCCAATAAGCTGATGTCCCCAGAAGCAGAAAGTGACTCTGCCTTGAAGACATCAAACAAACAAACAAAATGCTTTTTATTATGGAAAATTTCAAACACAGACAAGAGTGCAGAGAATTGTATCAACCTAGAGCCAATCTGCTTTTATCTGCCTTCCAGCCGTGTCCGCACCCGCCCTCCGCACCTACTATTCTCATGTTTTTAGAAAATTAACTCTCAGTCCTTAATCTCAGTGTTCATGTTTTCCCGATCGTCTACCTTTTATTTTATAGTCTTTTACAGGTTGGGTCAGGACTCGATTAAGGGCCGTGCACTGTGATTGGCTGGTGTACCTGCTTTAGTCTACAGGCCACGTGGAGGATGGATGGAGCTCATCTGATCAAAATAAGCTGATGGTCATTGATGGTCAGCTCTGAATTACTGAGCATGAAGGAAGCGGCACCTCACAGACCGCCAGCGTTGAGAACAGCATAAAAGCGCAGCTGGGGCAGGTGCCAGCACGATTCACACATCACCCCTGACAGGTGAACTCAGGAAGGCACACGCCACTCGGAGCTCTTTTCTGCTCTGAGCTGGTGTCTGGGCTTCCGTCCAGGTGTCCCCTGGGGACTGAAAGCCAGGGAGGGCGGGTGGCCGGCCTGTGACCACAAGGGTTCAGGGCGGTGCCTGGTCCTCCTGGGTTCTGGATGGCAGGATCCCAGAGCTATTCCTCATGGGCCTCGCTGGTGGACAGAGATGCCCAAGTCCACTCGGAAAGACATCTGGACGTGCCTTGTGACGGTGACGCCGAAATCTCCGACCATGCTTGTCCCGCTGCAAGACCTAAGGCATAACTCCAACCCCCGTAAGCCACCCTGTTGTGCTTCCTGTAGCCCCAGGGCAGATGGCGAGAGCCAGGCCTTCCAGGGCAGCACTGCTGATGCCGCCCCGGCTGCTGTCTCAGGGTGCTTGCCAGACACGCGGGTTGACGTGTGTGAGGCTATAGAAAGGATGGTGTGTAGAGGCACAAGCTCACGTTACATCTGTATCACGTACAGGCATCGCCTCCCAGAAAATCATGATTCTATCCTTCCAGCCTGTTTCCCAGGCACACAGACACACTTAGCTTGTGTACACACAGACACTCACATACCTACATCCACACATAAATAATATGTGCCATGTGCTTATATTTGTATTTGCTTATATATGTTGATGTATTACTAGTTACATAGAATGTCTGTTACTGGCACGGTAGTAAACAAATATATCAGTGGACCAAATCCCCTGTATGTGTGGAATTTAATAAAGGGCAGAGATGAATATATCAGAACAGTGGGTACATGGTCACTGAAGGGTGAGCCACTGTATATTCACAGAGGAAAATATCATAGATCTCTGCACTCTCTGTACTCAAAGTTAACACCAGATGGTTAAAGAGCTAATCAAAGGATCAAAGAGGAGAACGTCATAAAATCTTGACTGGAGACGTCCTTCTGGAATCCCTAAACCATGAAGGAGAAGGTTGGAAATTTTCTATCACATGAAATTTTAAAACTTCAATAGAGTGAAATCCCCGGTCACCGAAATTAAAAAACAAGTGTCAGTCTAAGAGAAAATACTTGCAACTTATATAACAGACAACGTATAAAAGTCCATACACTGTAACAAGCTCCCAAAAAGCAATAAGGAAAGATGAACGTGAATTTTAAATGGATTTCGGGACATACGTAGGCGATTCGCAGAAAAACATACAAATGATCAGTATGTATAGGAGGTTTGCTTGACTGCACTGGTAATCAGGGTGATGCAAGACAGCAAGGAGACAGCAGGCTTCATCTGACAGCCCAGGAGACATTAGTGGTTGAGGTACCTTGACGTGAGAGGGGCTTTGTCCACTGTGAGTAGTGCGTAAACAGCCACTGGCATTGGGAGGGAAACTGGCTGTGTTTGAGCTGTGGACTCACGGGCCTTTTATGTCCATGATACAAGTTCTAGGAGTCAAGGGTGCCAACGTAATCGCAAAGTGTTTATCATTGTGTGTTGGTAAAAACTATCCTTTAATCATAAAGATGGTTGAATAAACTCCAGTCATCTACTGTGAAATGCTATACAGAAACTAGAACAAATAAAATAGATATATATTATGCATTGACATGGAAACAGTCTAACGCCTATCATTAAGCAAAAATGCTAATTATGGAACAATACATACAGAATGACGCCATTTATGTAAAAACACACATATAGTGATGCTGATGTTTTATCTACATCTGTATGTAAATAAGCACATAGCAAAAGTTTTGATGGAACACATGCCAGAAAGCTGCTGGTGTTACTCACGCAAAGACAAAGGGCAGAGGAAACATGAGTTCTCAGTGTTTGTACTTTTTACCATAAAAATACATTCATACATTAAATGATAATATAGTTGTTTATGTAACATGAACAATTAAAGAAGCCACCAATAAACTCAAAGTAACTTAAGTGAATATCTTAATATGCTACAAATGATTAAAAATATATTTTGAACATAACACTAAAGGAAGAAATTATGACTACATAAAAATTTTAAATTCCAGTGGCGAAACAATTAAAAAAAAAAACTCAACCAGAAGCACACCTAAAAGACAAAAAGCAAATGAGAAAAATATTAGCAACATATATGCCAGATGGTTAGCCCTCAAATATAAAGAGCTCTTACAAATAAATAAGCTGCCCTTTTCCTCTGTTCACTGTAGTGGAGGAGAAATTTGAAGTCAAAAAATGTTTTTTTTCCTCTGTGGATTCCTTCTTTTGTAGATTTCTTCATTGCTGAATTCACCAGTTATAGCTAAGTGATAATTTTATTTTATTGCATGATACTCAGAAAACTGTACAAATTCAGGTTTTCTTTACCTTTGGATGGTTTTTTATCCTGCTTAAATCTTTGACCACTGCTTATTTTTAGGTTCCTAGGTTTTCTCTATTCTTGAGGAAATATATATATATATATATATATATATAAGAGTGTAAATATGTTAGAATATATTTACATTTTCTAACACTAGATCTCCTTTCCAAGCCCTCTATACATATAAAACATCACCATTTTATTCTCTTTGACCATTTCTTCTGAATTCTGAAAGTGCTTCTCTAGTTCGCTATGCACATAAGTTGGTTTGGTTTTCTGTCTCATTTAATTGCTTTTTTTGTGTGCCTGATAACTATTTTATGCCTATATTATGATCTTACTTTCTTTATGATCTCCTTTCCATCCATTACCTCCCAGCACACTGGATGACGTCTCTCTTTAACATTGTCCATGCTTTCCTGAATTTTGAGAAGAGATGGCACACAATTTCTAAAATTTTCTTGTTTTCCAAGGAAGCTCTATTTTTTATCATTATGTTTTCCCTGAAATCTTAGGAGCCTGGAACTCTTTCTTTAGCCCTTGTCAGTGTTTTCAGTGCTTAACTGCTGACCAGTTATGCCCCTCTAATGGGAAGGATCTGACTAGGGCTGGTCTTTCCCAAAGCGAGAGTTGGGGTGTCCTCCTCAGTTTCTGGTAGGAGAGCTTCACATTTTTAGGCTGAAATTCTGGTTGCCATGAATGCATGTTTCCAGTCCCTAGCCTACCCAGTCTCAGGCCAGAGGACGGTATTGTGCTGAGTCCCGGCAGGAAGAGGTCAGGCCTCTGAGCAGCTCCTGCAGGGGGTTCCTACCCCTGCCCGTGAGTCCCACCACCCGGGCCTCCTTCCATCCCGGTGTGTCAGCCTGATGCTGCACAGGAGCTCCTGGACACCCAGGCGTTTGGGGACGCCACCTCCCATGTGCCCTGTCTACACTTCCCAGGACTCACTGTGGGGTGACTCTGAGGGGAGCTCACTACACACTAGCACACGACGTCTGCCCAGAGCGATTTCTCTGCAGTTCTTTATTCCTCCCCCTCGGGCCCCCTTTGGGTTTGGGAAACACGTACCTTCTTCTGTGTTCTTGCTTCCCCCAGAGGCTCTCCACTCTCCTCAAACTGATTCTTAGGTGGGGGGGAGAGGGATAAATTGGGAGTTTGGGATTAACAGATACACACTACTACATTTAAAAATGGATAACTAAGAAGGACCCACTGTATAGCGCAGAGAACTCTGCTCAATATCTTGTAATAACCTAAATGGGAAAATAATCTGAAAAAGAATCGATATATGTATATGGATAACTGATTCACACAGTGTCTGGTCCACAGCTGTCGACACTCAAGAGTGGCGCTGGATGAGCAAATGTGACTGATCCAGGTCTTTCCATCACAGGAAGCACATTCTCAAGCTGGAAGAGTGCCGTAGGTGGGTGATACATGGACAGTCATTTCTTCAAATATTTTACTGTGGAGTTTTTCAGATTCACTGAGAAGTTGGAAGCATTTGATAGGCATCCCTAAACTTATCACCTAGATTATCAATGTTTGCCATACTTGCATTATCACATATTGACGCACCCGCACATCTGCCTATCCATTCATCAGTCCATCTTTTATTTCACGCATTTCAAAGCAAGTAATAGACATACGCACCCTTTGCCGCAAATATTTTTACATGATTATCATTAACTGGAGTTCAACAATTGCTTACAGACTTTTATGCAAGTTCTACAGACAGTGAGATGAATAAACCTCTCTTTCTCCTTAGTCAGTCTGGCTAAACGCTTGTCAGTTTTGTTGATCTTTTCAAGGATCAGCTCTTAGTTTTGTTCTCTATTGTTCTGCTGTTCCCTATTTCACTTCTCTCTGCTCCAGCCTTTCTTTTCTCCTTCCTTCCTATCTCTGGGTTCAGTTTGTTCTTCCTTTTTCTTGCCCCTTAAGATGTAAAGTTGGGTTACTGATTTGAGATCTTTCTTCCTTTTTAATGTAGGTGTTTGCAGCTATACATTTTCCTCTGAGCACTGCCTTAGCTGCATCCCATAAGGGTGTCAACTGATGAGTCTCAACAAATCCATGTATTTGTGTAACCCAAACCTCTATAATGATGCAGAGCATGACCATCCCCTGGAAATTTCTCTCTGGCCCTTTCCTCTCCATCAAGCTTCACTGTACCCCAGGAGTCAATCACTTCTCTGATTTTTCCATTGTTGATCAGTTTTACCTGTTCTAGAGCTTCACTTCAGTAGAATCAAACAGTGTGTGTTCTTTCACGTGTGACTCTTTCCACTCTGCTTAATGGTTAAGAGATTCACTCATTTTTTTTGCATATATGGGCAGTCTGCTCCTTTTCATTGCTGAGTAGTGTTCCATTGAGTGGATGGGCCATTGAACGTTCTCTCTATCCTCCGTCTGTTGAGGGACGCTTGGACTGAGTCCAGTATTTCGTTGTTATGAGTACAGCTTCTAGAACATTCTTGTCCAGGTCTTCTGGTGGAACTCCTGAGCCATAAGGTAGGCGAACATTTAGTTTCATAAGACAGTCGTTGTTTATAATCGATACTATCTCGATGGTCTGTCCTAAAGCTCTTATGTGGGAATAATTTCCTCTCTTTGTTCTTTGGCTCCCCCTCCCTTAGACCCCGAGGATTCAGCTGGAGACAGTCATGAAATCCATCATCAAATCCACTTGTTCTACAGACGTTGGTAAGTGTTTCTCCCGTGGCAGGCCCAGCACTGGGGCTGTGAGCATGATCAACAAGACTCAGTCTGGGGGTCCTGCTGGCTGGGTGGGGGGCGTCCAGATCCACGGGGCAGGGCTGCCGGTCGAGGTCAGACCCTAATGCCTCTTGAAACCTGGTGGCTGGAAATGATGATGCCTCGAGCAGTTTCTCTTTCTAGAGGCGGTGGCTTAATTCACCTCTCGATGACATGTGGTTCTTTGTCTTGGGAAAATAACTGTAATGGGCCTTTTGCTTATGTGAAGGGAAAGCAAATATTATCCTCTGCGGCAGAAAAGCTCTCGTCAGCGAGGAGCTAAATTGCTCTGCATAATGAGGTAAAGTCTCCCTGGGGCAGAACTGCATCTTTGTTGATTGTGTTTTCTTTAGGAAATTTCTCCTAAATATGGATTTAATCTGCACTGTTCCTGAAGATGGCTGTTTGTTCTTAGAAGAGGTGAGCGTGTGACTGTGTGTGACAGTGTGGATGTCTGGAAACGTGAGTGGGTGTGTGCACGTGTGATGTGCGCACGCCTGATACCTGTGCCTGCAGAGGCCGTAGGGATGGAGACCAAGCCCCAACACCGACAGAGGCACACAGGTGGCCTGGGCTCAGCGCCTACTGGAAAGAGGCCCTGACAGTCCCCAGCTGGGAGTACCCAACAGGGGGGCCTTCTCGGCCAGAGCCCGTGGCTCCCCGACCCTGCAGCAGGCCCTGCTGTGGCCGCTGCTTCCCTCGGCTCGTCCTGGAGGAGGCCTGAGAGCAAAGTCAGGACGTGGGAGTAGAGGGTCCATTCCTGAAAGGACAGGTCATTTTTCCCATGTCCCAGTCTTGGTAAAGGACGTATCCAGGACAGAAAGAGAGGGCTTAGGGGCTGGGCTTTTGCAGGCACTGTCGTTGGAGAGGGGAGGGCTGCAGGCCTGGGGCCGAGAGAGCCCCCCATAGAGAGTGAGGGGTGAGGGCGCCCTACTTGCCTGTGTTCGAATGCCTGCTACTCTTCGGCAGATTCGGTTAAGTGGCTGGTGTAACAATGGGGGCCTCGCTTTGTCGGGAAGAAGGAAGGGACAGGCCTGTGTCACGGGGGGACGCCCATCAGGAGAACAATTGCAGGCCGGGCTTTGCATGAGACCCAAAGCGATCCACAGGCCAGGGCTGCAGCCTGGAGCCTTCAGGAGAGGCAAAGGGCACCGACCCCCAGATAGATACGTGGCCAGTGTGACATCCCTGGAATTCCCAGAGAATGTGGAGGAGCCAGAGTCCCCACAGCTTGTGGGCACAGGAACGACACCTGCCCTTGGCCACATAGGAGGCCTGGCACCCAGCAGTAGCCAGGAACAGAAGGGGCAGAGGGGCCGAGGGGACGCAGATGGCCTCATGGGGGCAGAGGGTCCGGCCAGCACCGGAGACACAGATGGGCTCGTTGCCACCGAGCGCCACGTGTGTGGGGAGGGGAGGGTATGGCAGGGCAGCCTGAACAGGGCATCTTCAAGGGACCCGACTGAGAGCAAACCAGAGGGGCTGCCTGGGCTCTGGGGAGAGAGGCTCCTTACCACCCCTCCCCCTGCCCCAGGGCAGCCCCTCAGAGAACTGGGCCCCTCGCACCCGGCTGTAGGGCTGAGGGGCTAGGGACTCTCAGAGGGGCCTCTCCAACTGCACGGGCACTGACTCCCGGGGAGGGGAGGTCTGTTGAGCTGAAGGCCTCTGCGCAGGTCTTGCTGGGGCGCCGGCTGGGTGGGAGTCCAGTGCACCCCTCCTGTGCAACCCCAGACCAGCGCAAGACAGAAAGGAGCCTGAGATGCTGACACCAGGTGGACTCCTACCTGAGGGATGACCCTGGGGCAGGGAAACTTGAGCCAGAGGTGGTGTCCTCTGGGAATCTGGGAGGGCAGGGACACAGGACAAGACGAGAGAGTCAGAGACGGGGGGGGGGAAAGAGAGAAAAAGAAACAGAGACGAGGAGATAGAGACAGAGACAGAGATGAGGTCCACGGTGTGAGGGCGTCGATGGGTGGGGACGTGGGGGGCAGGTCCGCACACACTGTAGGAAGCGAGTAGCCACCCTCCGGGCTGGAGGAGGGCTGGGCTGATGCCGAGGGACGATGGGGCCCCATGGGCCTCCAGGACGCCCGCCGTTCCAGCTGCCTGCCCTTCACAAACCACAGCTGGACGGGCATCCTTATCATTCCACTGCCGCTGTATGGTTGAGTGTATATTTTATTTATTGAATGAGGCAGGAATGACTCGGGGCCACTCTCTGGAGCTGCACCCGCCTCGGGGGGGAGGGGACCCTTCACCAGCTGCACGCAGGCTCGGGGATGTGGCCACTGTGGCTGTAACATCGGACGCATGACCACTGCTCCCTCCATGCCTCTTATGTAAGCCAACCACTCTCTCCACCGCCCAGAGAGAGGGGACCCCACGTGAGCGCCAGGTGCCCGGGGGCACAGGGACAAGCCAGGCCGTGATCGGGACCAGGGAAACTCACTTCTCAGGGCCTCGAGTTTTAGACAGATGCCCAGACCACCCGGGAGGGCACGCAGGGCTCCTGTGGGCGCCTGCCTGTGCTGCGGGTCCACCACGGGCCCAGCTGGACGCTCGCAGGAATATAAATAAGCGGGTGCCTGGTAATTGGTGTGATTAGGCCCAATCAGGACCCCACACACCCCATGACCCGTGAGACCCCTGCTGCCAGCCTCGAGGACCAGCCTCCCCTCCCCTTCCTCCTTTCCAGCTACCCTCGCCCCTGCTTCCTGGCTTCCGCTAGCAGGTTCTCTGGCCGCTCCTGTGGGGAAGGCTCATGGTGAGCCAACGATGACTCACACGTGATTTTGTGGGAATCACATCGTGGCCGTAATGACCATGATGCGAATCGGGCAGCGTTCAGCGTGGACAGACGGACGATGTGGGCACCCAGAGGTGGGAAGTGACCTGTCAGGTTGGGGACAGCCACTAAAAGGGGCCCTGCGGAGATGCTGTCTTTGGCCGTGGGACTGGAAGGATGGGAGGGACTCAGGTATACAGAACTAGGGGTAGGGGTCGCTTTCCTGCTGACAGGGGTCGGCCACCAGGAGCAAAGTGGGCCCTGCAGGGGGCCAGCAGTGGAGGAGGGCCCACGGGGTCTTCACCCACAGTGACCCCTGGGCAGGACCAGATGTGGAATAGACGGATGGGGAGAAAAGGGGCAGAGAATAATCAAAACGACAATATCTAACATTTTAAGCACAGATGAAGCCCAGGCGTCATGCCCAGTGCTCTGTGGATATTATCTCCTGGGACACACTATTATTCCCATTTCGCAGATAAAGAAACTGTGGCGCAGAGAGGCCAGGGAAATGGTCCAAGGTCACACAGCTACTGGAGATCCGGTGAAGCAATGCCGAGGCTCAAACTAGCAGTAATTATGATGTGATATTGTGCTCTTTGTCAAAGTGCTGACCGGCGCCTATCCCATTTGGACCCCCGACACACGAGGGAGGCAGGCTAGGCACACACGGCCACCCCTTTGGATGCCCGGGAGACGGAGATGCCTCCTGGGACAAGGCCCCCTGCACGGGAGTGGGGATGGTGCTTCCGCAAAGGCTCTCGACCTGACCACCGTGACTCAGGCTGCCCCATGATTGGCACCTGTTTCTCCAGTCCCTCAGCTCACAAGCTCTCTCCACACACCTGCACTTTCCTGTGTACTTGGCAGCAGTACCAGGGCCTGCCCGTCTGTGGACGTTGGAGGCTGGGGAATTCCCTCAGCCTCAGAAGCAGCCCTGAGAGTCTGCTGTACCCAGGGTCCCCTCTGCCCTGGTCCCCAGCATGGTCACCACCCAAGGGCTCAATCCTGTAGGTGCAGTGTACTTCTCGAATCTTGACTGTCCTGTGTCAGCTGGTCTGGCCCGCAGACACAGAGAGAAAGTGAAGGCGGGGTGGCCCCAGGGCTGGGTCTGGGTGGGGGACCCCAGTCCATGCTGCTTCCCTCGTGCATTAGGACTGGAGCCCTGTGCCAAGTGCTGCCTCTCAGCTTGACTCACATTAGCCAAACTCAGGAGACTGATGTACAGGATCTTCAGGCTGTAGGATCGGTGAGGGACCAGAATTATCAAAGGGCCTGAGGTGGAAGTCACACGCTCTGGGGAGCCTTCCTGTCCCTGTGATGGGGTCAGGTGCCCCTCTGGGACCTCCCTTAGCTCTGGGACCACACCAGGCCACGCTGTCTTCTCCTCTGGGGACCACCAGCCAGTGGCTGCCTGGGTGGGGGCCTGCATGGACCCCTGTGCACATGGCCGGGCCCGCAGCTGGGCTCCACGTCCCTGGAAGAGGGGCTCCTCCACTGAGAAGAGACGCTGCAAGTGTTCCCACCAGACCCCTCCCCGTGAGTCCTCGGGTGAGCTCTGCTTGTCCCTCACTGAGAACCGCTATTCTGGGGCTGACTGTCTCCAGGTGCAGTAGTCCGTCTGGCTTGGGGCTCGGCTCTGATGCGCTGTGTCACCTACAGGGTCAGACTCACCCAACCCGAGACCCGGGCCTGCCCTGCCCTCTGGACAGGGACCCGGGACGTGGGGGGGCTGGAGGTGCACATCCCTGCAGTAGGCGGAGCACAGGGCGGTCTGTCCCCTGGGTCTGAGAGGCCCTTGTGTGTTATCTGTGCGCCCAGGTCACACTCACCTTCCAGCCCCACATGGGGAGGACTCATCAGAGCGAGCTAGGGGAGGACCTGGCTGTCGGGCAGCTAACGGAAGCATCGTAGTTTAGGGGCCCAGGCAGGTGACCCCACCTGGGATCCAGACAGGTGACCCCATCCAGGACCCAAGAAGGCGACCGCACCTGGGACCCAGACAGGTGACCCCACCTGGGACCCAGACAGGTGACACCAGCCAGGACCCACACAGAGAGGTGACCTCACCCAGGACCCAGGCAGGTGGTCCATGCAGCCGTGCATGGAAAGAGGAAAGTGTTGGGGCCAATGTCCCTGTAACTGGTGTCAGGAGAGGTCCCGGTCCCGAGGGGCCCTGCTGGAGAGGCGGCCCTGAGTCCAATATCCCGCAGTTCACTCCCTCCCGGGCAGGTCACAGCACAGACGCCTCTGCTCACTGACCCGCTGGTGCCCACCACTCAGTCATCCCGTCAACCTGCTTTGGATTCCAGGTACTTGTGGGTAACTGAGGGCCTCTCCCCTGGGAGGCACCTGCAGGCCCACTTGGACTCAGAGGGAGCTGTCAAGGCACCTGCAGGCAGGTCAAATGGCCATAACTGCCCACGGTCTGTGGACGGGCCACGACCTCGGGGCTCCTGACGGCCCCTGGCAGTGGGGAGAAAGGCATGGGCACCCACGCAGTTGGCAGGAGGGGCAGGAAGGCACCGATCCAGACATTCCTAGAAACTGTTGAGAAACCAACCCCGCAGCGGCCGTCTCCCGCACTCCACGAGCGGGGCAAGCCAGCCGGACACTCAAACCATGGCCGCCCCCAGCGCCCAGTACCTGAAAACTCCCGCAGGTGGGTGGGAGATGCCAATGGGCCTCACCTCTCAATGGCTTCTTTAGCCGAGTCCCTGCAGGCAAACACCTGCGATGCCCACCTGGGACTTCCCCGCAGCTGGGCCTTGGTCAAGGGCCCGCGCTGCGGGCCTCGCACTGCTCCCGTCTCCCTGGGGAGAGCCAGCTCCGGGGGGGTGCAGCCCGTCTCCATCCACCAGGAGATGCTGGGTGCTGCACAGGGGACCCAGGGCAGGCAGGAGCGCGCTCTCCCCTCACAGCCCCTCTGCTGCCCTCTGGCAGGGCCTGTGGGAGCCCGGACAGCTGCAGTGTCGCTGGGCGGGGTGAGGAGGGCGGGCACAGCTGGACTCACGTGTCCACCTGGGTGCCAGGCTTGACCACACCCACCACGCATGCACCTGGGGCGCTCCTCTCCTGGAGTGCTGGAGCACGCGCGCACACACGCGCACGCACGCATGCACAGGCTGGGCCCAGGCAGCCGGGGCGAGAGCAGTCAGAGCTGGGCAGTGGTGCCCAGAGGCAGGGGGAGGCCGTGCTGGGCGGGAAAGGGCCAGCCCGTCCCGGGCGCCAGCCTTCCAGGGCCTCCCCTCATCCCTCCCAGGACCCCTGTTGAGCCGTTTCTCATGTCACCTCCACCGAGGGTGTCACGCCCTCACCCTGTGCATCCCCCCAGGGCCGGCTGGACGCTGCAGGCAGGTCACCCTGTCAGCCTCAGGCACCCCAGGAGGCACCATCCTGGTGAGAGCGGCCCCCTAGCCTACCTAGACTCGTCATCACAGACGTCAGCTGCGGGCCAGCCCGGACGCCACCACGGGCTGTGGGTGTCGGGTGCACGAGCTCCCCGTGGCCTCTGTCTTAAGCCAAGCAGGGGCCACCTCCCCCAGAGCGACTGTGGGAAACAAGCAGACAGTAGGATGGGGGCTCCCACACTGGAGAGCCAGGCAGGTTCAGGGCACCTGGCAAGGGGCAACCCCGAGCTTTGCCCTTCCAGCCCCAGCCTGCCGTCGCCCGCGCGTGGCCTGGGCAGGGGGTTGGCGCCTCCGAGATGCCAGGAGAGGCTTGTCAGCCAGGACATCCTCCCCACCCTCGCCTGCTGAATGCCAACATTTCCAGGCAGCAGTGCAGCCGGGCCGAGATGGTGCTCTCAACATCACTTACGTCCGCCTTCCCAGTCTCCCCGTGCTGGGGCTGGCCGGAGGCTCACCTCCACAGAGCCGGCAGCCCAGCCGCGGCTGTGGGGACGCAGCCGGTGCAGGTGCTGGCTGAGCACGGGGCTGCCATGGTTTCAGTGCAGGGTCCACCCTGTGCGCCCAGCATCTCCCGGGCTGTGCTCTCTGGCCCTGCAGGGCAGCTCCAACGTGGCTGGGCCCCTGTCAAAGTCACCGGCGTGCTCTCAGCCCCCACGTGCGGAAGCTGGCTGGGACACAGGGGCCAGGAGCTACTCGCTCTCTCCGGACCTCAGTATCCACCACTGTACCATCAGGGATTCAAACTACGTTGCTTCCCAGGCCATTTCCAGAGTTGAAAGCCTCTCTCCCTAAGACCAAGGAGATAATGATGCTTTTCTTTGCGAGATAGTGACTTACAGCTGGAGATGCTCTTCAGAACATTACTCTGTTCTTTGGAAATTAATTTAAAATTAAACAAATGGGGCTTCCCTGGTGGCGCAGTGGTTGAGAGTCCGCCTGCCGATGCAGGGGACACGGGTTCGTGCCCCGGTCCGGGAGGATCCCACATGCCGTGGAGCGGCTGGGCCTGTGAGCCATGGCTGCTGAGCCAGCGCGTCCAGAGCCTGTGCTCCGCAACGGGAGAGGCCACAACAGTGAGAGGCCCGCGTACCGCAAAAAAAAAATAAAATAAAATAAACAACTGAGGTGGCTGGTGTCGCTCCTCACCCTAGGTCCCACTCTGAGTGGGAGTTCATTTGTTACGTAGTCACACTCGGGGGGCAGCCGCAAGGTGCCGGGACCCTGGGCCGCAGGGTGGCAGCTGCGGAGCCGTCAGCCTCCCCGGGGGCTTCGCAGCGCTGCCCCACATCGGGGCGGGGTGGCGCGGGGCTTTGTGCCTCCACGTCAGCCGGCCCTGGACAGCCCCCTGCCCCCGCGGGGGAGGGACGCATCACATTGGGCAACTCCCGAGAGGTCAGAAGCCTGCAGCCCTGGGAGTGGGGGACCCAGGCCTCGCCTGAGAGAAGAGCGGGCCAGCCCTTCCGCGGGCACCGACGTGAGTGGATTCATGCAGATCCGGAACTGCCCACTGGCACCCCGGGCCCCAACGTTGTGGTGGGAACCCTCCATGGGGAGCAGTTGGCTAGAGGGTAGTACCTCCCTCAAGGAGTCACATACCAAGAGCCAAAATGAATTTTTTTTCCTGGAATTTTCCTACCATTTTTCTGCTCTTTCCTCATCTCCACATAAAGGGAAAAAGCCCCAGAAATGACATCTCCACACGGGCAGAGGACTCTTAAAATCAGCCTCCTGGTAGCATCTCTTCCCCCAGTGGACGGAAGCCTCCTCCAGGGCCGGCCTCACCCTGCCCTCTGGTCACAACAAAGCCCTCCCGCTCCTGCAGTCCAGGGCGGCTCCCTGCCCAGGGCGGCGGCAGGCCTGCTCAGGCCCTGGCAGCACTGGTGTGGGGTCACTGTGGCCCATCCACGGCCCTGCGCAGCCGTAGCTGGCCTCTCCGGGGAGGTTCTGCCCTGCGGTTCCTCCGGGGTCAGTTCTGGAGACCAGGGCCGAAGTCCAGCCTGAATGGAAACCCTGGACAGGTCGGTGCATTTCCTGTTCCAAAGGCACTGGCATCGGTCAGGCCTGGTGTAGGGTCAGCTTGGTTTCACAGCTGGAATCCAACTCTGGAAACACTTTAAAGCCCTTCTAAGGGGGATAGTAAAGGAGCTGCTGCGGGGCTGAGGCTGCACTGGGTGCCGCAGGTCTGGGGCTCCTTTGCAGACCTGCCTAGGCCAAACCTCCGAGGGGAGCAGTCCTGCAGTGCCAGGCTGAGTGCTGAGAATGAGTGTGGCTCTGATCGTTGGCCGGTGAGTGCCCCGGGTTCTATTCCGGGCCTGTGCTCGGTGCCCCAATGTCTCTGTCAACCTGTGTCCTCAGGAGCCCCGAGAAGGGCGCTCTGAGGTCCTGTTTGCAGATGAGGGACGGAGGCTGCAAGGCCGGCTGCGGAGCCCGCTCCCAGCCCCTCCATTTCCAAGTCCAAGGCCTCTCCTCCACCCCTTTGTATTCCCCACCGAAGCCCCTCTAACTAATGTGACTTTGCCTAAGTGGAGAGCCCAGGGTTCTCCCGACACCCGTGCTAGCCTGAGTCAGGACAGAACGAGGATATTTCTTCCATGCAGACGTCTCTATGCCACATGTGTACCCATTGCCCCAGTTTGAAAACACACATACTTTTCTTCTCATGTTGGTACCCTTGAATGTGTCTTAAAACCAGTACGCATAATTTATATACTAATGTTTCTGCTTAGGTATATTTTTTTCCCTGAAAAATCCTCAGGGATAAGTCTTGAAATTGAGAGCATCTTAAAGTCTTGGAGTCGTGCTTTGGGGCGGGAAGGAGCCCCGTTCCATCCTGGCCCTGCTGGCTGTGACCTCAAAAACCATCCCACCTCGCTGAAGCCCCTCCCCACCACACCGTCTACTCAGATGGAGAACAAAGCACAGTGCCATGGAGAAGAGCCGTCGCTCCCGAGGAAGCAGCCCGCTCTCGGCACCCACTTGTCTTGGCACCCACCCCATTGTGAGGCCTGATCCCACAGCCCTGAGACAGCTCACCTGGGCATTCACTCCAGGGAGCCTGGGAGCCATCAGGTGAGTCCAGCCTGGCTGGTGAAGACCTCTAAACGACCCCGCTCTGTGGCTCTCACCTGTGGCTGGAGGCCAGCACCGGGCCAAGCTCAGGTTCCTTGGACAGAGCAGAACAGCATGTGATGGGCAAAGGAGGGGCAGATGCAAAAACGTTCTGGCAACATCGAATCCGTCTCCGCGTCAGTTACTGGTGTTACCATTGTTATTACTGTGGCCTGGCACTGATGAGCTGCTGCCACACTGATACTTCTGCCCTGTGAGACCCCACTTTTCCAGATGTAGAAACCCAGACCTAGACATCCCAGGGGTGCCCAGGACTAGTGGGGGGCAGACAGGGACCCAGGCGGCCTGACTCCTACGCCCACCCTCCCCTCTGGACTCTGACCACCCGCCACCGCTCCCTTTTGGCTCAGGGAGAACTCGGGTGTGTGTTTAACTCCCCACAGGCAGGCCCAGTGCTGGGGCCGAAGGAGTAGGGTTTGGACACGAGGACACAGGCTGGGTAGGCGTCTCCTCCTTCCTGTAGAGGAAAAGAGTCCCAGAAGCCGGGACCCCAGGCCCCATGAGGTCAAGTCCATCTGTGCCCATCAGTACTTTTGTATGTCCGTGAAAGGCCGAGTCTGCCTGGCCAGGGCACGGCAGTGCTGCTTCTTCGGCGCCAGAAACGCAAGAGAATCATCTCTGAACCCGCTTCTTGGCAGGCCAGGAAGGCAGTTTTGATTCAAAACACACTCATGGCTTCAGAGAGAATAACTCAAGTGCAGCCTGGGGATGGCCAGGGGCAAGAGAGAGCTGCTTCATTTAATGGTTTCAAGCTCTCCTTTAAAGCAATTATGAAATTCATCTGAAAGTCAAATAAGACCCACAAACCAAAACCAGAATTAACGAATAGAAAGGGGGCTTCAGAATTTTATCTGGATGCATTGTGGGGAAATGGCCAGGGTCCACTCCCATCTGGGCAGGTTTAACCTCAGTGAAGACGCAGCTGGCCCAGGTCGAACCTTCTGTTCGCTGGATCATGGAATTGGCTGTGACATATACAGGAAAGAACAGGAATGAACACCCAACTGGCAAATGTCAACTTGCTTATGAAACTGTGATGCTAGAGGAGCACCAGTTACCAGGCCTTTGGTGTAACCTCAGGGTTCGCTGGGTCCTCCTGGAGCCCACGAGGAGGGGGGCCTCGTCTGCCAACGTGCTTTCCTGCGGCGAGCGTCCACCTCAGACGCTGAGGCCAGGCCTTCGCTTCTCACTGAAACCTGTGCGTAAAACCCAACGTTATAGGGTCAGGTGGGAAGCAGGGCAGGGGGCAGCTCCAGGTTCCTGAGGGTCCAGGAGCTCTGGTTCAGAGCCCATGTCACTGTGTCTGGCGCCGACACGGATGGGGTTCTCATCCCCATTCAGCGACCCTTTTGAGCAAAAGGCTTTCCCTCTCGGCTTTGGTGCTCGTGCTGGCCTTGCTTTCAGGAGAAATGTTTCTGCTCTGTAAGATGTCCCTCACTTTCCACATGCTTTCTAAATTACCGTGCATGCGCACATGCACGTGCACTCACAGGACTCCAGCTCGGGGCTGGGGGGACTGGTGGGGTGGGCGGGGACAGCGCCAGGCTCAGCCCTCCTGGTTCCAGCCCTGTGACTCCGTTACCGCTGGAGAGACGGCACAGCCGGTAGATGCCCTGCTCTGCCTGGACGTGAGCGGCCGTGTTCTCTGCACTCCAGACGCCTGCTGCATGAGCACTAAACACTCTCAAAAACCCAGCACGTGGATGGACCTGGAGATTATCACAGCTGAGTGAAGTAAGTCAGACAGAGGAAGACAAATATCCTATGACATCACTTAGATGTGGAAACTAAAAAGGAAGACACAAATGAACTTACCTACAAAACAGAGACAGACTCACAGACACAGAAAACCAAGCTCTGGTTACCAAAGGGGAAGGCGGGCTAGGGATAAATTAGGAGTTTGGGCTTAACATATACACACTACTCTATATAAAATAGCTAACCAACAAGGACCTACTGTAGAGCACAGGGAACTATATTCAATATCTTGTAGTAACCTATAATGGAGAAGAATCTGGTATATATATATATATATATATATATATATATAAAGTTATATGTATACAACTGAATCACTTTGCTGTACACCTGAAACATTGTAAATTAACTATACTTCAATAAAAAAGGAAAAAAAGAAACAAAACAAAGCCACGGATTTTTAAAAAGCCAGCACAGCAGGGCCTTGAGGACTGTTCCCAGGAGTCCTGGTTTGACGTTAGCCTCCTGGCCCTGTCCCCTTAGACTAGAATCGAGGTGAAAAATCTCAGTCAGAGGATTACTGGGGTTGATGCCCTGGAACCATCAGGAAGGCGTGCAGCCTGGGAGCAGAATGGCACAAGCAAAGCTGCTTTGCCAGCTCGGTGATTCCAGACGGCCCTGACCGTGACCTCCGGCGCCTCTCCAAGTGGGCCACCTGGGGGCCACTTGTGCCCTCAACAAACACTTCCCGAGCACGTCCTATGTGCCAGGCACCCCAAGGGCCAGAGAAACAGCTGTGAACGGAACGGTCCAAGCCGGCTGCCTGCCGGCAGTTCCTTTTCTAGGGGGATAGACAGACAGTAAACCAATAAGCGAGAAAAATGGTGATGTCGGATCCTAACGAGTGCTGCAGAGAAACAAAAGGGGGAAGAGAGTGGGATCCGCTCCGGGTGACAAGCAGTGGGGGTGCCTACTGGGGTGACAAGGGTGGAGAGACCTGGGCAGGGGAGGGAGTGGGCTGGGCGGGGACCTGGGGCCTGCAGTGGAGGGAGGGCACGAGCCCATCCGAAAGGTTGCCCCGAAGTCCCCTGGGGGCAACACCCCGAAGCCCACTCGCTAAGTGACTGCACACAGCGAGCGTCCTCCCAGAGCGGAGTTTGTTTGTGTCTTGGAGGACCTGCTGGAAGGTGTTTCTCAGCAGATCCTCCCTTCTTTGTGTGTGTGTTGTGTACAGAAATGCATGTTTATGCAGGTGAGACATATTGATCGTTTTCTTATTGTTCTTCCATGTTTCTGTGCTGAGAAGCATCTTCCCCAGGAAAGCAGACACCCTCCTGCAGTTACTCAGCTGATCCTCGTTCCCTGTCACAGGGGTCCCCACCATCCTGGCACACGTTCTTGGGGGGCTGGGAGGGAGAGCCTCAGGTGTGGGTGACCAGTAGTCCCGCCAGACTCACAGGAGAGTGAGCTTTGCCATTTCCCCTTCATGTGATGATGCTCTGGTCCTCGGCAGAGGGAGGGACGCTGGTCCTTCACCAGGAGGGCATGAGAAGCCTGGTCTCCATCACCAGCGCTGCCCCTTCAGCATTGAACTTGACTGTGTCTGACACAGACATTAAGCCTGTCTCTGCTCATTGTATTTCTATTTAATTTGTCCTTATTTCATTTACTTCCTGTCAGACTTTGAAACAGAAGGGGAATTAGTTAATGTGAAAGCAGGTTATTGGCTTCCGCCAGCTTTGTGCCTTGTTTCAAAAACCCTGCTCTCCCTTTAATATGTTTGAACATTCAGCCCAAATATTTTCTTATTTACTATAAGATTTCTAAGATGTTGATTCTCTTGGGCAAAGCAATAAGAAAAAGGAAAGATTCCCAATAGCAAAAGGCAAAGGACATGGGTAAGTGGCAATAAACACACAGAACAATGTAACAGCACTTAAATTAAATACAAAGCAACACGTAAAAAATTGGATAACACTGTTTTAAAATCTATGCTGTGGGCAGAGGTAACTGGAAGACTGGTCATCTGCTAGTGACACTGCACTGAAATGGGAACTCTCCCACCTGGTGTAGATGTGTAAACCAGCACAGCATTGCAGGCAAACACTTGGCAAGAGAGACCAAGGGCAGAAACAAAGTGCATGCTTTCTGACCTGGCATTTCTTTTTTTTTTTTTTTTGCGGTACGCGGGCGTCTCACTGTTGTGGCCTCTCCCGTTGCGGAGCACAGGCTCCAGACGTGCAGGCTCAGCGGCCATGGCTCACGGGCCCAGCTGCTCCGCGGCATGTGGGATCTTCCCGGACCGGAGCACGAACCCGTGTCCCCTGCATCGGCAGGCGGACTCTCAACCACTGCGCCACCAGGGAAGCCCTGAGGTTTTGTGTTGTGCATGACACTGTGTTGAGCATCTCTGCCCGCACCATGACTGTGGAGGTGCCCTGCTCCCTTCCCCTGTCTGTGGAGAAGGACTGATAGAAATGATGCCATGGGAGCCATGAGCACACCCAGCACCCAGATTTTGGTTCCTAACACCATTCTCTAATAACAAGAACCACGGCTGGTGGGCAGGTTCCAAGATGTGGGCTGAGCATGGTGACCTCCTTCCAAGTAGCACAGCATGGAAAAAAAGAACAACTTCCTAGTGGAGGAACCTGGTACATCCTACTCCAGACGGGTGGTCGAGAGTCAACATCGACAGAGATGTGTCGCATTGTCAGGATGTACCCCTGACTGTGGCAGGGTGAGAACGTCACTTGACTTCTGTGGTCTGTCTACCAAATACACACAATCCCAATCTAACCAAGAGAAAAATATCAGACTCAAATGGAAAGACTTCCTATAAAATTCTTGACCAGTCCTCCTCAAAACTTCCACGGTTATCAAAAGTAAGGAAAGTCTGAGAAACTCTCATAGCCAAGAAGGTCTGAAGAGACACGATGAATACATATGGGATCTTACATGGGGTCCTGGAACAGGAAGAGGACTTCGGGGAAAAACGGAGGAAACCTGCATAAAGCATGGGCTTTAGTTACCAACAGCGCTTCGGTGTTGGTTCATTAATTTTGGTAAATATACAGGTAAGGTATTAACAACAGGGGAGACAGGTATAGGGTATCTGGGAATTCTCTGTACCATCTTTGCATCTATTCCGTAAACCTAAAACTATTCTAAAGGAAACTCTTTATTTTTTAAAGCTGTAAGTGGTTACTTACTCCCTGATGAAATATGTTTGTGCTTTTTGGAAGCAAGTAGGATCTAAAAATGAAGCGTAGTGACGGTGTGGAGTGGAAACTTTGGAGCTGGAGGTCTCGGTGGCCAGGAGGGAGGGACAGCGCTGGGGACTGCTGTGCTCCGGTCCAGGACGCCTGGAGGAGTGGGGCATCTGGCCGGCCAATGGGCCGTGCCAGCTTCCTCTCAGCCTGCATCTTCCGCTTCCCTTTTCCTCTGGTCCTGTCCCCCTGCCTGCCTTGTCTTCCACCACCTGTTCCTTCTCGGACCAGCTCCCCTCTCCCTGCCCCTTCCTCACTTGTGGCTCTCCTGCCCACCCTCTCCAGCTGCCCCCAGCGCTGTCCCCCTTTTCCCTTCTCAGGCCTCTCTCCAGTCCCTTCCTTGAAATCCTCCCCACCCTCTCCAGCTGCCCCCAGCACTGTCCCCCTTTTCCCTTCTCGGGCCTCTCTCCAGTCCCTTCCTCCATACAGCTCCCTGTGATGCAGCTGTCACTGAGCCTTCCCTCCCGACTTCCCCCTTCCCCTGCCAGTCCCCGCCCTCCCCCAAACTTTCTCCACAATGGATCAAACACAGGAAGTCACACGGTTTCAGTTATTTCTTCTCTTGCTTGAATAAGGTCTTATATTATCAAAATTTAAAAAGCAAGTAAGCTAAACATGTCCCAGGGCCCCCCAGGAGCACAGAGGGGCTGGGCCATGTGCACACGTATTTGATCCCTGTCCTATGTTCACAAGGGTCAACGCTGTGAAAGTAACCTCATCACCCGCTGGCTTTGTATCAAGTGAGGGTGGACCTGAGGATGTTTAGAGCAGATACGGATGAGATGGGTCACAGCATGCCAACAAGGTCCACCGTGACCGCAGCCCTATCCTCTTCTGTGGGCCAACCAGGCCCTTCTGCCTCGAGAAACGTGGGTGGAGCTGTGGTGGGTTCACGCAGAGGTACGCCCCTCGCAAGTCTTCATCTTTGTCTCCTGTGTGACTGTCCTGTGGCCGCTGCCACGGATCACCACACACTTGGGGCTTGAAACCACAGCAGTTTCTGCTCTTACACCTCTAGAGGCCAAACGTCCAAAGTCAAGGTGAAGCAGGGTCTCGCTCCCCCTGGAGGCCCCAGGAGCCTGCAGTGACTGTCCCAGCGTCTGGGGGCTCCGGGGGCTCCCTGGCCACCAGGCCAAGCCCTGCCTCTGCCTTCACCTGGCGCTGTCTGCTGTGTGCCTCTGTGTCAAACTCTCTCTCTTATGGGAACACCAATGATTGGATTTAGGGCCCGCCTGGATGGTCCAGGGAGATCTCATCTGGAGATCTTTACCTTCTGCCATCTACAAAGACCCTTATTCCGAACCGCATCCTATTCTTAGGTCTGGGTGGGTGTATCCCTCTTCATCCCACTACATCTATCAGCACTGACATGTTTTCGCTAATCTAAGCCCATGTATGAGGCCCTCAGCTAACTAAATTGTGCTTTTCCTTGACATATTAAGGATTACAGGGTTAAGAGCGAACTTCCATGATTTTTTTTAATGTACTAGCCTCGGGATATCAGAAATTTGCAAGAACAGTTGAACAATAATTTTTGGCAGTTTTGCATAAATCTCATTTCATATTATCTTTGGCTCAAATTGCTGGAGAGAAGGCTCTCCCAGTGTTTATCTGGTATCCTCCGTGTGCCAAGCCTGGGGATACAGCGCTGAATGAAAACAGATGGAGGCGTCTGCCTCCAAGGAGAGGACCGTCAGAGGAGAGACAGATGACCATAAAAGGTCCAGGCTAAACGGACGACCCGTAACCTGCGAGTGGAGCTGGCACAGTTCTCAAGACAGTCAGCCCTGAAGACCCCACGGCATTATGGTCACTCGTGATGCCAAGTCCAACGGTGTAAGTCATAAATCACCATCTCAGTTGGGGAATTAGAAATACGCAGGGCATCGTATCAACCTACCCTTGAGTGTCCACTCATAGCCTTGCCCATGTCACCCTCCAGCCAGGGCACTGCACCGGCCCTTGGGAAGGGGTGGCTTCGTGCCATCAGCTAAATAAGGACCCCCAAACACATGGACATCCTGGGCCCCAGAACCTGTGAGTGTCACCTTCTGTGGCAAAGGGACTTTGCAGGTGTGATTGACCTAAGGATCTTGAGGTGGGAAGGTATTCCGGATTATCTGGGTGGACCCCATGTCACCCAAGGGTCTTTGTAAGAGGGAGGGGGGATCTAGAGGGGGAGGCAAGGGGACCATGGAAGCGGAGACGGGGGTGAGATGGCCACGAGCCAAGGAGCGCCAGAGGCCATCCGGACGCAGCTGGAAGAGGCAAGGAATGGACCGTGCCCTGGAGAGTTCTCCTTGCATCTGCCTCCAGAACCCACAGGGACATTTTCAGGGCTGGACCCGGGACCAGCTGAAGGGCGGAAAGCTCCCCTTCCCTCGTTCTTCAGCACTCGGCCCCCTGGACCCTCGCCCCTTACTTCAGCCCTGCAGCCAACCCGGGCTCCACCCTCCGACTCTGGTCCTCCCCATCCCCCCCCCCCCACACACCCCCCATCCCTGCTCACAGGCACAGATCCTCAGGTGACATCCTGCAGCCCAGTGCCCGTCAGACTCCTGGACCTCGGGTCCCAATCTGGACACACCAAAGTCGTGTGCCGGTCACCACCCTGAAACACAGCTCCCCTGACGACCAGGAGATGCGTGTTGGCCCCTGGCAGGAGTGCAGCCTTCCTCCTCGGAGCTGACGAGTTTCCAAGGACACACACGTCCCCCGGGTGTGCAGGAGGTGTTGAAGGGCCATCCAGGGGGTGTGGTCTCAGCACACTGAGCCCCTGCTCTGTCCTGGCCCCGTGGAGGCCAGGAGGGGGCACTTGGGCTGCACCAGCACTTGCTTGAGGGAGGGGCCCTGTGTGTTTGAATCGAGAATCCCAGAACCCCCGAGGGGGATGGGACCCTGAGACCAGCCAATTCCCCCATCCGAGGGCTGGGCCTTTGACTTTTGAAGACATTTCTTCAGTGATTCTGTGACTGTCAGGACGAAGGCTCCCGGGGCCAGCTCAGTCCACGTGGCTGGGGAGACAAGAACACCTCCCAAAAACCCTCTGTGTTCAGTCCTGGGACGGGGGCAAGCATTCGTTCAGACAGGGCAGCTGGGGTGCAGGCGAAAGAAGCCAGCGATTTAAGCACGCTGACCTGCGGTGAGACACAGCCCGGCCACTCGCCGTTCCGTGGCCTTCGGCACACGATGTAGCACCTCTGGGCCTGGTCCCCGGAGAGGAATATTCTGGGCGGTTGGGGCAGCTGGAAGAAAGAAAGCAAAGGAAGCGACGTGCCGTCCTCGGAGGTCGGCCATGAACGCACAGCCGGCGTCAGCAGTTTCTGGCCATCCCATGGACCCCAGGCGAGTTTAATTTACTGGGTAGGATCAGAGGTCCTGCTGTCTCCTCACTTCAGAACTTGGAGATCCCCGAAGATGTCCGAGCTGAGAAGATTCTGCCCTGTCTCTGCTGCAGCAGCTCTGAATGCGGCCAGCGGTGTTGGGGGTCAGGATGGAGTCAGCATCCAGCCTAAGCCCTCCCGGTCTTGTCTGCAGCAGGAACATCACAAAACCGAAGGCTGTCTCCTGCCAGCCGGCCGGGGTGGATGGCAGAGGCCCAGGACAAGCCATTCGCAGCACCCGTGCAGGAAAGGGCTGGCACAGGCAGAGGTGCCTGCAGACAAGAGGCACAGGCCCTCCCGACAGGCAGAGACAAAGGGCTCACAGTGAAATCCCACTTGAGAAGCAAGGAGGCCCGCAGGGGCTGTGTCGGGGCGGGGCGGTGCTGGGGAGGAGAGGGAACCTCGCAGGCGGCGCTGCCCAAGAGCTGGTGCCAGGAGGCCTGTGCCAGCTTATCTCACGCGCTGCTCCCTTCCGCTGCTTCACAGGAGGGCAAGGGTTCCCATGGAAGGGTTGTACAACGTGCAAAGCGGCAGTGAGAACAGAACCAGGCATGCAGATGGTGAGGCCAACCACCGGAGACCAGAGCGGGCTTAGGACAGCCTGGGCGGGGGCTGGTGCCTCCTCGGTGGGGTGTAGGAGGGGAAGGGGGAGGGGGCACTGTGAGAAGCCAGCTCCGGGACAAGCGCACTGGGCTGGAAGGTCAATCAACCCAGAAGAAGTGGAGCCGTCGGGACCACCGGGTGCTGTTCTCAGTCACGTGGCCGGGCAGCTGGGGATGGGGCGGCGGCCTTGGGTTCAGGACCAGGAGCCTTGTCCTTGGTGAGTGGCTCTCTGGCTCCGTCCAGCCCACCGGGCACCCTTCTGCTCTGATTAGTCGGCCTCAGGGCCTGCTGGACAGAGATTTATTTCCCTAATTAACAGAAAGGAAAAGGAACTTGCTGACTGGCCGCACTTTACGTGTCCCCACGTTCAGGGCCACGCAGCTCCACCCGGAAACTCACCCCAAAGAGGAAACCCCAATCCGCACCAAGTGGGCCCCAGGGCTCCCCTCCTCCCATCCCAAGGCCTTCCTGTAAGAGCCCACATGGTCACACCTTCTTCCAGACTAATGGGTTTCCACCTGCTGGTCTGCACCCCACTCACCCCCATGGGGAATGAGCCTGGGGGTGCAGTTATAGAGTCACATATATGGCCCTTTCCCCCCCTTTCTCTGTTTCTTAATCACTTTCTACCACCAGAGTAGAAATTAGCTATTTTCTTCTATAAAAGCCTGATTAAACAGCAGCTGTCCCTGACCCACCTATGGGTCTGGGTGACAAACTCCTGGGTGACACCTTCAGGTCATGTCCCCTCGCGCTGCTTCAAAAACACAAAGGAATTGCCACATCCCCTGTGTCACCTTATTGGGAGTAGGTGTGAAAGAGCTTTAAAAGTGGCAACTGCGTCTGCACCCAAGCCCCCTCTGTGAGTCCTTACAGCTGCTCCGTGAGGCGGGTTTTATCGCCGTCCGTGGGGCGATAAGGAGGATGACAGCCCACACAGTGTGCCACTGAAGGGACTGGCATTTGGGTTTGGCCTCCCCTGTTTTAGGAGGTCCACACTCAGTGGTTCCCAGAGACCTAAAGAACCAAGGAGCCTCCCTCTGCAGGGGGAGGGAGGAAGAAGCAGGGTGTGGGGGGAGCCCACTGGCCAAGATGTCAGCAGGTGACTGGCAGTGCCTCCACCTCCTGCTGGGCTCTCAGGACTGCTCTGCGGGGGCCGCTGAGCCCAGCGCATCCTCGGGCCAGAGCCGAGCCAAGGACAAGGGCCTGCCTGGGGGCTGGACTCTTCCAGGGGAGCAGTGGGCCCACCTCTTTTGCACCCACACTTTTCTTCACCTCTTCCCGTCTCCCTTCTGCCCTGCAGACCCCTCCACACCAACCCCAGTGTACCATTGACATATCTGACACTCTTCCCATCTCAGCAGCTCCTTGGCCTGTGTGGGAGGTGGCCTCTGCTGGCATCTGCCCTGACTTTCTCCATCTGTCTCTCCCTGGATGATCTGTTCCCTCCAGTGGCCCTCTGGACACTTCAGTCCGGCCAGGAGCCCCTGCCCTCCTCCAGCACCCCTTCCTGTGGGATGAGCTCACCTGAAGGCTGGTGGTCTCTCTGTTACAGGAGATACCCCCCACCTTTCTTCACTTCTGATGTCTGAGCCTCACTACTGATGCTCCTTTTCCCCACAGAAAACAGTAATCAATGGGCAAAAAGACGTGGATTCCAATCCCGATCTGCTTTTCAGACCAGGAACTCCTGTAATTTCCCTGAACCTTAACTTCCACTTCTATGAAGTGGGGACAGTCCCCTGTGCCTGCAAATGTCACAAAGGCAGAATGAGACAGCCTATGTAGATGTGCCTGGCAGATGCCCAGATGCCAGTGTAAATACTCAGATCCACACAGAGGAGCGACGAGAACCAGAAATGGCATCTCTGTGGATAAATAAGAAATACTTATATCTTTAAAATTTTTAAAGCGAATTAACCATTTAGCTAAAAAAATTGGGAGTTAAAACAGAGGTAGAGTTAAATTAAATTTGATAATTACAATAAATATAAATGGCCTAAGCACTTCAAAGAAAAGGCAGAAACTGTCAGACTGGATAAAAAACTAGACCAGACTTTAAGCTGTCCACAAGAAATGCACTTTACATATAAACGTAGAGCAAAAGTTACAATATTAAAAGGAGATACCATGTAAACTCTAATGTTAAGAAAGCTGGAGTGGGTATATTAATGCTAGGCAAAGTGACTTCAGAGTGAAGAATATTGTCAGGAATACACAGGAACATTTTATCATGATAAAGGGCGGATGCATCAAGAGGCTATAACAAATCTAAATAAATGAAAGAAGAACTGGAAGAGGTGAAAGTTCAAACAAACCCACCATGATAGTTGAAGAGTTGATGATCCCCTCTTGTGACAGATGGAACAAGTAGACAGAAGATCAGTAAGGATACAGAGAACTCAAGCAGCCCTATCAAACAATTTGACCCACAAAATTTAATAAGCGCTCCACCCAAGAGCCACAGAACATATTCTTTTCAGGAAGAGGTCTCCAAGTATACAAAACCTGATAGAGGATAGAGGTTGCTCCACAGGTCAACAGAGAAAGGGTTTAATGATGATGCTGGGACATTTGGTGTTCACATGGAAAAAATAAAAGAAAATAAGCTCCCAACGCACAGGATACCCTAAGGTAAAATCTAGGTGAATTAATCTTAATTGTGGAAAATAACTCTTTAAAATTTTATAAGAAAATACAGGGAGATATTTAGTGACTTTGCAGTAAGGAATGATTTATTAAGGAAGACTTAGAAAAGGCACACCATAAAGGACAAAATTGATCAATCTGATTGCATTAAAAGTACAAACTGTACATTAAAGGACATCATAATAAATTTAAGAAAACACCACCACATGGAAATAGATATCTGTACCACAAATATGGTCAAAGGATAAAAATCCAATATATGTCAAGAAGCCCTACAACCAATATTAAATAATAAACAGTACAAAAATTGGTTGTAAGGTGATTAATGAGAGAATATCCAAAGGTAGACAAATCTGAAAATATTATCAATATTTCAGATAATAATCAGAGAAATGCAAATTAAACTACAATAAAATTCCATACCCACAAGATCCACAGAAAGTCTCATTATTCCAAATGCTGCAGAAGATGTAGAGGAAAAAGAGCTTTTAGGCATTGCTGTTGGTAGTGTAAGTTGATATAATCCCTTCAGACAATAAATTGCCAATATCTAGTGAATATGAAAATGCATGTTACCAATAATGGGACAATTCCACTCCTGGATATACATATATATGTGACTTAGAGAAACTTTAAGTGCATAAGAAGAATTTTCAGCACTGTTTTTTCCTAACAGTATCACATTTTGCTTAGAGATATAGACACATATATAATAAAAGTGTATAGAACCTCACAGTGAGGATAAACATCCCATCCAGGACGATAATCACCTTTTGGAGGGGTGCTGAAGGAAAACAGGGTCAGGGTGTCTTCAACTATATGTTTAACATTTTATTTCATGGACACATATTTTATTATTCTTAACTTCTTATGTCTGAAATTTTGCATAAATTTCAGTTATTGCAAATACTTTTGAAACTTTGTATAGATAACTACATTAATTATAAAAGTGTTGTTAATGTGAAAAATCACTGACTTTTAAATTATATCCGTTGGTGTAAAAGATTCTGCATTAAGTTTACCAAGCTTCCCTTAAATGTGTACTATAAAGTTTTATGTGCTAAAAAGGGGAAGAAGGTAAAGAAATGAGGCTCATCTCATGATCTTTTGGCTAAAACCATATTTCTCAAAGTGTGGCCTGAGGTTCCTGAAGGTCCATGAGACCTTCTCAGGAGACTTTGAGGTCACAACTATTTTCTTAATAATAAGAAGTTACTCTTTTTTCACAGTGTTGACATTTGCATTGCTGGTGCAAAGGAAGTGACAGGTGACACTGCAGGTGCTGTGCTTTGAATCAGCGCTGGTAGTCTCTTGTGCCTCTGAACTGGGCACTCAAAGGTGAGGCCTTTCACTTGACAGTGTTCTGGGTGGAACGACAAGATTATGAGTTCTACTAAATCTTGATGTTTGAGGAGCCCGTCTTGTTAATATCCTTACAAGGTGGAAAGTGCACACACAACACTTCTCTGCAAACTGCAGCACAGTATTTGTGCTTTTCAGGAAAAGCCTGGGTGACTGAGTCGGCAGCTGAACTGCCCTTTTCTGTGGAACATCATTTTTACTTGAAAGAACAACTTGCAGACAAGCTAGTTAGTCTTTATCATTTCGCAGACACCATGAAAATGAATGAAGTGAACTGGTCGTTCCAAAGGAAGCCACTGACAGTATTTGCTACCAATGATAAAATGTGAACTTTCAAGTGAAAATTAGAATTTTGGAAAGTGTGTCTCTATCTACCACGCAACCCTTCATAGCTTCCCATTCCTTAAAGAATTTTCTGATAAGATGGCTGGTGATATCAGCAAATGTGTTTTTTTGGATATTGTATAATGAAATGTGTCTACATTTGAAACTCTACAGAATTCAGTGAAGCATATTTTCCAAGTGACCAAGACATGATGTTACAAAATCAGGCAAAGGCAAAAGATCCATTCAAAGAAAAAGAGAAACCAATGCACTTTAATGTAACAGAAGAAAAAGTTTACTGATAGTGTTTCAGATTCCACATTGCAACTGACCGTCAAGAAATTGTCAAGTGTGCTATAGTGTCAAAGAAGAATACCTACAATTATATGAAGAAACTGTCAGGAGAGTTGTTGTTTGTTGGACAACCCGTCTGCCGGCTTTTCTCCACGTCCTTCAACCAAAAAAACATATTCACCTGATGGTTATAGAAACAGGTGTGAGAGCACAGCTGCCATCTATCAAGTCAGACTTTGGGGAGATCTGGTAAAATTATAAGGCAGCACCACTATTTTTATTTTATTTTTTAATGGAAATACAGTTGCTTTCCTAAGCAAATTATTTATATTAACATGTAACAGGTTTATTATTGTTATTTTTAGGGAACAAATAAGTATTTTGGATGCTTAATTTTAATTTCTAATATGGTAAATATTGACAGATATAACCTATATGAACAAAAGCTCTTTGAGGTAATTTTTAAGTGTATAAAGAGGCCCAAGACCAAAACAGTTGCTAATCTCTGGGACAAAGCACACCTGCATGTCAAATGTCCTATAACTGTGAACACAAGTCTTCACAGACAAACGTCTCTGAAAACACAATGAGGGAAACGAATGTTTTCTAGAAACATGTCTACAATGTATTTCAGGGCCTGAGTGTGTGGGTGTAGAAATTCATGTTTAATTGCGTGGAATAAAGTTGTTCAGAGGATAAGTTTTGGAGGGGGTGTGTTAAACAGTCATAGTTTTATTTCTGGTAGAGAAAAAAATACTGATATTTCTTTTTATTTAAAATATTTAGGTTGGATACACCAGCCATATTGAAACATGACATCGCTAACTTAGCGCTGAGTAAGAAAGAAGAGGGATCGCGTACTTTTCTTGGAAGGGGCGGGGCCTCAGACCTGCAGGAAGGATGCTCGGTGGACCAGGGACAATACCCTGTGGCCTTGGACCTCAGTCTGGCATAGAGCCACCTCCAAGGCTCCAGTGGGCCTTTCGCATCAGCCGTGGCCAAGCATTTCCTTTTGTTGGTGCTCTAACTAGAGTTCAAACTAAAGGCTCACACCTCCATCCATTCATTGATTCAGATATTTACCAAATACTGATTGACATCCCTGCCCATTGTACATTATGTGGGCACTGGAAATATCGATCTCCGCAAGGAATTGACTCTATGGGGGAAAATCAGATAACAAGCAATAGATGAAGTAGTTTAATTCTAAGCATCAGTAGGGAAATCGTGAATGAGAGCTGCCTTTGTTGGCGTGGGCAGAAGAGGCCTCTCTCTGGGTGGACCTCTGACATTGAGAGAGGGTGGCTATAAGCTTCTGGGGACAGCGTTCCAGGCTAAGGGGACAAAAGATGGGGTGGATTTGCAAGCTGGAGGCCATTGGGGGTTCTGAGATGTTGGGCTGTGTGACCAGGTCAAATGCTAGCAAACAGACCCGACACGGTCTGAAGGTGAGCGGAGGGGGCCTGAGGGTCTGTGGAGAAGCAGAGCGCGGGGAGGGCCCTGTGCCTCATGGTCCCCACAGGCAGCCTGCACCGTGGAAGGTCCCTGAGCATGTCTGGGTTGTTTCCAGGAACTCTTGTCTCACCACTTTGCACGCCTATCAGAATGGCTAAAGTAAAAATGGTGACAACACCAAATGCTGGCGAGGATGCCAAGAAAGTGGACCCTTCGTCCATTGCCGCTGGGAATGTAAAGTGGGACAGTTGTTCTGCAATAAAATATGGCAGTTCCTTACCAGACTGAACATGCGACTACACATGACCCAACCATGAACTCCTGGACATTTATCCCAGAGAAATGAAGACCATGTTCCCGCAAAAGCCTGTACCTTGATGTGTATATCAGCTTTGCTCATAAGAACCCCAAATTGGAAATAACACAGACGCCCATTAACAACGTGCATGGTAAGTAGCCTGAGGTTCCTCCGCGCTTCATAAACTCTTGATCCACAATAAAAAGGAAGAACTACTGGTACAAAAGCTTGAATGATCTCAAAGCAGTTATGCTGAGCGGAAAAAGCCAGTCTCAGAAGGTTACATAGTGTGTAACCCGCTTACAATGATGAGATTACAGAGACGGGAGAGCAGATAGTGGTGACGGGGCTTAGGGAGCAGGAGGGAGGTGGTGCGGCTGTAGAAGGAGCCCGAGGGAGCCTGTGCTGGTGGATTCCGGAACCTACACGTGCGATTAAATTCACAGAACTAAGTACCCTCATGGGGCGGGTGGGCATGTGAAACTGGCAAATCTGCATCCCTGGGTGTTTTGTGTTGATGTCAGTTTCGTGGTTATGATGTTATGCTCTAGTCACCCAAGATGTTACCTTTGGGGAAAGTGGGTGGAGGGTGCGGGGGTCTCTCTCTGCCGTTTCTTTTTCTTTTTGTATTTTTTCTTACAACTGCGTGTGAATCTACATTTACCTCTAAATAAAAATGGTTTTTGTTTGTTTAAAAATGACTAAGACAAATCAGTGGATTTCACGCTGTCGCCATGGAGAGCGCTCAGCTCCACCAGGCAGTGGAGAGGAGTACAGAAGGGAGGCTCTGGACCAGCCGTCGCCCAGGGCTTCACTCCTCGGCTCCTGGCTCGTGCGGGGCTGGGGGGCCCCCGACCAGAAAGTGTGCCTGCCTGTGTCCCTCCTGCCCTATCGCTCGGGCAGGCCTCAGGCGCTGTCACCGAACACTCCAGGCTCAGCGCTGGACAAGACCGTGTGAGTGGGACAGGGGAGGGCCGGGGAGTGTGGACACGGCCTCAGGACCTGCTCTCCAAGCCCAGGCGGCCACTTCTCCTGCCCACGTTCTCATTGGTCTCCCACACCTCCCTCCGCCACCACCTTCCAGACCATTCCGAAGGCCCCAGCTCTGATCTTGGTACCAAACTACGAGGAACACTTGACCAAAAACTGGCTGAAACCTTCTCAGCATTGTCAAGGGCACATCCTGGTGCCAAGAGGGAGAACTCAAACCACTGTCCTCTTTGGTTTGCAAAGAATGAAATGTTCAAGGAATAAGTGAGGCTCGTTCAGCAGGGTCCATATTATTTTTCCTTCTAAGCCCTGCGTGGGTTTAGAAGCGAAGGGAACCTCCCAAAGCGCAGTATGGATTTGCCAAGCCACAGGCACTTAAAAACCAATTTTAGACCTTTGCCAAACCCCTAAATTCCAAGGAATACTTTGATGCTTATTAAAGCCCTATAAAGTCAGACCACGTGTAAAGGGGCTTTGGACCCATTTCCTAGGTTCTGTGGGTGTCATGTGTCTGCTCAGCAAGGCGGCCTGTGCTCAGCCTGTGCTGGCCCCGCGGACGGAGAGGACGTCGAGAACCCAGCTTCGCAGCGGGTCCGTGGCCCGGGCTCTGTGACCCAGGAAAGCTGCAGCCCTGAGCTCCGGGGTGGCCCCTGGCTCCTTGGTTTTCCCCGGAGAGGGTTTAATCCCACCTGGCCTTGGTTTCCTTGTCTACAGAGAGGCGACCTGCTTAGCAGAGGCTCTGGTGCCTAGTAGGTTTGAAGAAAACTACTGCTCTCTCCCTCTGCCCCTGAAGCCTTGGGTTTGAATTTTCACTGAAAAATTGCCCACAGGCCCATGTAAA
This sequence comes from Aethalodelphis obliquidens, assembly GCF_003676395.1. NCBI lineage: Eukaryota > Metazoa > Chordata > Mammalia > Artiodactyla > Delphinidae > Aethalodelphis > Aethalodelphis obliquidens. The sequence goes on from NW_020837946.1 coordinate 1,454,774, forward strand.
ACACCACTTGTGCTTATAACTTGCCTCTTTTCTATGAAAGTCAAAGTACTGCACTCTGTGAATCCCCACGGGCTCTGTCCTCCCCAGGGATTGCTATGGGAACGTCGTCTGTGGGATGAGGGTCTGGCTGCACTGCCTGAGAGCCTGCTCCATGGAGGCAGGGCTGAGAACTCGGCCGGTCCCGTGCCACCTGAGTGACTTGTCGCCAGTGAGATGTCAAAGTAGACCAGGGACAAGAGATAAATAAGCGTGATCTCTGGACCTCAAAACAGGCACTCAGCTTCCTCCTGCCCAGTAGGCTCATCTGCAGATCAGTCTCTGCCTGCCTTCCCCCCAGAGGTTTGCGTCTTTGGTCACAGGTGCGGAAACGCACTCAAAGAGTGCGTGGGCCTTGGTGGCAGCCGAAACCCAAGAAACGGTCTCCACTGCATCTTGGCAGGTCCCAGACGAGCCCGTGGGCCAGGTCCCCACTCTCCTGCCATCTCTCATCCCCTGCCTCTCTCCGTGTGAAGGCTGCTGCCCCACATGCCTCGCAGTCCTGACGTCCATTTCAAGGCCTCCATCTCCCAGGTTCACTTCCAGCCAACCTTAGACAATTGCCATGGCTGTGGAGATGAGTGAGGAAAAAGAGGGGGACCCTCTGCACCACACACATTAGGAAAAAGGTGGAGGGAAGGGGGAGCTATTCCCCAAAGGGAGAAGGATACAATTCCTAGAGGAAAGAAAGTAATGCCAGATCAAAAATAAATACCAATAAATAAATAAATACCCAGATGCACACCACACACCAGACAGGAGGTGTGGGAACGGTTTGTCAAATGCGAGAGACTATATCCGTCTTCAAAGAAGATATGAACAAGGCCAATAAGCACATGAAAAGAACCTCAATGTCATTGGCCGTCAGGGAAATGCACAGACACTAGGATGCCACAGACACTGAGATGCCACAGACACTAGGATGTAGCTAGTTTAGGACCCAGTTCGACAGCTCCTCAGAGAGTTAAACAGTTACCATGTGACCCAGCAATTCTGCTCCTGGGTATATGCTCAAAAGAAATGAAAACATTGATCCACACAAGCACCTGTACACAAGTGTCTGTAGCAGCGTCTACAGTAGAGGCAAAAAGTGGAAACAACCCAAATGTCCATCAGCCGATGAATGGATAAGCAGAATATGGTATGCACAGAACAGAATATTGTTCAATCACAGGAAGGAATAAAGGGCTGCTGTGTGCTACAATGTGAATGAAACTTGGAAACACCGTTAGCTGAAAGAAGCCAGTAGCAAGAGACGCTACATTATGTGATTCAATGTATATGAAATGTCCAGAACGGGCGAATCCAGAGACACAGAAGGTGGATCAGTGTTTACCTAGGACTGGGGAGGGTGGGAAGGATGGGAACATTGCGGGGGTGACACGGTTTCTTTGGGGGGTGATAAAAATGGTCTGAAATTGACAGGGGTGATGGTCACACCACTCTAGAAATATACAAAAGGTCATTGAATTGTGTACTTTAAATGGGTGAATTGTGTGTGAATTGGATCCCCATAAAGCTGTGAACAAGAACAGAAAGATCCCCTTCGCCCATAAGTCTGTTCATTAGCCTCCCCGGGTCCTAGTCATCACCCAGGTCCCAGCTCCGATTCTGGCCCTGCCAGGAGGCCCCTAGCAGCTGAAGCCTGTAGGGATCTCTCTCCTCAGCTTTGGCACTCTCTGCTCTTTGCTTGGTCCTGCATACAGTTTGCCTGCACTGCTCAGACGCGCCCAGGTAAGAGCAGCTGGCCCTGGACCCCTGGTGTGGGTGTGAGGAAGCAGATACTCCTGTACTTTCCCCATGCCGGCCCAACGCTGGTCCAGTTTAGAGGGGACCATTCTCGTTTCAGTGACCATCAAACTTTCACCAGCAATCAAGGCTGCCTTAAACGAGGGCCTGGGAGCCTCCACCTGTGTGTCCATAGAACTCAATGCCACCCCCCTCCCCAGGAGGAGCTCTGATATCAGCTCTCCAGGAAAGGAAGCCTTTTCGTCCGTATTATTATGGAGAATATGGATATCATTATTATCCATAAAGATACTCAAGGTTGTGCACTCTCCATTCTCCTACTGAATACATCACACATTCTTCTTACTTCTTCATAATCTTGAGAATCACAGGAGAAGAAATATAATATTCAACCCATTCAGTGTACCATAAATGACCTACCATTCCCCGACCGACAGGTGTCCAGTGTGCCTTGTGAGTCAGATAATTCTGCAATAGACGTCTTTACACATAGGCTTTTGCCCTTTTTGGAATTTTCTTTCAGGACGACTTCCCAGAAATGTCACCGGGAGGTCAAACGGAACAAACAATTTTATGATTCTTGTTATGTGCTGCCAGATGCTTTTCCAAGCAGCTTGTCTGCTTTGCAGTGCCCAGGAGCGTGGGAGTGGGCAGGTGGAAGGCTCTCGATACAGCGCTAGGCTACCTACAGCACGGAGGGTCGCTCCTGCTGAGGGGTTTTGGAGATGATCAGCAAGGGGCCTTAGCAGCAGGTCTGGGGGATAATTCAAGCTGAGCGCAGAGTGGGCAGGCTTGGAAGGGAGAAAGCAGGTGTCCAATCTAGACTGGCTCTTTCTCCAGGCTGCTGGGAGGCAGGGCTCCCTGCAGGGGCTCTGGGAGATCCATGCTAGAAAAGCAGATCACTCTAGGGAATAGGCACCTGGGCTAATTCTGATTCACTAGGTTTTTCTCAAAACAACCGAGAGCTCACTCCTTGACCCGCTTATGCATTCATCCTACAATCTCCGAGACCCATGGGACCCTATAGGGGTATCACTCAGGAGGTACGTACTCAAACAGTCCCTTGACGGCCAGCAGCAGTAGCAGATTATAACCCACAGAATAATGTAAGAATCCATGAGATCATACCAGTTCAAAAGTAAAGGGATAACTGAACAAGGGGGAAGGAAAAGCTCTTCCCTGCAGTAGAAGGTGAGTTAATAAATGGAAGGGGTGACAGGCTTCGAGAACCACGGCTCTGCAGCATCGCCATTAGCACTGATTCAGCCTGGAGTCTCCGGTGACTGCTGGGATGACTGTTGGAAACTTGACCCCAGCTTACCAAGTGCCTCTCGATGTGCTGTGCCACCCACAACCTCACCTCCGGGGTGGACCTGCCCAAATACATCCTCTGGATTCAACCCTGGGGCCACCCTGCGAATATCTACCCCATACTCTCCAGGACTGTCAAGTTCAGGGGAAGATAGAGGGGCTGAAGAACCATTCCAGAAAAGAATGAGCCTAAAAAGGCATGAAATTCAGCCCAACATGTGATCCTGGACTGGACCCTGGACTGAGGAAAATGACCACAAAAGGAAATATAGGATAGCTAGCAAATAGGAATATGAACTCCAGATCACTTACGAGTATTGTATTCTTACTTCATTTCCTGTTAAGAATATCTCTATTCTCAGGAAATATACAAAAAATATTTAGGGGAAAGACATGGTGTTTGCAATTTATCCCAAATAGTTTAGGAGAAAAGTTATCTATCTATCTATCTATCTATCTATCATTGAGGATGATATCCAAATGGGGAAAATATGTGTAATTGAGGGACTTGGGTAAAGGGCGTAAAGGAGTTCTATGTACTACTCTTTCAAAGTAGTGATACTGATGGATTCTATAAGAGTATTGGTTTCAAAGAGCAAGAAATAATAATTGCTTACATGGACATAACACTTAAAGATTTCAGGATATTTTTATACCCATTTGAACAGTGTGTGATCTAGGTCAACACTGTTTTGCAGTTGTGGAAAGGAGAGGTGAAGTGATTTGCTCAGGGGGATGTAGATAATATGAGGCAGAGCTGGGTCTCTGCTGTAATTCTGGTTCATGATATGATGAGTCACTAGCATGGGTTACCACTGGCTCCTGCCCCCAAATCAATCTCAGTGATGCCCCAAAAAGCAGAGGTAAGTTGGTGAGTCCATAAAAAATAAATAAATAAATAAAACCTCGAGAACCTCTGGGTACGTGGGCTTCTGGGTAAGTGAGTAGAGGGAGGAATGATGCCCTAGAGTAGAAAAAGGGTAGATTCTGGTGATGGGATATGAGAAGGGGAGTTCTCACTGTGTGCCCTTGCCCCTTCCCCCGGGCACTGGGCAATAATTTTCTGCCCCTAACAACTGTAAGAGGTGTCAGCTTCTACATGGTTTATACTAAGAATCAGCAGACCATCGCTCCCACCGTAGCAACTAGGGAAATTTATAGTTATAAAGACATTGGACAGCCATGGGAGTACAAAGGACCAGACAAATTAAATTCCAGAGCAGGCAAGTTCATTGAGGAGAGCGTCTTCTAGTTTCTTAGAAGAAAACTTAGGCAGTATACTCTTTGACATCAGTCTTAGCAATATTCTTTTTGGATCCGTCTCTTCAGGCTGGGAAATGAAAGCAAAAATAAACACATGGGATTACCTCAAACTAAAAAGCTGTTTCACAGCAAAGGAAACCATCAACAACATGAGAAGGCAGCCTACTGAATGGGAGAAAATATTTTCAAACAATATTTGTAGTAAGGGGTTAATATCCAAAATATACCAAGAAAACAACAACAACAACTCATACAACTCAAGATTAATAAAAACAACCAATTAAAAATGGGCAGAGGACATGAATAGACATTTTTCCCAGGAAAACATACAGATGGACAACAGACACATGAGAAGATACTCAACATCACTAGTCATCAGGGAAATGCAAATCAAAACCATAGGGAGATATTATCTCACATCTGTCAGAATGGCTATCATCAAAAAGACAGCAAATAATAAGTGTTGGCAAGGATTTGGAAAAAAGGGAACCCTTCTGCACTATTGCTGGGAATGTAGATTGGTGCAGCCACTGTGGCAAACAGTATGGAGGATCCTCAAAAAATTAAAAACAGAACTATCATATGATCCAGCAATTTCACTTCTGGGTATTTTCCCAAAGAAAACAAAAACAGTAATTTGAAAAGATATATGCACTCCAATGCTCACTGAAGCATTATTTACAATAGCCAAGATATGGAAGCAACCTAAACGTCCATCCACAGACACAAATGGATAGAGAAGATGTGATATTTTTATATAATAGAATATTACTCAGCAATAAAAAAGAATGAAATCTTGCCATTTGCAACAACATGGAAGAATCTAGAGGGTATCATGCTAAGTGAAATAAGTCAGACAGAGAAAGACAAATATGACCAGTATGATTTTATTTATGTGTGTAATCTAAAAAACAAAACAAACAAAACAAAAACAGATTCATTGATAGAAGAAATGGGTGGTTGCCAGAGGGGAGGAGGGTGGGGGATTGGGTGAAGTAGGTGAAGGGGATTTAGAGGTACAAAATTTTGGTTATAAAATACATAAATCGTGGGGATGTAATATACAGAAAAAGGAATATTATCAATAATATTGTAATAACTTTGTATGGGGACAGATGGTTATTAGGCTTACTACGGTGATCATTTTATAATGTATGCAAATATCAGATCACTGTGTGGTACACATGAAATTAACATAATATTGTTATATTTCAATTTTTAAAAAGTCAAGAGCCGGCAGAGCCATTCCTAGGTGAGCTGCAATCACCAACCATTTACTTTCCTAAGAGCATTTTCTGAGTCTGGGTAGAGGCTAGTGTTGGGGTTTGCCTAGGCAGAGGGACTGTCCTGGGGAAAAGATAAGTTCATGAATATTTTGAAAATCATGTTGGATGGCGTGAGAGATTAGAGTCTAGAGGAGACCAAGAGATGTAGCTGTTTTCTCCTGCAGATTCCTTGCTGAGTATTGGGGTGCAAGAGACGGAGCAGCTGGGCTGGAAAGGCAGTAAGATCTCCACCTCATCTGCTAGGGACACCCCCTGTCAGACTTGGTGATAGTTAATTTTATGGGTCAACTTGACTGGATCTGAAGATGCCCAGATATCTGATTAAGCATTCTTTCTGGGTGTGTCTGCCAGGGTGTTTCTGGATGAGATTGGCATTGGACTTGGTGGACTCAGTAAAGCAGATGGCCCTCCCGCATGTGAAAACCCTCTCCAACACTGTGAAGGCTTAAATAGAACAAAAAGGCAGAGGAAGAAATTTGGCCCTTTTCTATCTGCCTTGTTGCTTGAGCTGGGACATCTCCTATGAGTCAATTCCTCCCAATAAGTCTCCTTTTCTATCCTATCTGTTCTGTTTCTCTGGAGAACCCAGACTAACACAGGCATCATCCTTCAGACTTGGAAAACACAAATGTGGATGAATTCTAATGCTGCAACCCGGTCTTGAACCAGCTCAATTTCTAATTAGGTTGAGGTGATTATTTTTATCTGGGGGCGGGGAAGGGGAATCCTCAGAGGAACAGTCATATCAACTTTAGTCTCTATTGTTTTTGTATGGACAATGTCTGGTCTACAATCAAAACTTACATGAATATGAAGTATGAAAATACGAGTAATGATTGCTAAAAAGCAGTCAATAAAATAGATCAATAGATGATCCAGACACTGGGGTTAACACACAAAGATTTAACATTAACAAGTACCAATATGTCAACCACAATCTGGGAGAGATGCACTAAGTGGCTAAAAAGATGGAGAATTTCAAAAAAGGATTAGAATCTATTAAAAAAGATCAACTAGACATTGTAAGTGAAAATACAGTACCTAAAATTAAACTCATTGAATAAATTTGAGAGCAGACAGGGTACAGCAGAAGACAAGATTAGTGGACTGAAAGAAAAGACTAGAAAAAACAGACCTGAATCCAAGTCAACTGGATCAACCTACTTATATTTGGAGTCTCAGAAGGAGAGAGGTGGAGGGGAGGGTGAAGCAGAAGTTGTATTTGAAGAGCTCATGGCTGAGATTTTCCAAGACTGATGTCAGACTTCAATCCACTGATTCCAGAAGCTTTGTGGAGCCCCATTCAGTCTGTGTGAGAAGAGAAGCCATCCCAGGGCTAGCGGGGGTGGTGGGGTAAATCAAGGACTCTGCTACACTCTCACTGGGATGATGAACAGTTCAAAACAGGTCCTTCCAGACTTTCCAGCCACCTAGCACTCCTTTCTCTCTGCTCAGGTGTTAGGCAATCACAGCAGGGAGGCAGTTCTTGAATAAGACCAGTGCCAAGGAGGAGACATGATGTGTAACACTAGACGCTCTTCACCATGAGATGCACTCTCCTTCCACCCCACAAAATCGTCAAAAGCAGACCAAGTTCTTACATGAGCTTTATCTTCTCCCCTCAGGTACCCATTCCCAGCAAAGATAGAGAAGATCTCAGGAAAGTATAATCTCTCAGCAAAAGTAATGAGACTTCTTAGGAATACAACTTCTATAAAGAGAAAGACAACAGAATGAGAAAGAAATTCATACTAGATGAAGCAGAATCAATGGAACAAGGATTCCATTTATTCCATTAAAGCAGAACAAGAAGCTTTAAAAAGGCTGTTCAATCCCTTCTAAGAAATAAGAAGGCCAGTGGGGAGGGAATATTGGGAAGATGAAAGAACAAGAAGTTATACAGAAAAAAACCAAGGAGGTAGTTTTTTACTTATTTATTTTAAAAATATCAGCAGCTAAGTTAAATGTGAAAATGAATTTAACTTGAGATTAGTAAATAAAAAGACCAGTCTTAGGAATTCTCTAAAAGAAACAATGAAGATATGAAAAGGATTTTTCATAGTAGAAAGTCAAGCAATACAGAAGACTGAAGAACTGTCTTTTCAGACGTTAGGGTCCCAGAAGGGAGAAAACAATTAGGATGAGGGAGACAATATTTGAAAAATTATTGACCAAGAATTTCCCAAATTTGAGGAATATGTACAATCTCAATAAGCGGGGGAAAGAGCCAGCCACATCTCAACACACTACAGCGAAATTTATGGACATTAAGGAGATGAAATTATAAAACTTCCAATGAGAAAACAAACAGTAATTTTTAAAGGAACACCAATCAGATTGACAACATATTTATCAATGACAAAACTGGACGCAGAAAGATGGTAGAGTGATAGTTTCCATATTAAAGGACCACAATCTTTAAACTCATAATTTTATAGCCAGCTAAGCTATCATTTACACACTGGCAAAATAAGGATATTTTCAGACGCCTAAGGAAGTCCTCAGAAATTTTATTACACAAAGACTCTTTTGGAGACATTTAAAAAGAGCCCTACAGCAAGAAAAGAAATGAACTGTAGAATATTGGACCTCTGAGTGACCAAATCACTTACTAAAGCAACGACTAAGACAAAACAAACAAAACAGTATTTCTATAATAAACTATAGTCAAAATTCTAGATGATAGCCACACGCTATAGGGCAGGGGGGTTGGTGTAGGAGAGTCCAGGAAAGAGATAGACACTGATAAATTTAAGAACTGATAAAGAGAATAAGCATTACTATTAAAAAGAATGAGCAGTTGGGAATCTAAATTAGTTATTATTATTATTGCTTATTCTTATTAATTATTGTTTCCAATCCCTCTCCCCCAACCCCAAACCCTATTACGAGTTAAGTGCTAATCGATAAGGAATTGACTTCTGTAAAGGGTTCAAAGGAATTCATCTCTGAGGAGGTCACCAGGCTCGGGGTAAGAAGAGACTGCTTGATTAAACTGCTACAGGCGCGGCGGGCTGGTTGCGGGCTTCCTCCGTCTCAAGCATTCATGGGTTAGTTCCCCCAGTCGCTCTCATCTTCTGAAGCCTAAGTCGGCTACACCTTCCTGCTTCCTTCCGCCAGTAGCCGTGTCCTTGCAACTCCGCCACCATGTTCGAGGCGCGCCTGGTCCAGGGCTCCATCTTGAAGAAGGTGCTTGAGGCACTTAAGGACTTCATCAACGAGGCCTTCTGGGATTCTGGGACATCAGCTCGAGTGGCGTGAACCTGCAGAGCATGGACTCTTCCCATGTCTCCTTGATGCAGCTCACCGTGCGCTCTGAGGGCTTCGGCAGGTACCGCTGCGACCGCAACTTGGCCATGGGCGTGAACCTCACCAGCACGTCCAAAATACTGAAATGTGCTGGCAATGAAGACATCATCACACTAAGGGCTGAAGATAACGCGGACGCCTTGGCACTAGTATTTGAAGCTCCAAATCAAGAAAAGGTTTCAGATTATGAAATGAAGTTAATGGATTTAGACGTCGAACAGCTTGGAATTCCAGAACAAGAGTGCAGCTGTGTAGTAAAAATGCCTTCTGGTGAATTTGCACGTATATGCCGAGATCTCAGTCATATTGGAGATGCTGTTGTAATTTCCTGTGCAAAAGATGGAGTGAAATTTTCTGCAAGTGGAGAACTTGGAAATGGAAATATTAAGTTGTCACAAACGAGGAATGTTGATAAAGAAGAGGAAGCTGTTACCATAGAGATGAATGAACCAGTTCAGCTAACTTTTGCACTGAGGTACCTGAACTTCTTTACAAAAGCCACTCCACTCTCTCCTACAGTAACACTCAGTATGTCTGCAGATGTACCCCTCATCGTAGAGTATAAAATTGCTGATATGGGACATTTAAAGTACTATTTGGCTCCCAAGATTGAGGATGAAGAAGGATCTTAGACATTCTTAAAATTCAAATTCAAGGAAATAAAACTAAGCTCTTTGAGAACGGCTTCTGAGATGCCAGCACATACTTAAGTCTCTTTTGTCTTTGTACCTCTGAGTACATATGTAGATATTGTTTTCTGTAAATAACTTTTTTTTCTCCATTCTCTACAATTTGTTCAAAGAGTAAAGTCCAAAGTTAAATCTGGTCTTGTTAACCTAGTAATACTTTGCCTCACCTAGGAATACTCCTTATAATTTTTATAAACAAAAGAGTTTTGACTCTAAATGCAGTTTTAAGTATTGTTTTCAATTTAAATAAAAGTCATTTGAATTTCAAGCATCACAGGACACTGCCTTCATTTGGACCCCGATGGTTGCAAGTATCCTAGAAAATTCACAATTCAAGCAGCTCACGTAAAAGCTTATTTTTTCAGTCTAGAGCAGGTTGATATGACATTAGATATAGTGATTAAAAGTATTCCAGATACAGCAGGGGACAAAGTATTTTGGGGGATTCATTTGCCAAACTTATTTTGGTGTTATGACTTGAGCTCAAGAACTGAAAAGGGGAGAGTAGAACAAATATATAATATTTTGTCATTTTTGCGAGCAGAAACTAACACTTTACAGAAGCTTAATGTACCCAAAGTTCCGTCAGCTTTGTAAGACTCGCATTGTTACAGGGCAGTGTTTCATTAGCCCAGGGAACCTTGTAGAGGAGCCTTGGAAGTTTTAGTAGATCTGATAGGTCCCAAGAATTATGTTTATGCAAAAATAATTTCTCTAGCATAAGTAGCCTTTTGTGGGGACTTATTCCCTTAAAGGATGAAGGTGGCTTAAATTCCATGGATGTTGGAGTCAACCAAGAAAGTGAAAAAGACCCAGCAGTAATTGTGCTTCAAGCTCACAAGTTGGCATATGCTGTGTAGTGAGAATTCCTTTACTGTAGTCCCTTTTGCTGGTGTATTTTGTGTTTGGTAGATTAAATGACAGATTTCTGTTGTACTTGCAGCGATGATAGAACTCACTGTATCCAGTAGGTAACTATTCATTACCTTCTGTGTGCCTGGGGTTGGAGAAGGATATTGACTGCAGAGGGGCCTGGTGGAAACTTCTGGAGTGATGAAAATATTTTATCTACGTTGTGATGATGGCCCCAAGACTATATGCATTTGTCAAAACTAATCCAATTGGACTTTATCATATGGAAATTATACATTCATAAAGCTTGACATTTTAAAAAGTAAAAAAAAAAAAAGAGACTGCCTGCAGTCCCAAGAAGAGGGGCTTTGTGGGACATGGAGACCCAATTCCTATGTCCCCATGTCCCGCAAAACTGGACTGCAAGACAGTTGTTGGAGACAGAGCCTGGCCACACCATGAGGCCCCAGGGATGCCTGGCTCAGAGCTACAGACTCATGCCATGTCTTCCTGCTTGCCAGGGATACTGACGGATCTGGTCTGGTCTGAATCAGCAGGTGTACCCTCTGACATGGGCTGAGATGCTAACTGGATCTGCACCATGTGAGTTTCACTGAGTATCTGGGATGTGAGTGGCTGTGACAGCTCCGCGTTACCCAGACAAATTAGGCACAGTCCATTCCTCAGGGGACCTAACGGTTTAATGGGGGACACAGATGTGCAGACATATTTCAGACACACACAGTGGTTAAAAGTGCAGGCTTAGGTGTCAGAAAGACTCAGGGTAAAGTCCTGGACCCACCACTCATTACCTATGTAGCTTTAGGCAAACTCATTTTTATTCTTGGACCTCAGCTTCCCCACCTGTAAAATGCAGATGAAATTAGCGGTACCAAGCGAAAAGAGCTCTCCTTAGGATTTGAACTGATGTATAGAAAGTACTGAGCACAGAACTTTCATCTAAAAGATTATTATCCTGTGGCAACTTGTACATTAAAACAGCAATTCTTATTTTTATAAATAAATTTTCTTTTAATGTTTTTTTGTGGGGGGCACCGTGCAGCACGTGGGATCTTAGTTCCCTGACCAAGGATCACACCTGTGCCCCCCGGCATTGGGAGTGAGTAGGCTTAACCCCTGGACCACCAGAGAAGTCTCAAAACAGTGACTCTTAAGAAAGAAGCAGCATGTGTCGTGCACAGTTTTGAGAACTCTATTCAGTCTATTGCTGTGTAATTTACAAAGTCAACCAAACCTTTGCAGCAGGAGTAGCCACTTTGAATTTCAAGCATCACAGGACACTGACTTCATTTGGACCCCGATGGTTGCAAGTATCCTAGAAAATTCACAGTTCAAGCAGCTCATGTAAATGAGCTTATTTTTTCGGTCTAGAGCAGGTTGATATGACATTAGATATAGTGATTAAAAGTATTCCAGATACAGCAGGGGACAAAGTATTTTGGGGGATTCATTTGCCAAACTTATTTTGGTGTTATGACTTGAGCTCAAGAACTGAAAAGGGGAGAGTAGAACAAATATATAATATTTTGTCATTTTTGCGAGCAGAAACTAACACTTTACAGAAGCTTAATGTACCCAAAGTTCCGTCAGCTTTGTAAGACTCGCATTGTTACAGGGCAGTGTTTCATGGGCCCAGGGAGCCTTGTAGAAGAGCCTTGGAAGTTTTAGTAGATCTGATAGGTCCCAAGAATTACGTTTATGCAAAAATAATTTCTCTAGCATAAGTAGCCTTTTGTGGGGACTTATTCCCTTAAAGGATGAAGGTGGATGAAGGATGAAGGATGAAGGAGACACAATGACAAAGACTTGTAGGGCCCCTGGGTTGGAGGAACAGGGCAATGGGAGTGGGCACCTCCAGTCCTCGGGGAAGGTGAGGAAGTGACCTGCACGATGGAGGCCAGGTTGGCCTGAGGCGTGTGCAAGAGGAGGACGAGCTTGACAGTCTGGCATGGGGAAGCACAGAGCACTTCCAAGGAGAGAGCCTTCCATGGAAAGACACGGTGAGCAGCGGCCCTTGGGAGAGAGCAGCCACGCCCACAAGGGGCGGGCAATGCAGATGAGGACCACGGCCAGTTCTCAAAGGATTTGGGTACCACTGGGGAAGCAGGGAGGAGGCTGGGTGTTAGCAGACAAAGGCATGGCCAGGTGTTCTGGTGTAGACTTGGGGACGGGAGACAGAACTCTGGGCAAGAAAGATGAGTGGGCTGGCCCCGAGAGTGGCCACGTGCAAGGAGGGGGATGCACGATGGCCACATTCAGTGATCAGCCATGAGGGGGGAGGGGGGAGGGGGGAACAAGGGGAGTAATGCCTGTGGCGTGAGGTCCCGCCCCAGCATCTCCACGTGCCTCCTAGGACCGTGAGTGCCCAGTGTCCGAGAGCCTTCCTCTGGCCGATGCCGAGGTGAAGAAGCAAGGATCCGCCATCCAAGAAGCACACAGCAGGGGCTTGTTAATGCTTGCAAGTACTCCACGTTTTATTATAAGAATGCACTGAGAGCCATTTGCATAGTACTGACTTTTCATTTGCTCAAAAATAGACAAGAATAACCACCCAACAGTTGCTATAGATATGCTCTTACCAGTACTAGATTTTATTTTTAAAAAGAATTGTCTTTATTGTGCTAGAAATAGTTGCTGTACATATTATATGCATTTTTAAAGTTGGCTTGCTTTGCCTTTCATGGACCCGATAAATAAAATTAATTCCATTTTTCATGATGAACTGAGTTAATTTGTTAGGCAAATAATTGAATGAATATTTCGTGCTTAATTGCCCAGAGCTCTTGGTAAGTGGCACCTCTGTCCCACCCTGAGGGCCCCGGAGGGCAAAGTCTGAGCCATCTCCACCCTGTCACTGCAGGTGTAATATCTCGAGTCCCGAGGTGGTTAACTGGGCCCACGGGGGCGCACGCCCCCTCGATAAGGCTGTGAGTCTTGCGTAGACGGGGGCTCCGATGTGCTTTGCTCCCTCCTGGGACCCAGAAGCGCTGCCAGTCCTTCAGATCAGAGAGGCTGGTGCAGCCCGGCGGGAACGTGGGTGTGGGGACCCGCCGGGGGAGGACTCAGGGTCCCGCAGGACCCAGGACTGGAGATGCTGGGCAACCGAAGGGCACTCGGTCCACGAGCTGCACTGTGGCCACACCGGCTGGGAATGAAGGGCTCAGTCTCAGGCTAGCGGGAGGAGGAGATTGCTGGGCCCAGCAGGACAGGGACAGAGGAAGCCCACCTCCCCCTTGAGCCCAGAAGCTGTGGGCCGCCAGGAGCCGCTGATGAGGCAGGAAGCACAGCAGGAGGTGGTGGAGGCCGGGCAGCGGAGTAGGGGCCTGCTCCACGATCCGAGGACCGTCCCCCTCAGGGAGAGTCCGGCAGAGACCGGGGCGGGGGGGGGGGGGTTGGGGGCGGGATCAGGATCACTCCCCCCCCAGCCCTGGATATGGCTCTGGAAAGAGCAGTTGAGGGCCTGGCTCCGGGCTGGCCACGCAGCACTGAAGCCTGGACGTACAAAGGGTGAGGGCTCCCTGGAGGAGGTGTGGGGATCTGATGACCATCCCTGCTGCCTGCCGGATGGAGGGAGAGTGTGCAGGAACAAGGCTGGTGTCACGAACAGCCTCACCCGTGGGGAATGGGACCAGACGATAAGGAGGAAAGTGGAGTCTTCAGTGCCAAGCCTGGCCTTGTTGACAGGTGACCCCATTAGAGCAACTATTTTCCCTCAGAGCGCAGCTAATCATCATGGCTCCCTTTGGGAAGAGGTACTCCCAGGCGCAAATGCACAAAAAGGGCGATTTTCGAAAGCTGTTGGCTTCAGGGTGGAAGGTCTTCTCCATTCCAGGGCAGATGGATGGGTAGGGAGGGGTTGGGCCCCTCTGGATGGAGTGGAGGTGCCCCCACCAGCCCCGCGGTGCCTTCCTTCTCCTCTTTCTCTTCACTGACTTAATGGGGAGTCGCTGCTTTATTGGTCAATAACGTCTGAAAGTTTAGTTTTGTAAAAAAAAAAATTAGATAGTTTTGATCCCTGTGGGGGTAGGGAGGTGTGTGCATGTGTATGGGGGTGTGGGAGCCACGTGCACGGGAGGGAGGGGAGCATGTGCCTGCGGGAGTGCCTGGGGCACGTTTGTGGGGTGTGTGTGCCCGTGGCGGGCATGCTTAGGGCACTGAGAAGCAGCAGAGCTGACAATGCCTCTTGAAGACGGGGCTTCCTTCGTCTGACTCCCAGGGCGGCGGGGGGAGGCATGGGGGTGGGGACTCTACTGCTTGCTCCTCCAGGGAGACAGACAGAGCTGTCGACACTGATTCTGTGAGCTGCGTCTACTCAACAGTTTCCAGGCCAAAGAGCATTTCAAACAAAATTTAATTGAAAATTAATTGAAGAGTACTGTTTCCAAAACCTTCTTGCAGCAAGACGGTATCCATCACATCTGTGTCATTAAGCTGTGGGTGACTTTGGGGCCCTCATGCCCGGGATGGAGGTGCATGGAGCTGACCAGCCCTCACCCTGCTCTCCTCCTTGAGCCAGGCATCATGGTGACGTCCACCCACAGGTCAAACGACCACTGCCCATCACGCCCTGGCCCAACACACAGCATTCTCAGTAAAGGTGGGTGAATGCACGAATGGATGAATGAACAGACAGAACTGATGAAGGGCTTCCCGGCTCACGTGTCTCCTGGGACAAGGCCCCCACCTCACTCCTTCTTCCGGGGGAGCCGCGGGCCCTGGGGGAGGTGCCCAGGCCGAGCAGCCGTTCTCATACCCGTGGGCGTCGTGACTCAAAATTGTCAAGGACCCCAAAGACTTCTTGGTGTGTGGTTATATCTGTTGATATTCACCTTACTACAGAGTAACACTGAGAATTTAATAGAATACCTATTAATTCATGTAGCAATAATAATAACCCCATTACATGTTAACATATTTTTATGAATAAAATAGCATATTTCCCCGCCAAAAAAATAACTTAGTGGGAAGAAAGGCATTGTTTTACCTTTTACAATTCTTTTTCACATCTGGTCTAAAGGAAAAGACAGCTGTTGCTCTATCTGGTTCCAAACTCCATCTTCTTGGAGACGTCATTTTGGTTGAACTGAATGAAGGGAATCTGGCCTCACACAGACATGTCAGTGGCAGACGGGGAGCGTTCGGTGGCTTTTCCAGATAACTGTGTGCCTTCTGCTTTGATAATACACCCGACCTTGACAAGCGGTAGTTTCTTAAAGCTTCTTGGACTGTGGAATCCGAAACCTTATCAGTACTTAATAAAATGAACACTGTGTGCTCAGTTCTATTAAAGTTCATTGGTCCATCTCACACTTAGAGGGGATCTTTCACTCGGGCACGATTTACTGTCTGGGTACAGATTTACATTAATGTCACAATGGGTCACTTGGAAACTCTTCCTTCACTGAGTTATGCAGATTTCCTGAATGTTGATACATTTCCTGATACAACATTTAAGAAATCACATTCATTAATATCACCAACAATTCATCAGACAAGTGCGGAGGAGCTGTCAAGCTCATGGTGCAGACATATGTTTTCCAAAATTCTAATCTTCATTTGAAAAAGCTTGAATCTGATCACTGATGTCAAGTATTGCCAGCTGTTTTCCTTAAGTAACAGGCTCACTTCGTTCATTTTTGAGAAAATATCTGCTAAACACGCAGGTCGGAGTAAACACAGTTTTGTGAGGACCTCGTCCGTGAGAACCGCGCACTGTCCAGCGAAGCAGGCGTTTTTCTCCAGCGTCCCATCATCTTCCGTGTGCAGCCGCCTTCTGTCACACAGACACTGAAAAAGTGGAAAAGAGGGTCAAGACTTAATAAAATTTTAAAATGTTATTTCTTATCAAGGGCATCCTTAAGTAAAACTTGTAGTTTTTAAATGGTGACGAATCCAGGGGCTGTTTGCTCTGTCTGGGGCAGCTGCCGGGATCCGAGCTGAGACTCTGTGGCTTCCCCATCACCACCTTCATACCACGAGGGCAAAAAGAGAAATGACTTCTAGCGCTATGATGGAAGTAGTTTTGACCATGTGGACGCCCTGAAAGGGGGTCTTGGAGCCCCAGACATGCATGGACCGTGCCTCGAGAGGCACTGCTGTTGAGTTCACGGGTCTTAGTGTCTCTCAGAGCCAATGGATTGTGTCTTTCAATTTTTGCACAGACAGTGGAGACGTCTGATCCCATCATTTCTCTTCTGTGTCGCTGCCGGGACACTTACTTTGAGACGGACCAGTGTCCCCGATCATCATCACTGCTGCACAGCGAGCTCCGGACACGTTCGTGCCCTTGAAGCCCCGCCCACAGAGGACCTCATCTTCCGCCGCAGCGTTTGTCCCTGAGTCCTATGGCTGGGTGCGTGCCCTGCGGTCCAGCCCTCACAGGTCGGGGCCCCGCCTGTCCCCTCCAGCTGCCATGGGTCCACGGTGCCCACTCCCGGGCATCTGGGACAGGGCGCCACTCTCACCGCTGAGTAGAGTGGGCATGTTTGTTTCCATAAAAGTTAATGTTTTGTTTTGTTTTTAGTAAATATCTGACAGTTTAATTTTGAGAAATTCTGCAAATGAAATGCTCCAAAACATAGCATCTAAGAAATGACTGAAATCACGGGGACGTTTTCATGGCGTCTTACACACAACGCCTCATTCCTCACGTGAATGAAGCAGGAACCTGTCCCCTGGCGAGGTCCTCCTGCAGGTGGGCAGGGGCTGTTGGGTGTGGCCGGGTGGGAGGTCCATGGGAAGCGGGGTCCTGCTCCCGGGAGGCCAAGGCCAGGGCTCTTCTCTGCTGTCTGTTCACTGCCGCTCTGCTTATCTTTTGCCCTCCCCAGGTATGTGGGGAGTTTCTTGCCTTTTGGGAGGTCTGAGGTCTTCTGCCAGCGTTCAGTGGGTGTTCTGTAGGAGTTGTTCCACATGTAGATGTATTCCTGATGTATCTGTGGGGAGGAAGGTGATCTCCGGGTATCACTCTTCCCCCATCTTCCTCTAATCTGCCGCTCTGCTTAGAAAAATACATGCCCGCGCACACCGTGTCTGGCCATCAGTTGGGCCTGGGCGATGCTGTCTGCCATGTCTAGTTTCCTCCTCACGGACAGCTTCCCAGGGGATGGGAGGAAGAGATGTTTCCAGGCCTCCGACCTCCCCCGACCCGACTCAGCCCTCCCTCACCCATGGTGGCTTCCGCTCCCAGTTGCTGCCCCCATGCAAGCTGGGAGGTCCCCAGATGGCCTGTTTGCCCTTCTTCCCCTTGGGCCAGTTCAGCCCGCCTGCTGGGTTGTAAATAGCAGAAGAGACTTGAATCCTCCCGCCTCCCAGTGGTCCTGCAGCCCCGTCAGAGCAGGGAGCCTGTTCAGTCCACAGTCGGACCAGACCCCTTTGTACCTGGGACCACTGTGAGTGGCTGGAGTGGTGGTGGGTGGACACAGGGGTCTTCCGGATGGCCCCTTTTGGGCAGGGGAGCATCTTGAAGGTGCATGCATGGCAGGAAACACGTTTCAGCATGTGTTGCCTCTCCCCCGGGTCCAGGGACCGGTGCTCCCGAGAGGACGAGAGGCTGGGCTGGAGCAGCCGTCTCCAGGGAAGTTTGAAGGGTGGCTTTGACCTCACAGGCGAGCAAGTGTCCCCAGGGCTCCAAGGTCCTGGTGTTGGATTGGAAATTGCACACGGCTTTGCCATCTGCTGTCTGTCACCCGGTTTACTCCACAGGCCATCGGAGAGCTGGGGGGCTTCCCCTCCCCAGGGAGCCCTGTCTCTTCCTCCAGGCCAAAGTTCAGGTCACCTTTGCCCAAAACACAGGAACCCTGGGACCCCGCTAATGAGGCGATGGAGAGCTGCTGCTTCGTGCCGCCCAAGCTGCCGTGAGGGTCTTCAGATGTTCAACAAGATTCTCTCCAGATTTGAGGGGTGTGTGTGTGTGTGTGTGTGTGTGTGTGTGCAGGTGCATGTGTGTGTGAGCACGCGTGTGCATGTGTGTGTGGGGAGTGTGCACAGCGGGGTGTGTGTGTGGGAGGGTGCGTGTGGAAGGCTGGAATACGGCAGCTCTGTCCACTCTTGTCTTCTCCACCTACACGGTTTACAGAAGGTGCTTAAGCACACAGCCTGTGTCGACGTGCAGCTGTGGGCAGCGTGTGCAGGCTGACACCTCGATGACCAGATTTTTCCTGGGCTAGGAAACCACCTTGATCCTACAACCTCTTCTGGGGCCTCATGCTGGACGGGTTTGGTGAGAAGTAACTTGAACTCCACAGACGCCCAAGTGCTGGAGAATGCCCAAGCCCGTGGGCTTCCCGGGAGCTCCGATGGCTGCAGTGAAGAAGGATGAAGTAATGCGGGCCGTGCAGGGGCCCAGCCGCAGCTCATCGCTGGAACCCCCAAAGCCTCCTCCTTCTATTTCTCCTGATTAGGGGGCAGGGGTGAAGGGAGTGCCCAGGGTCTGCGGGAAGAGAACGCCCAGCTCTGGGGAGCTCCCTCCCCTGTCAGCCCTGCAGGGACTGTTCCCAGAGCTGCCCCAGAGCTGGGCATGTCTTCCTGAGAAGTACACGCAAAAACAACCCCCCAGCCGGGCCTGGCTGCCAGAGTTGCCTGGGAAGCAAGCCCATTTCATACAGAGAGGATAACAGTGACCCTGGTGACAGGGTGGGAGGACGACCATTTGGGTCTTAACAACCTGGCAACAATACAGTGTGTTTTTTTTTTTTAAAGATAAAGGGCCCTGCAGTGCAAGAGTGTTCCCTTTTCTCCACACCCTCTCCAGCATTTATTGTTTCTAGATTTTTTGATGATGGCCATTCTGACTGGTGTGAGGTGATACCTCATTGTAGTTTTGATTTGCATTTCTCTAATGATTAGTGATGTTGAGCATCCTTTCATGTGTTTGTTGGCAGTCTGTATATCTTCTTTGGAGAAATGTCTATTTAGGTCTTCTGCCCATTTTTGGATTGGGTTGTTTGTTTTTATGTTATTGAGCTGCATGAGCTGCTTGTAAATTTTGGAGATTAATCCTTTGTCAGTTGCTTCATTTGCAAATATTTTCTCCCAATCTGAGGGTTGTCTTTTGGTCTTGTTTATGGTTTCCTTTGCTGTGCAAAAGCTTTGAAGTTTCATTAGGTCCCATTTGTTTATTTTTGTTTTTATTTCCATTTCTCTGGGAGGTGGGTCAAAAAGGATCTTGCTGTGATTTATGTCATAGAGTGTTCTGCCTATGTTTTCCTCTAAGAGTTTGATAGTGTCTGGCCTTACATTTAGGTCTTTAATCCATTTTGAGCTTATTTTTGTGTATGGTGTTAGGGAGTGATCTAATCTCATACTTTTACATGTACCTGTCCAGTAGGGAGGGTGGGAGGGAGGGAGACGCAAGAGGGAAGAGATATGGGAACATATGTATATGTATAACTGATTCACCTTGTTATAAAGCAGAAACTAACACACCATTGTAAAGCAATTATACTGCAATAAAGATGTAAAAATTAAAAAAAAAATTAAAAAAAAAGATAAAGGGCCCTGAGCAGTAACTGACAGTGCTGTTTTTGGAACATATAAGCTATTTTTACTGTACCCCCAAAAAATAGAAATTCTCTCTCTTCTGAACAAATGCCATTGTTCTGTTTCCATGGACCTCCATGGATATATGGTTGTGTTTAAGTCCATTTTTCTGTACCCCCCAAACCCCCACCCACCATCCCTGGGTCCTAAAGGGGACGGGAGGAGGCGTCTCATTGGCCAAGACACCAGAGTACAGTCAGAGGATCGGGTTGGTACCCACGGCCTCCTCATTCATCAACACGCCAGGGTCGGCTTCCTCACCTGCACAGTGGGAACGCCAACAAGCATCTGTTAGAAGGTCGCTGCAAGGATTCACCAAGACAGATGCTTCCTTAGCCGTGCAGGCTCCCAAGAGCCAGGGCTTGTGCCCCTCTGCTGATGCTGACTGATAGCCACCTTCGCAAAACTTGACTTCAAAAGTTAATACATTTCAAAGAGTTGATAAACAAAATTCTCTCAATGTCAATTTTTTCTCCCACCCATAAATTGGTCTCACGTCTTTCTGTGACTCCTGCTGCAGCTTTGCTGGCCCCAGAAATGTCAGCCTCCAGCCAGTGTGGAAACCTGCAGAAGCCCCTGCCCGGGTGCTGTTCATGGCTTCCACGTGTGGGGACTGTCACTGGTAAAGGGACCTCTCCATGGTGGAAGAGGCCCTGGCTAGCTGCAAGGGGAATGACATAAGCCATCAGACCACACACACCCCTTGGGTGGCTTGACTCCTACCTTCTCTGCTGCACTTATCCGTGGAAGCCCCAAAACCAGGGGTGGGAGGCATCATGTGCATTCAGAGCTGAAGCCTCAGGGGAGCAGTAGAGTCTCCCCACCTCCTGCGTGGCTGGGAACAGGGTGCAGGTTGGTGAGAGCTTGTGTGTGTGTGTGTGGGGGGGGGGTATGTGTGTGTGACAGGGCCTGACCTTGGTGGGAAGGAGAGAATGACTTCAAACGCATACCAGAGACGCCT
This sequence comes from Aethalodelphis obliquidens, assembly GCF_003676395.1. Lineage (NCBI taxonomy): Eukaryota > Metazoa > Chordata > Mammalia > Artiodactyla > Delphinidae > Aethalodelphis > Aethalodelphis obliquidens. The sequence continues at coordinate 1,475,788 of NW_020837946.1, forward strand.
CCTTCGATAATTCGGCACCTCTGAGCAGGGCCAGAGAATGGAACAGATGCAGACAAGACAGGATGTCTCCATGCAGGATGTGCCAGGCTGCTGGGCATGGTCCTTGCTGTCCCATGGTGCCGCTCTCCTGGAGGGAGCAGAGCCTCACAGGTAGAACCAGTTGGCTGTCCTTCAAAGAAAGACTTTTTCCACCCCAAGGCAAACCCGAGAATGGAGGGGGGGAAGGAGGTGGGAGGCAAGAGGGATGAACTCAATCTGGTTAGAGAGAAAAAATAGGCAGGGGAGGGGCTGGACGAAGCTTAGCAGCTGGCCGCACGGAGCCCTGAGCTCAGCACTGGGCAAAGACAGATCAGCCACGTGGTTCCTGGCCTGGAAGTTCCTCCACCCTCTCTGGACCACAGCTACCTAGGATGGTGCAGACAGCTACCTAGGATGGCCAACACCACACACCTGAGTGTCCTGAGGAGGCAGGTGGGAGGGGCTTCCTGGGGAGGGAGGTGTGAGGGGGCCTCGGAGGGCCCTCGGAAGGGAGACGTCAGAAGTGTTGGTGGGGGGAGAGGAGAAAGCCACCAGAACCCAGAAGGAGACTCACGTGATCTGCTCACTTCAGTAGACACCACAAAGACGAAATGGGGTAAAAAACCAGGCTGAATTTTGCTCTAGACACTTTGCTACCTGAGGGCCCTTTTGCATCATCAAAGAATCTTACATCGTTATCAGTCAATTAAAATGTTTGACTTCTTTATCCCTCATTTGATGCCATCTTGATGCAAAGCATTAACCACAGACCAAAACATGGTGATTATTCCACATTCCTCAGCTCCTCCCTGACATCCTCGGCTCCTCCCTGACACCCTCGGCTCCTCCCTGACACCCTCAGCTCCCCCCTGACACCCTCAGCTCCCCCCTGACACCCTCAGCTCCTCCCTGACACCCGCGGCTCCTCCCTGATACCCTCAGCTCCTCCTTGACACCCTCAGCTCCTCCCTGACACCCTCAGCTAGCCTCATTTAGGGTAATTGCATCAGCTCGGGTTAAAATCACAGGGCGCTGTGTGTCTTCTAAAGCTCTGTCTCACATGTTTGCTGTGATTGAAGCCCACAGGGCACCATGTGGAGGAACTAGGAACAGAGAGTGAAGAAGTGGCAAACGCACTGTGCCCGCATGAAGGCATGTGGGGAGCCCAAACCCAAGCCCCCATTTGTGGTCTCAGCCGCAGCCGGTCTCTGCTTCCATGACTGGTCTCTGGGGGGAAGGAAGCTACCTGACTCATATTTCGTGGGAAAGGAATTTCTGTGGCCAGAGAAGAAGCAGCGGGCAGGTTCCCATCCTGGGAACACCAGCCGTCTATGGCGGATGAGACGCAAACGTGTGAACATCTGAATCGTCATGAGGAGCCTCGCCACAATCCCTCCTCCTGCTGGACCATCCAGGTGGGCACTTGTGTCTTGCCCCTGAATTACCTGGGTGATCATCTCTGCAGTTGAGCGGGGGTTACTCCAGGCTGGGTGGGAGCAACCTTGCGTCTGTCAGGGGTACAGGTGTTTCAGGTGGGGGGGAGAGGAGCTGTGGGCCCAGCAGTGGGGGTGAGGCCAGTAGAGAAATATGGGAAGTGGGGGCAGGGACAAGGGAGGCAGAGCCAGCGACACAGGAGTCGGCCCAGTTGGGGCCTTACCCAGCCTCAGGGAGGGGCAGGGACCCCTGAAGATTTACAAGGTGTTGCCAGTGGTGTTGTAGGGAATTCATCCACAAGACTGGTGTCGGAGCCTCTGGTGAGAGGGGAGAATCAGGTAGCGAACGTTGAGTCATGGTGAGACCTGGGCCTGGACCAGAGTGGGCAGCCATGGGAGGGGAAGGGGTGTCGGGGAAGAGATATGGTGACAAAACCTTCAGCAGGTCTGAGTGGACACTGGGGCGGGGCGAGGCACTGTGGTGGAGCGGGGCAAGAGGATGGTGGGCGGGGCGGGGCTTGACATCAGGGCCTCCGGCGGGCCACCTGTAGCGATGGACCAGAAAGGTGAGGCCAGACTGGGTCATAGTTTGGCTGGAAGGCTAGTTGTCCAGATCCAGAGGAGAGAGGGGTGGCAATGCAGGTCACCAGAGCTGGGAGGAGGAATGTGACATTAAGAGAAGACTCTGGACAGGGCCAGCACTGCCAAAGGGAAGAGGCAGCAGTGTCTGGGTGGAGACCCATGGAAGTCAGAGAGAATGAGAAGGAACAGCCAGGTGTGGAGAGGGAAGGACAGCCCACTGGCATTGCCTCTCACTGGTCCCAGTGTCCGGCCTTTATTCACCTGCCTTGAGCCAACCTTGATGTGGAAGTTTTGACAGTTATGGGGGTGTCTGCTCCAGCACACTCAGAAGCTGGGGCAACAGTCCTCCCTTGGAGGAAATCCAGGTGATGCATCCCCTTATCAATCACACTCTGAAAATAAAACCTGCCACCAAAGAGACCAGGAAACATCCTGACACACATCCCTGAGCAAGCACTGCCAAGAACCGTCTGAGCCCACCTGCAAAGGCGGGAAACAAGGCTGTTCTTCAGAATAGGTGTCTCAGCTCTGATGTGTCCAATCAATGGTCCCTTACTGGAGCACCAGGGTCCCTGCACCCTGTCCAGCCCCACAGGGTGCCAGGAGAAATGAGGTTGTGGAGGGAGTCTGGAAGACAAGGTACATGGTGTTGAGAAGGTGGGCCCTGGAATCAGACCACCTGAGGCCCACAGCTGAGCCCACATCCCACCTGCAAGGCTGTGACTCCATGCAGCTTGCTCAGCCCCCACCTCCATTTCCTCCAATATCAGGGTGTATAATCACCTCTTAGTGTTGAGGAGGGGCTACGTGAGATGACCATGCAAAGCACTTAGAACTGTGTCTGGGTCATAACAAGCCTGTGATAAATATTCTTTAATTGCAGTTATTTTTAGAAGAAACTGGCTGTTGGTGCAGCTGGGTGGAGAGGGTGGAGAAGGACGGTGGTCATCACAGCCAGCAGGAGAGACAAATGCTGAGTTACACCAAGTCTGGGACATGGAAGATGCCACATGAGCCAATCATACCCCTGGCCCACTTGGAAGGGGAGAACTGAGGATGCTCAGAGTAGGAGCATGAATAAGTGCCCAGGAGTAGTGAACAGGAGAGCTGGTTTCTAAAGATTGCTCTCAATAACATTGTAACAAGGCTGCCTCCTTCCTCAGCCATTCTGCCCATTTCCCACAGCATTTTCAGCAAGATGCTACTGAAAGAAATGGCCCCCTTCCAATCTAAACACGAGTCAAAAGATGCACCCATGTCCTTCATAGACATTCAGAAACATGTAGGAAACAGCATTGTCATCAAAGGGCAAGAGAAAACACACTTTCAAAGGAGAATAAAAACATTTCAAGTAAAAGAATTCCTCCTGATGTCAAAGAAAAGTTAAAACACAGTTTCCTGAAAACAAAAACTGAAAGCAGAGATACAAAGTACATAAGTCCCAAGAGATAAAAAATAAACTGCTAGAGTTCAGACAAAGAAATGGAAGAGAAATCTTTAAATATACAGAAATAAAAGCCATGAAATAAATAGAAAAAATGAGTGGATACTGCTAAAAAGTCAAGTATTTGAAAGAGCAAAATATAGCTGAAGAAAACAATGTCAACATGATTAGAGAGAAAATAATAGATCTGGAAGACAGACCAAAAAAGGAATAACATACTCAAACTTGATGTTCCCCCCAAAAGAGAACAGAACAAATAGGACCAAAAAACTAAAGATGCAAAGATATAATAGAAGAAAACTGAAATAAAAGAAGACCTGAATCTGCTCATTGAAGAGGCATACTATATCATAAGAAAAATTTGAACAGAACAGCCATATCCTAATAAAATGACTAGATTTCAAAAATAAATAAAGAATCCTGTGAGCATCTGGGGAAGAAAAAGTAAAGGTTAAGTTGCCACCAGAGAGAAACCAGACTGGCCTTTGATTTTCTCTGCCTACAGAGTATCCCCCAGACAAGTTGTTGCTCATATGTAAAGAAAACATACAGACAATTTCAAACATGAAAGGATTGGGGAAATGGCACCTCCAAGCTCTATTTGAGGAAAAAAAAAAAAAGACTTCACAAAATCCAGTCAGCTGAGAGATGAAGGAAGAAGATGTCCTCAAAACTCTGATGATACCCTGAATATAAATACAGAACTATAGCTAAACTTCTATGTGAATTTCATTTATAGAGCAGAATTGATTCTATAGATTTGCCAGTGAAGAAATAATAATATAACAACAAAATCAGGAGATGGAGTGGGAAATAAATACTTAAACTGATTGATGAAGTACCAGAAATTTTAGTCTTTCATAAAACTGTTTAAAGATAATCACAAGAAATTAAAAATACAGTGTAACCTAAACTAGGAGGTTGAAGAGAGGAAGGAGAGTTATGAGAAAGGATAAAAGAAACAAACAGAGGTTTTACTATATTAATAAAAGCTATAAGCAGCCACTAGACCACAAACAGACAAAAAACACCCAAATCACACGCGCACACAAACACACACACACACAAAACACACAAACAGCATGAGTCATATAGTTTAAACAAATAATCCCTAAAAAGACAAAATAAGATGACAGAACTAGAAAAAAATAATTGTCATATTAAATATAAATGGGTAAAACTCATCTATCAATAGGAAAAAAAGATTCTAGGCTGAAACCCCAAAACGTACAGATATGCTGCTACAAGAGATGCATTAGGCAAAGGGACTCGGGGGAGTAGAGAAAAAGGATTATGGGAAAAGCGACATAAGAAAAACAAAACAGAGCAGAGCAATCTAAAATGAATACCTGTCAAATTTCTTCTGTGCCACATAATACAATATTAAAACCTTTAAAGCAAAAACTGCAAGAAATACAAGGATAAATATATCTATCTTCCTAAGAACACATCATTCTAATGCTACCCAAACTGTTTGAGAGCAGAGATAGAAAAGTGAAACATCCAAATACTTTTTATTAAGTCATCATAATAGTAGCACACAAAGCTAACAGATGCGCAGGCAGAGTTCAGCTCAGTCTCCTTCAGAAATATTAATGTAAAAAATATAAACAAGTGGAATGGAGCAGAGCATTAAAAGCATAGTGCACAACAGTCAGGGTTCAGTTGAAGAATAAGATGATCGATCAACATAAGAAAATCTATTATATCAGCCACCGAATAAGATCATTAGAAAAAATCCATATGGTGAGCCCCTTAGATTTCTTTTTTTTAAAAAAAATTTATTGGAATATAGTTGATTTACAATGCTGTGTTTGTTTCAGGTGTACAGCAAACTGAATCGGTTATGCATATACATATATCCACTCTTTTTTAGATTCTTTTCCCATATAGGTCATTAGAGAGTATTGAGAAGAGTTCCCTGTGCTATACAGTAGGTCCTTATCAGTTACTTATTTTTTTATACAGTAGTGTGTATATGTCAACCCAAACCTCCCAATTTATCCCCCTCCACCCCCGCTTTCCCCCCGATTAACCATAAGTTGGTTTTCTACACCTGCGACTCTATTTCTGTTTTTTAAATAAGTTTATTTGTACCATTTTTTTAGATTCCACATATAAGCGATATCATATAATATTTGTCTTTCTTGGTCTGACTTACTTCACTCAGTATGACAATCTCTAGGTCCATCCATGTTGCTGCAAATGGTATTATTTTGTTCTTTCTTATGGCTGAGTAATATTTCATTGTATATATGTACCACACCTTCTTTATCCATTCCTCTGCCAATGGACTTTTAGGTTGCTTCCATGCCCTGGCTACTGTACATAGTGCTGCAATGAACATTGTGGTGCATGTATCTTTTCAAATTATGCTTTTCTCTGGATATATGTGCAGGAGTAGGATTGCTGGATCATATGGTAGTTCTATTTTCAGGTTTTTAAGGAACCTCCATGCTGTTCTCCATAATGGTTGTACCAATTTACATTCCCACCAACAGTGTGAGAAGGTTTCCTTTTTTGTTGTAGATTTTTTGATGATGGCTTTTCTGACCAGTGTAAGGTGATACCTCATTGTAATTTTGATTCACATTTCTCTAATAATTAGTGACATTGAGCATCTTTTCATCTGCTTTTTGGCCATCTGTATGTCTTATCTGGAGGCATTCTATTTAGATCTTCTGCCCACTTTTTGATTGGGTTGTTTGCTTTTTTGTTATTGAGCTGAATGGACTGTTTGTATATTTTGGAGATTAATCCCTTGTCCGTCACTCGGTTTGCAAATATTTTCTCCCATTTAAACTTTTTGTTCTGAGATATTTATAGATTCACATCCAGTTGTAAGAAACAATACAGAGAGACCACCTTGACCCTTGACTCAGTTTCCCCCAATGGTAGCATCTTGGAGCACCACAGCACAATATCATATCCAGGATACTGACAGGTGTGGCACATGTCCATCACCACGGGGTACCTTATGCGGCCCTTTTACAACCACATCCACCTCCCCATCTCCCCATACCCAACTCAACCCTGACCCCTAGAAACTACTAACCTGAACTTCATTCCTATAAATTTGTCTTTTCAAGAACTTTATGTAAATGTGATTATATACTACACAGCTTTGGGGATAGGATTTTTTTACTCTGTGTAATTCTCTCATGATTCATCAAGTTGTGTGTATCAGTACTTGGCTCCTTGTTGATCCTGAGTGTCTGTTCCACAGTGTAGGTGCACTGCAGTTTATTCAGTCACTCACTCCTTTAAGGAGACCCAAACTGTTCTAGCTTTTGACTATTATGAATAAAACTGCTATAAATGTTGGCATACTGTTTTTGTGTGAGCTTAAGTTTTCATTTCTGTGAGAGAAATACTCAAGAGAACAATTGCTGGGTCGTATGGTAGTTGCATGTTTAGTTTTTCAAGAAACTGCTAACTGTTTTCCAGAGAAGCTGCACCATTTTACGTTCTGTCAGGCATGAATGAGGGATCAGTTTCTCCACATCTTTGCCAGCATTTTGTGTTACCTCTTTTTTATTTTAGCGCTTCTGATAGGTGTGCATTAATACCTCACCTCATGTTTAATTTGCATTTCCCTAATGGCTAATAATAGTGAACTTCTTTTCACTTTTCATGTGCGAATTTGCCAGGTTTACTGTCAAGTATTTGCTCATTTTCTAATTGAATTGTTTGCTTTTTTAATTGTTGTTTTAAGAGTTCTTTATATTTTCTAAATTCAAGTCTTTTATTGGATATGTGGTTTGCATATATGTTCCCCCACTCAGGAGCTCAGCTTTTCATCCTCTTCACAGAGCAAAAGTTGTTAACTTTGTTGAGATCCAATTTATCAGATTTTCCTTTCTTGACGTTGTTATCAAATCTGAGAACTCTTCACCTAGCCTTAGGTCCCAAAGATTTTGTCTTTTTTTCCCCAGAAGTTTTGTAATCTATCATTTAAGCTCACAATCCATTTAAGTTGGTTTTTTCATAAGGTCTGGAGTTGAGGCTGAGGGGGGTTGGTTTGGTTTGGTTTGACTTAGTCTGGTTATTGCCTATGGATGGTCAACTACTCCAGCATTATTTGTTGAAAATACTATCCTTTTTCTACTCAACTGCTTTTGTCCCTTTGTCAATAATCACTTGTGAGTTTTTAATTACAAATTCAACTCCTTTAATAGTTTTAGGATTAATCAGCTTATCTATTTCATCTTAGTGGAGCTTGGGTAGTTTGTAGTTTTCGAAAAACAGGTCCATTTCCTCTAAGTAGTCAAATTTATGAGCATAAAATTGTTTGTAGTATTCCTTTATCATCCTTGTAATATCTGCAGGCACCCTAGTGATAACTCCCATTATCATTCCTGATATTTCGTTACTGATATTGGTAATTTATATCTTTTCTCTTTTTATCTCAGTCAGTCTTGTTAGAGGTTTATCAACTTTACTGATTGTTTTTCAGAGAATCAGCTTTTTGTTTCATTGATTTTCTCTTTGTTTTCCTGTTTTCAATTTCATTGATTTCTGCTCTTTACTATTTCCATTCTTCTGGTTGCTTTTGGTTTATTTTACTCTTTTTCTAGTTTTTGAGGTAGAAACTTAGAATGTTGATTTGTGATAATTTTCTTTTTTCTAATGGGAGCATTTAAAAATTTATAAGCTTTTCTTTTAGCTGTATTCCACATGTTCTGATTTGTCATGTTTCCATTCTCATTCAGTTCTATGTATTTCTTTTATTTCCTTTGAAACTTCCTCTTTGACTTATGGATTACTTAGAAGTGCCTTGTTTAATTTCTAAGTATTTAGTGATTTTTCTGTTGTTTTTCTGTATTGGTTTCTAATTTGATTCCATTATGGTCAGAGAAAATACTGTATATGATTTAAATCTTTTCAACTTGTTGAGGTTTGATTTGTGGCCCAGAATATGATCTATCTTAGTGAATGTTCCATGGTTGCTTGAAGAACAATGTATATTATTCTGTTGCTTGCAGAGTTTTCTCTATATATCAGTTAGATACCATTGGTTGATTGTGTTGTTCAGTTCTTCTATAACCTTGCTGGTTTTCTGTGTAACAGTCATTTCAGTTGTTGAAAGTGGTGTATTGAAGAGCCCAACTATAATTGTGAATTTGTCTATTTCTCCCTTAAGGTCTATCAGTTTCTGCTTCATGTATTTTAATGCTTTCTATTTGATGCACACCATTTAGAACTGTTATAGCTTCTGTTGGATTGAGCCTTTTATCATTATGTGATGTCTCTCTGTGTCTCTAGTAGTTCTTCTTGAAGTCTGCTGTATGTGATGTTAAGAGTGCTACTCCTGCTTTTTCTTTATTAGTGTTTTCATGGCATACATTTTTTCCATCCTTTTGCTTACAACCTACCTGTATTGTTATATTTGAAGTGCATTTCTTATGTACAGAGTGTTGTTGGATCATGGTTGTTGTTATTTTAAAATCCACTCTGTCAATCTTTGTCTTTTAACTGGTATATTTAGACCATTTACATTTAAGGTAATTATTGATGTGTTAGGGCTTGTCTGCGGTTTTATTTATTTATTTTTTATTTCCTCTGTTTACCTTTCTTCTGTTTCCCTTTCCTTACCTTCCTGTGGGTTACCTGAGCACTTTTTTAGAATTCCATCTTGATTTGTTTGTAGTGTTTTTGGGTCTATCATGTGGTGTTGTCTTGGAGGTTGCTCTAGGTATTACAATTCACATATGTAACTTATGGTCTCTAATACCAAGGTTTTGAGTGAAGTGTAGTGACCTTGCTTCCATTTAAATCCTCTTACCCTCCCTCCTCACTTTTTAAAAACCGTGACCCTAAGTATTTCCTCTAAATGTCTTGAGCACCACATCCAGTGATGTTATATTTTGCTGCAACCATCAAGTATATTTAAGAAACTCATGAGAAAAAGGATTATCTATGAGATTTACCCTTATTTTACCAATTTTAATGTTTTTCTTCCCTTTCTGAAATTCCAGTCTTCTTCTGTTACCAGTTCCTTTCTGTTTAAAGAACTTCTTTTAACCACTTTTCAAGGGTAGATTTATTATCAACAAATTATCTTAGTGTCCCTTGATGTGAAAATGTCTTTACTCCCCCCTTCATGAGGGATGTTTTCCAGGACTAAGAAATGGCTGCCACTTGCTTCTGGCCTCCCTGATTTCAGATGAGAAATCCACCAGCATTCAAGCTACTTTCCCCTACAGGTAATATATCACCCTCCTGACAACACCAGGCAGGGGAATCTGAGCAGGCCGTCTGCTTCTGTGAGGCAGGGTGGAGAGAGAGGGGCTGGGATGGAACACCAATTTCCCCGTCGGCCCTGCTGAACCCAGAGGAGGGTGGGGGGCAGTTGTCCACTTGGTGTTTGGCTGGAGGAGGGCGGGCGTTGCCAAAATAGTTTCCTGCTCTTAGACGACCCTTGCCCCGTCCTTTGGCCAGGGGAATACACTGCTCTTGAGGTCTTTTTTGTCTGTGTCTGTTGTCAGTTCTGGGATGAAGCCCATGAGGGACCCCAAGGACTCCCCGTGTCTCTTCCTCAAGTCCTGAGTCCCCTTAGCAGCCCACCTCCTTCCTTCCATTTGTCAGTCTTCCTGGACCTGATCATTGTGTGTGCCCAGGGATCTTTAGTTGAAAGAGAGGGGACCTGGGAGAAACGGGGCTACTCAATCTGGGTGCAACAGGAGGTCTCCACTCCTCAGAGTTTGAAAGCCACTCTTTAAAATTCAATATCCAGACTGGCTTCAAACACTTAATGATAATAAAGGATGGTTAGATAATCCCTTAGAAGCATCAGAATGTTTATCTCAAACTTAAAAGTATAACCCTTCTTAATAGTAAGAGAGAATAAACCCTCTCCTTAATGTTGAGTGAGCAAGGATGTTCCAAAGTACCACATCATTTAACACTCTTCTAGAAGTGCTAACTGATGCAATAAGGAAATGTAACTAAATAAGGAGGAAGGAAGCAGCGTCCGACTATTTGCTTATGAAATGCAAATTGAGCTGAAAATGTACTTGAAAATGGTCACAAATTTTAAAAATTGAACGTAATGTTGGTCACAAAATTAATGCACCAAAGTTTTACATAAATAATAACCTGTTAAAATATGAAGGAAGACAAAAAATAAAATACCCAGGAACAGATTGAACCAGAAATTTTCAAAACTGTATTAAGAAAAGTTTAACATCCTACTGAGATACAGAAGACTTGAATACATGGTAAGATGTATCTTAAGTTTGGATAAGAACTCAATTTTCAGAAGAATCGCTACATTAATGATTTTTAGAAACCTTAATGTGAGCCTAATAAAATAACAGCAGGAACTTGACAAGCTAATTCTAGCATTTATATGAAAAATTAAACATAGAATTACAGCCACAGAGGGCCATAAAATGCAGAAAACTAAAGGGTAGTTGTCCTGGGCTGGAAACTGCCCTTCACACCACAGTGGATTGACAGGGGCTGGGTGTATCCTCCATCTGAAATAACTAACAGCCTGGACAAAGTCGGTGAAGCAATAGTGTTCGAGACACTGCATGTCAGGTAAAGCAGGACAGTGACCCCTGATAGACAGGAACTAACGAGGCGAGCCCGGGGGCTGCCCCAGGTTACCACCTGGAGAGAGCATCCAGGCAGCGGGGCGGGTCCAAGGAGGTGGAGCTGGATACTAGGGAGGCCAAAGGCGGCCAGAGTGAGCAGGGCACAGCTGGGAGAGGAGAGAGCCGCACAGAGAGAATGTTCCGGAGAACATGCAGAGTCCCCCTTGAGTTTTGAGCTGAGAGCCCAGTAGGGCGCGGGTGTGGGGAAACCCCCTGAGAGCACCCAAAAGAATTGGGGAAACAACACCCAGATGCTGAAGGGTGGTGGTGGTTTCTGTTCCCACCAGCACAGTGGAAGCCCCCCCTCACTCACAAAGACGCCAAAGGATCAAACTTTCCTTGTAGTACAAAGCCTGATTCTGTTCACACCTGCCAAACACCGGAAGCGGCCAAAAGCCCTTGACCACGCGAATAGACAAACTGGGGTGTCTGCAGGGGAGCACGACTCACCCACAAACCGCCTCAACAGCTGGAACGAAGCCAGAGGCATCACATGGAGGACAAGAAACCAGCCTCTAAGCCTCCATATCGTTTGATTCCATTTTTATGCCATTTTACAAAAGACAAATGTATGATGACGGGGAAGAGAACAGTGGTTGCCAGGGGTCATGACGGGGAGGGGCGACCATGAAGTCACAAGGGGTTGGGGGGCGTTTTGGAGCTGTGGTGATGGTTCCACGAAGGTTGTCATTTGTTAACACTCGTGAACTGTAAACCCAAAGAAAAAAGTCTATTTTACTACATGGTATTTTTTCATTTTAAAAAGAATAGGAAAAGGGTAAGAATAGGAAAAGGGTGAGGGCGGTTTTGATGTCTGAGTTCGGTTTTACGTGTCAGCACAATTACAGGTTTATAAATTCATATTAATGTTCTTGATACTTAAAATGATTTGAGAAAGAGAACTTTGAAATACGTTGCTTGTCCGAGAAGAATGTTTCATTCATGTGTTTATTTAATATCACTTCTAATAAAATGTACAAATCAGAAAAAAATGAGATTAAAAATAGTTAAATGATCAATAAAAAAAGGACTAGGGATACTTGCTGTGTTTCTATTTACAGATATTTCCAGCAAACTGAAAGGTGGGTCTATAACGTGAGAAAGCAGGCCAGTGACTGCCTGTGGGTGGGGCCCTGGGGGCAGGACCAAGGGGTCGCCAAGGGGAACCAGGAGGACACGGGGTGACAGACCTGCTCTCAGGCTTGGGCACAGTGATGATTTCAAGTGTGTGTGCACATGTGTGTGTCAAATGCCTCAAGCTGCACACAAATGCGGGCACTTATACTCCAATAAAGCTGTTGAAATGGTCATAGAGCATCGGATATCCCAATATGTTACGAAGCTGCAGCGCGTGGAAAGCGATGAGACTTGGAGTCCACGAGGGCGAGGGTCCGCGTGTCCCCCCTGCCGCGCCCCTCAACCCAGAGCCCAGAGCCAGGCACACGGATCACGAGAACGGGGTCCGATTGTGCATATGTACACACACAATACACCACACATACCCACACACCACATACATGTCTGCACACACACAAGACATGCACACACATAAGCATACACACACAGCCTGCCACACACACACCATGCGTCACACACGCGTCCACACATCCTACTTCCCACCCTCCTTGCGATTCCTGCCCCTTGCCCAGGGAGCCACTGGGGTCAGCCTGACACCGGAGCAGACGACCCCAGCCCCACCCCAGCTGAGCCCGCAGAGCTGCATTTGCCCAGACCCGAGGGGCTGGGGGTGACGTTCCGAGGTTGTCCGCTCCACAGAAAACACAGCCTGCCTGACACCTCCCCGCCAGCCACCTGGGTGCAAGAGCCAGGTTCCCTCCAGGCCTCCTGGATGAGACCTCCCCTCCTCCCTGCCTCCCTCCCTCCACCCCCGACACACACACACACACCACACACCACACACACGCTCTGCACTTACACACCCTCCCCACTGCAGAGCCTGCCTCTCTGCAGAGGCCTTTGAAGGCATCCCCCACCCCCAGTACAGGCACAGCTGGTCACACGCCCCCCAAACACACACAGGAGGCCTCCGTTGACTGGCCCAGGTGGTGTCCACACTGAGGAACTCTGGAGTCCGTGGTCAGAGGTCTGATGGTGACCCTCCTGGGTCTCAACATTGATGGAGGCCCGGGGGGG